>NC_080678.1:19622030-19925060 GCF_030445035.2 Dasypus novemcinctus
GCACTTAGAAGAGCACTGGCATTGAGGAAGTACTCAGTTCATTTTAAGTAGTTGTCTACACCTTCTTCCTTTCTCTCTCCCTCTTCTTGGAGGAGGCAGTGTGACACAGAAGACAGTATGGGGGGGTCCCAGGCTCAGATCTAGAGCTGACACTTTTAGCGATGTGATTGAAAGCTTGTAAACTTTCTGAACTTTAATTTCCTTTCATATAAAATCAGGAAAATAGAAATTGTATTGAAAATTAACTGGCATAATGGTATGCTTAACAAGGTGTTTTGTACCCAGCAGACACACATTCATGAACTATTACCAATGCTAATAAAGGCAGAAGACATACATATATTTGAAGCCAAAAGTCCAATTTTTAAAATATTAAAAAGCCTCATTTTAGTTTCCTGGGCTGCTCAGGCAAATACCATGCAATGGGTCGGTTTAAACAATGGGAATGTATTTTCTCACGGTTGAGAGGTCAGAAAAAAGTCCAAGTCAAGGCAGCAGCAAGGCATCTTCAAGGCGATGCTTTCTCCCCAAAAACTGTGGTGTTCTGTACCTGGCTGGTGATCCTTGGTCCTCAGCTTGTTACATGGCAAGGCATGTGGCGGCTTCTTCTGGTCTCTGCCTTCTCTTCTGGCTTCCTTTAATGTTCTGTTTCTGGCTGCTCCCTCTGGGGCTTTCTCTCTGTTTGTCTGCATTTCATTCTGTTTATAAAGGACTCCAGTAATAGAATTAAGACCCATCCTGATTGAGGGGGAGCACACCTTAATTGAAGTAACCTCATCGAAAGGTCCTACTTACAATGGGTTCACACCCACAAGAATGGATTAAGTTTAAGAACATGCTTTTCTGGGGGTACATACAGCTTTAAACTATCACAAACCTCTTATAGTCATTTGACTAAATATGGATGCCAGCATTTTTACATTTAACTAGTAAGAGTTTCCAAGTTTATGAATCACAAATGCCATTTCCTTTATGGAAATTTTTTCCCACTACCTAAAATAACAAACAAAATACATAATGATATTATTCAAAGAAAACATTCAATGAAGTACTAAGAAAGTGCTAGAGAGTAGGTTGTTACTACAAAGAAATATTCACTATATGGGAAAATAGGAAGATATGTTAATAAGATTTCAATGGGGAAAAGTAGGAAGGAAACAATATAAAATATGGAAATTCTATTACTCAGCAAAAGTATGGAGAAAGTTCCTTGAGTTTCAATTTAATTGAAAAATTAGCAAACTGAATATTTTCTCTCCCAGTGTCTTTCAAGTTCAGTTACCATTTAAAAATATTTTATGATTATATTAAAATGTAACTGTCAGATAATTGCCTTTATGTCAGTGAAAAGGAACCCTAGGTATATACTATACTAACATAATAACTATAATCTACTTTACAATGAGATTTTCAGAGTATTTGAAAAATTGAATTGTTTCCATTAAACTCACTGAGTTTCATTTCTTTTCTTCCTGCATAGAATCAATTGCCAAATTCTCTATAGCTGTGTCCCCCCGCCTTTGTTTTTCCATTTATTTCCTGGGTCTATATTTGAAACAGGAAAAAGTCCTCTCTTTTCAGATTCCATCCTATTTTAAGTACTTCCCACCTAGATTATTACTACAGCCTCCTAACAGGTCTCCTAACTCCAGTTGATTAGCCTGCCTTTAAAGACTTTTTACAGTTTGCTCTCTACTCAACTTTTCCATTTCTCTGATGATAAAACTGGGTTCAGGGAAGTTTAGTAAGCTGAGAATAGTCCGGCGTATCTTGGTGACTTCAAAGTCCAAGTTCTTTTCATTAAACCATGCTACTCTTCCTTGAACATGACCTATTATTTCCCAATTCTTCCTAACAGGAATTTCCCTATCATATACACCTATTAAGGTCCTTATATGCTCCTAGTTACAGTATATATCTCACTTTTCTCAAGAAACTGTCCTGAAGGCCAGTTTGGCTTCATTGCTACCTGCTTACTAAAAACATGATACTAATAACAATAATATAGCACCTACTATTGTCTACTTTATATTAGGGTTATTTATATCTATCTGTCTACCCAACTAGATTTTAGGTTCTTAAACTGCAGGGACAAAGTCTTATCTGTTTTATTTACTTATCTCTCCCTTTCAACCTAAATCAGTCCTGAAACAATGGTCAGACAACTTTATGTTCATAGATTTCACAACTTTGATGAAATGGGAAAATTCTTCGAAAGGCATAAATTACCAAAACCTACACAAGAAGAAATAGACCACCTAAATAGTTCTATGGCTATTAAAGACATCTACTCTGTAGTTAAAATATCTCCCTACAAAGGAAATTCCAGGTCACAATGACTTCACAGGTGAATTCTGCCAAACATTTAAAGAAAAAAACAAACAAACAAAGTCTTAATGATCTCTTCCATAAAACAACAGAAGAGAAGGGAAACTTACCCAACTCATTTATAAGGCCAACATTGACTTGATATCAAAAGTAGACAATACCATTATAAGAAAATTATAAACCCATATCTCTCAAGAACATAAACACAATTCTAAACAAAATAGTAGCAAATTGCATTCAGCAATACATAAAACAGTAGTACATTATGACCAACTGCTAGTAATGTAGTTGGTTCAATATTTGAAAAGCAATCAAATTACTTTGCCATATTAGGTAAATAAAGAAGAAAAACTTTATAGTTATCATAGTCAATGCAGAAAATGTATTTCACAAAGTTTAACATCAATTCCTGATAAAATTCTCCACAATCTAGGAATTAAAGTGAACTTTCTCTACCTAGTAAAGGACATCCTCAAAAGAAAAGCTAATAATGTACTTAATGGTAAAAGACTGAATGTTTTCTCACTCAAGGTATAAGACAAAGATGTCTGTTTTCACCACTCCCATTCAATGTCACTATAAAGGTCCAAGTCAACAACAGGAAAGACAAGTTATATAGACAGGGAAGGAAGAAAAAAATCTATCTCTATTGCATATGACATAAATAAATGAATTTGGCAAGGTTGCATGATACATGATCAAAATGTAAAAATCAGTTGTACTTCTAGATAGCAGCAATGAACTGGAAATTGAAATTTAAAACAGGATCATTTACAATAGCACAAAAACCATGAAATTGGTATGATTCTTTTTTTTTAAGATTTATTTATTTATTTATTTCTCTCCCCTTCCCGCCCTCCCCGGTCATCTGTTCTCTGTGTCTATTCGCTGCATCTTCTTTGTCCGCTTCTGTTGTCAGTGGCACGGGAATCTGTGTTTCTTTTTGCTGCATCATCTTGTGTCATTTCTCCATGTGGGCGGCACCATTCTTAGGCAGGCTGCATTTTCTTTCATGCTGGGCGGCTCTCCTTACGGGGTGCACTCCTTGCGCGTGTGGCTCCCCTACGCGGGGACACCCCTATGTGGGGACACCCCTGCGTGGCAGGGCACTTCTTGCACGCATCAGCACTGCGCATGCGCCAGATCCACACGCATCCAGGAAGCCGGGGGTTTGAACTGCGGACCTCCCTTGTGGTAGACGCACACCCTATCCACTGGGCCAAGGCCGCCACCTGGTATGATTCTTTTTAAAAATATATGCAAGATCTATATGCTAAAAACTATAAAATAATTGTGAGAAACTAAAGAAGTCCTAAATATATGGAGAGAAACACTGGTAATGGATTGGAAACTCACAAAAGTTAAGAGGTCAGTACTCCCCAAATTGATCTATATATTCAATGCATTACAATAAAAATCCCAGGAATAGTTTTTAGTAGACACTGACAAACCAGTTCTAGAATTTGTATGGAACAACTAAAAAAATGATGGTAGACAACGCTCATCCCCTCAAAACAGAGAGTATCTACAGTTGCAAGGAAAACAGTCCCTTCTAACTGCCCCATAAAATCTAAGCCGCCTCTCAGTCTGAGGCAGAGCAGGCATCGCCATTCCAAAATCCTCAAGGTTGAGGAATGAACAAACCTAAGGGGGATGCAACCATGGACAAGGTAGACTTATTATTATTGTAGGAATGGAAGAACATGTAATATTGATATAAAGAAAGTGGTTACTAGAGGTTCTAAGGAGAGGAGGAAGGAATAATAGGTGGAACACAGGGCATTTTTAGGGCATTGGAATTAAGTGTAAACCAAAATAACAATGTTTAGTAGCAATGTTTCAATATTTATTTATCAATTATAACAAATGTTTCACACTATTGTAAGATGTTATTAATAAGGGAAGATGGTAAACAGAGGTGGCTCAACAAATTGGGCTCCCATCTACCACATAGGTGGTCCAGGGTTCGATGCCCAGGGCCTCCTGGTGAGGGCAAGCTGGCCCACATGGCGAGCTGGCCCACACAGAGTGCCAGCCCACACAGGAATGCCGTCCTGTGCAGGAGGGCCGCCCTGCGTGGGGATGCCACCCAGAGCGGGAAAGCCGCCCCATACAGCAGTGCGGGCCGACATGGAGCGCTGGTGCAGCAAGATGACGCAACAAGAGACACAGAGGAGAGAAAATAAGAAGACGTAGCAGAACAGGGAGTTGAGATGGCACAAGAGAGTAATCACCTCTCTTCCACTCCAGAAGGTCCCAGGATCAGTTCCCAGAGCCACCTAATGAGAATACAAGCAGACACAGAAGAACACACAGTGAATGGACACAGAGAGCAGACAATGGGGGACAGGAGGAATGGGGGAGGCGGGAGAAATAAAGAAAATAAATCTTTAAAAAGAAATAGGGGAAGATGTGGGAGGGGGAGGGATGGCGTATAAGGGAATACCTTATACTTTCAATGTAACTTTTCTGTAATCTAAAACCTCTCTAAAAATAAGTTTATTATATTTTTAAAAATTGTATGGAAAAACAAACTAGAGTAGTCAAAACAGTTTTGAACAAATAAAAAAACTTTTTTGGAAGACTATACTACCTGATTTCAAAACTTAATATAATTCCACTGTAATTAAGACAGCGTGGCAGTGGAAAAAAATTATACACATAGATCAATGGAACAGAATTGAGGACCCAGAAAATTGGTTTACACATTTATGGTCAATTTGATTTTCAGTAAAGGTGCAAAGGCAATTCAATGGATAAGGAAGTTTCAGCAAATAATGCTAGAACGATTGGACATCCAGATGCAAATATATATATATACCTTCACTTATACCTTGCACTCTTGCTATATGCACGATTAACTCAAAATGAATCATAGACCTAAAACCTAAAACTATAAGAACATCTATAGTTAAATGGAGAAAAAAATCTTTGTGGTCTTGGGTAAGGCAAAGATTTCTTACATGTAACACAATAAGCATAAACCATAGGAGAAAAAAATGATAAACTGAACTTCATCAAAATTAAAAACCTCTGCTCTTTGAAAGACACTTAAGAAAATCAAAAGACAAGCCAAGACATCATTAGTCATTAGGGAAATTTGCTTAATGCCACATAGTGATACACTACTACACACTATTAGAATGGCTAAAAATGTTTTATAAAGTGTCCATCCCAATAATGTGGAGCAACTGAAACTCATACATTGCTGTTGAGATGCACAATGGTATAGGCACTTTGGAAAACAGTTCCATAGTTTCTTAGAGTTAAACATAAGCTTACAACACAACTCAGCAATCCCACCTATAGATATTTACTCAAGAGAAATGAAAGCCATTATTCACACAAAGACCTATATGTGAATGGGTTTAGCATCTTTACTCAGACTTGTTAAAAATTGGGAACAATCCAACTATCCTTCAATTGGTGAATGGATAAAATAAACTATGTCATGCTTCAGAATGGAACACTACACAGCAATAAAATGGAACACACTGCTGACACATGCAACAACATCAATGAAGCTCAGATGTCTTATGGTACATAAAATTGGCCAGACCCTAAAGACTACATATTGTGTTATTTCATTTATATGACTGCATTCAAGAAAAGACAAAACTACTGGGAAATAAAACATTACCCTGGTTGCCAGGAGGTGAGAGTAGAAAGTGCTTGACTACAAAGGAAATGTAGGAACTTGAGGAAATGGAAATATTCTATAAATTGATTGTTGCAGTATTTACATGATACTGTGTTTGTCAAATCTCATAGAATTGTACACTATAAGGGATGAATTTAACTGTATGTAAATTATACCTTAATAAACCTGATTACTGAAAAAAAAAAAAAGAATGAAGGTGAAGTAAACATATTTTAAGATAAATGAAGAAAATTCTTTGCCAGCCAACCTACACTACAATGAATTCCTTCAGAATGAAGGTAAATGAAAGCAGATGGAAACAGCTCTATAAGATGGAATAAAGAGCTTTGAAAGGAGCTTTCTTTATTCTTTTAAAATACATACAATGGCTTAAATGTATTAAATACATAATACATACAACACTATGTATTATGGAATTTACAGTGTAGGTAGATGTAGTACAAACAACAACATCAAGGACAAGTCAAGAGCAGTCAATGGACTTTTACAGCTCCAAGATTTCTACATTTTCCATGAAATGGTAAAATATTAACTTTAAGACGACTGAAAAGTTAAGGATAGATACTATACTCTCTAGAGCAATCATTAAAAAATAAGAGAAAGGTATAGTTCAAAAATCAACGTATAAACTAAAATGAAATTCTAGAAAGGACCTGGAGATGGTCTTGGAAAGAAGGAAGGGATTTCTCCAGGGGTGGGAAAAGCTCAGAGCCTGGGGGTAGTATGGCAGGTCTGTATGGCTCAGAATATGACTTGCTTGAATAGGCTGAGAAAATATCTATAACTCTAGACCATAGTGTGGAGTGTGCTTTTCTTAACTGAAATTAATGGTAAGTAAACTTATCTAAAGGTTACAAATAGAAAACAAAAAATTTCAGAGATTATGTGAAGCAGATCATTCAGGCCATTCTCAATTTAGCAAATACATAGTTTCACAAATTTATTTCTAAATAGAAATGGGAAATGCAAAATAGTTCTTGTACCAGACATGATGTTCTCAATGGTGATTAAGTTCCCAGGACATAGAAGATAATGTTATACTGCAGAAAAACTGAATGAAATAATTAAATAATAAAACTGAACAAGAAGGGAGTGGATGTGACCCAAGTGGTTGGGTGCCTACTTGCCACAAAGGAGATCTTGGGTTTGGTTATTGGTGTCTCCTATAAAAAAACAAACAACATGCAAACACAAAAAAAAAAAAACAACTCAGGGGAGCTGATGTGACTCAGTGGTTGAGCGCCAGATTCCCACTTAACAGGTCCTGGGTTCAATCCCCAGGCCTGGTACCTCAAATAAATAAATAAATAAATAGTAAGTTTTTTGAAAATTTAAAAATTGAGTAAGAAATTATTTTCACTTGCTCTGACTATTGGTGATTGAAAGGAAAATCAATGTTTTATTAGGATGAGGGAGGGGATGGAATTTTAGGAAATGATTTTGAAGCATTCTTCTGGACATACTCAAGGTGAGATGTTATTTCTTTAATTAGTTATTTCACTTTAAAACTTCCAGCTATCTTTTTCTTAACAAGCACCCTGTCACCTTGTGCTTGGCAGTCACAATTATTATGGTGAGTAGTGGTGTTTATGAGTCACAAAAATTATGGAGAAGACTCTGAAATGACTGCACTAAAAGTGGAAAAGAGGGTTTCAGATAATGTACTTGTATCTGTGAGGAAGAGATGAACTGATGTGGAATTTCCAGTATTCTGAACTGTAGGATCAAAGGGGAGGTGGAGAGCTCTTTTTAGATTATCTCTAAATGGGAGGAAGATGTATCTAAATGAAGAGGAAGATGTATCACCTGGAGGGCACCTGAATGACCAACACTCACCTGGAACTACTTTGCTGCTGTTGTTGTTTATATTAAATTGAAATGTGGCTGAAGGCGGAAAGGAGGTGAGAAGTGGCATTCAACACATTGTTTGTGGGGGTGTTTGAATGATTTCATTGAAGATGTTTAATGGAAGTTCATAGTAAAGGAGGTATCCCCAAGGGTTGGGTTGAATTCATAAAACTGAATGCAGAAAATGAATGGGTAGAAAGCAGGGAGTAATGATAGAGAAAAACCATGAAACCAAGAATGAGGGAACATGATGCGAAACTAATAGACTTGATGATCAGATTTCCTTCTTATTTTCCATTCCCATTACCTTTGTCTATATGATAATGATTCCATAATGACCTTCAACCTAGGTGCTTTTCATATTGGTTCAACTACCACCAAACCCATCTTTAATATTCACAAGACCATAACATTAATCTCCCTGGGGCACTTGCTTCATCATGTCTCTCCCTTGGTCAGAATCCTTTAGTTCCCTGTATTGTTTCAAATCAGAGCATGTATGTTTGCCTTAGAGAACGCCCCCATAGTCTGGCCCAAGTAGATTCTGATGTTTTCACTAAACCAAAGCTCTTCTGCCAATTTGCATTTTTCCAGTGATGCTCCTAAACTGCTCTCTCCATTTCTCTTAGTCCCATGCACTGACATCTCCACTTCCATCATCCATCCATCCACACTCTCCATAAGTATTTACTGAGCATCAACCATGTGGCAAGCACTCTGCCTTCAAAGGGGCTTGCAATCTATTGGGGAAGTCTATCCATGACATATTATTGTACTTGATTATGATACATCCCGAGTTGTGCTACATATCAACTATTATGAAGGCATAGAGAAGAAAGGCATGAACTGCATGAATTAGGAAAGGTTTAACTCCAGTGGAAATATCTGACATATGATTTGAAGGATGAAGAGGAATTAAACAGGTATATAAGAGAAAGGTGTTCCAGGCAAAGGAAATAGCAGGTGCTAAATTCCATCTGGCTTACTTTTCCATTCTTAGGACTTCCGTAATCCTTACTTATATCACGGACCTCATAATTTTGTAATTATGATGCAAACTATATCATTTATAACGACGTTATATATCTCAATTAGACTATAAACTTCTTGACAGGCCAGGCCAGTTCATATACGTCTTTTATATCCTCTATAATCCCTAGCATGGTGCCAAGCATTGGGCACAGAGTAAGGACCTTAAAATGTTAACAGATTAATCTGATAACCTATCAATATTTATGTGGCCCTTCATTTTTATGTGTAAGGGAAGGAAACTGTTATTTAATGAGCATTGGCCAAAGAGCAGGCTCTTTAATAAATGCTTCACATGTGTTCCCTCATTTGCAGAGATTAATCAGGCAGTGGGGTGTTTTGGAAGATGAAGGTTTTAGGAAAGGGGAGACTAATGTAGACTTCAATCTAGCAAACCAGGAATGATCAAAGAGGATGTCTCTGGTGAAATCTGATCACTTGCTTGGTACTGAGGAGGAAGAGGAGACATTCAGGACCTCCTACTGGGTATACTATTCCAAGGGTGTTAATTATGTCTGTACTTTATTGACCACACTGTGTGGGGATTTATCAGGACTCTCCCATTAAAGAGGCAGTGGGTGACAGTGGGAAAAGCTTGAGCTTTGAATTCTGGTGAAATTACCCCATACTGTGTGATGGTTTATGGTTGTATCTACCCCAGAAAAACATGTTCTTAAATCTAATCCATTCCTGTGGGTGTGAACCCATTGTAAGTAGGACCTTTTGATGAGGTTACTTCAGTTAAGGTGTGGCCAAGGATGGGTCTTAATCCTATTACTGGACTTCTTTATAAAAGAATGAAATTCAGACACAGAGAGAAAGCCAAAGAGGGAGTATCCAGAAGCTGAAACCAATGGAACCTGGAAGAGAAGAGAGAGACCAGAAGAGGCCACCATGTGCCTTGCCATGCTGCAAACTAATGACCAAGGATTGCTGGCAGCCAGCCCCAGAAAGCCAGTCTTTGGGAAGAAAGCACAGCCTTGATGATGCTCTGATTTGGACTTTCTCTTAACCTTAAACCTGTAAGCAAATAAATTCCCATTGTTTAAAGTAAACCATTGCATGGTATTCCCTTGAGCAACCTAGGAAACTAAAACACCCTGGTTCTGCACTGTACCAGTTGTGTGACATTGTGCAAGTTTCTTAAATTCTTGAACCCTTAGTTTCCTTATCTGTAAAATGGATACAACAATAACTACCTCATAGGGTAGTAATAATAATAATAGATGCAACATACCTAGCATATGAGTGCTCAATAAACCTTGCTCTTCTGGTGTCCTCTCTCCCTCACGTGTAACCTATTCAGCCTGAAGAACTTGAAAGTGATAGGGCCAGTGAAGGAAAGGCATTTTTCTGACAATATCCTATGTTACAGAAATTTTGTTTTCTCCAATGTCGATTCTTGCCAATGTCATGGTGTTAGTTTTTCAACATATTGTAGGAAGATTAGCATTGTTTATAGATGCTTCATTTTGCAAGATTTAAAAACAAATCCAGATAGAGAAATTGTCATTTGTTAGTCATGAAGGAAATCAACACAATTTCTGAAATTTAGAACTCCCTGGTTTCTATTCTTTTGCATAACTAAGTCACTTTTTCTTCAGTGCAGAAAAGAGGCATTTTGTACAGAAGGAAATTAATTATTCTTTCTCCATTTCAGCAAGAAGCACATTTTTTATATTTTCAACAAAGGTATATTTACTTCATGCAACTGAGAAATATTTAGGGGATTTCATTATATTTGGGGGAACTTTTAATCAATCATAGATTTAGCAGCCACCAAAAAGTACTCCACAATTAATCTTTTAAAATGTAGTGTGACTTGTAATCTTTATACTAAGAAAAAAATATTATTAAATATAAGGTAAAACTATAATATTTCTTGGCAAAGAAAAAAACCACTTTGTGTTTTCTCAAAATTCCTTTGAGAATTTAAATGCAACTTACATGTTTGAAATTAGTGCCAGATGCAACAGAATTTAAGCACAATTCACTAGCTGCATGAGGTATTTCATTATGATTTAGTTAAAGGTATTCAACAATTTTACATTTTATAGAAATCTCACAGATATAAGTATTTCATTCACAAAATGCAAGGCTTGGCAGGTTTCCAGGGCAGGAATTTGCTGGAGGGAAGATAAATTTATTGCTTAAAATAAATCAAATGCCTGACGTTTCCCCAGAAAACTGGCAAAACAATAATATTCCAAGACTGAAATTCTTAAAACCAAAAGGAGAAGAAAAGTCTGAGCTATTTATGTTTATTGCAGGAATTCAACGTCATAGCCATCAACAATCATATATTTGAGACTTCTCCAATTAATAATGAAAACCTGATTTTAAAATCCGTGTTTTGAAGGTTGGACTTTCAAAAAAGGTTTTGATATCAAATCTGGAATTTTGTAAGTGTTTGGAATATTTATAATTATATCCCTCCTCAATCTATTGCACATTTATATACACTCAATAATGAGCATGCTTCGACAGAATATACGTAGAAACTATCCAGATAGTTCTTACACTAGCCAACATTATTTCTTTCCTACTCCACGCCTCAGTTCCCCCTCTGCCCTCTTTTTCCCCATTCTGGTGACACTTTCATCATCACCATTTAAAAGCTCCAACACAACATCTACTAATAAACACTTTCAGGAAAATCCTTTCTCTAACTGCTTAACTTTTCAAGGATTTGGATCCAAGGAAAACCCTTTTAAGAAGCTGGATACATTTGGCTAGGAGACTTTCACACAGACTCTTAAAATCACTTAGCCTTTCTTCTATTCTAGAATCTGTAATCACAATGTGAGCATGAGAAGGAACCTTAGCCCCCTAAACTTGCCAGTTCAGGTTTTATTGATTCTGAGGTTATAGAAAAACCCGCATCTCGGCACATCTTCTGGAAGACATAGCGAATAGTTAAACAATATACCTAAAATTTTTTATATACTAAACCCAGGTATATAATTGAGTGCAATACAAAATTTAAAAATTTTTTAAAAATGCTTTGAAGAAAGGTATTATTGATTATGGCAACAATAAAAACAAATAGCTAAGATTTAAAAGTACTACAGGTCTGCTAACAGTACGTGTATTTTTCTTATATAATCGCCATAACACTAGAAGATTAACAGGTCCTCTGGCCCATCCTTTCTTCTTCTACTTCTCCCAAAACACTACTATTTTGGAAAACGAAAGGATTTCTAAAATAGCTTTACCTCCCATCATATCACATTACTTTTTAAAATTTTCTTTACAGTACTTTTTAATAGTTATTTCCTTGCTTATTTTTTATGTCGTTCCCTCCCACTCTGCCCCGAGCCTAAAAGAGTGCCTGGCAAGGAAAAGCTCAATAAACGTTTGGCCACGGCCACACAGCTAGTCAATGAAAGTTCGTACTCCACTGTCAGATGGTAAGCTCCACGAGAGTAGGAAGGCGGGACTGGTTCAGTGCCTGGTGCAGAGTTGGCGCTCACTAAATATATGCAGACAGAAAAAGAAAGAAAGAAAAGAGAGGGAGACGAAAGGAAAGAAAAGGAAGAAAAGGAAGGAAGGGAGGGAGGAAAAAAGGATGGATGAACGAAAAGGTTCCAGAAGGGCCCAGAGTGATTCTGCAACGTTTCTCCCTCCCTGTGGAATGAACTCAGTTCCGAGTCTGAACCAGCACTTTCCTCACCCAGACACTCTGGCGTAGGGAGGGAAGGAAGAAGGACCAAAGCCTACAAAAACATCCAGAAGAAAGGAGAAAAAGTGGAGAGAAAACGGAGTTACAAACAAACCAGCCGCCTCCTTTATTTACACTTACAGGGGGAGCGGAGCTAGGCCGGTTGTCATGGCGACCGCAGAGCCAGAACCGCCCCAGTCCATTGGTTGAGGTGTCAGAGCCAATGAAAAGGCGGAATGTTGACGGCGTCTTAAGATGGCTGCCGGGCAGCCGGTTCCTTCCTGGTGAGTAGGGTTCTTGCGGGGCTGTGTCCGGGCTGTCTCCGGGCTGTCTCCGGCTTCAGCGGGAGGGACCCGGGAGTTCCCTGTGCAGCAGACACGGGAGCCGGAGTGGGCGGGTTCACAGCTTCTCGGCCGAGGCGCCTCGTATCGAAAAGCCCTCAGCCCGGGCCCGCGGGGACGTCGGGCTTGGTCTCGGCTTACCTTGGAAGGGGCGTCGCAGCGCCTTCCTTAGCCAGTTAATGGGAGATGGTTTCTCTGTCCCACCCCAGCCAAAGTGAGAAGTTCTCCATCAGAGAAAGAGCTCGGGTTTAGAATGGCTGGTCCGGAGAACAGCTGCATTTAATGAAAATGTCAACAGGATAGAGATTGTACACCAGAATCTGCGGCGCTTAGTCCTGTGCCCAGAAGGGGATTCTTCCCGTTTAGGGATTGGAGTATGGCACTGCCTACAGAGAGTCCTGCAGAGTTCCGGGTTGTGCTTGCAGCCAAGCGGGAAAAGGTGTACTATTCTAGAGCCACACTCTTGCAAGAGTCTTGAACCTTGTAAGTATTCTTAGCGGCATCCGATTTAAGATGAGCCTTGAAATGTTGCTAGTTAATTGTAAGTTTCCATGCAGAGTCTTTGGTCTGGGAAAGTGTTTCCCCACTTTTCTAGGCCGTGACTAGACAAACAAGTAAACATTTAATTAAAACATAAGCATACATGGAAAATCCTGCTAAATAGTTTATCTGAATAATCAGACTGGAAACTTGGATCTGAAGTAAGGCCTTTGATTCAGTTTTACTTTCTGTACATCTTTGAGAAAAGTGAACACACTTATAAAAGTAAATAGAATATTTCCATTAATTTCCAACATGCTTATGTTTATACGTGCTTAAACTATTCTAATTAAGTAACTCATTACAAATCACAGAAACTGGTTAGTATTTAACATTATTTAACATGATCTTCAGATTGATGGGTGGTGATTTACAATTATTATGCAAGTAAGATTAAAATAGATAGGTTCAGATTTCTATGATTCAAATTGAATACAAAATTTGGGAAATAACAGGTTTGTTGAAAATGGAATTCAGTTTCTGAGATTATTAAAACCAAGTGTCATCCATTGAGCTGGTGAAATGATATCTTTTGGGTTTTAGTTATGGGCAGCCATCTGATCTTCCAGAGAATATGGTATTATCACTCAGACCTCTGAATGTGACTTTAATGATATGATTTAGTATAGCAACTTACATAGCTCTCTGTGCTTAAAAAGGGAGAAAAAATATTCTTAACCAGATTTTAACAAGACTACAGTAACAACCTAAGGTCATTCTTCAGACCCACTCTCAAATCTGTTTCCAAGAATGTAATTCTACTTAAACGTTTGCCCTTTAAAAGTTTATAATTTAACCCTTTTTGTAAAAGAAGCAGATCCCAATGCATTAAGCAAGTCAGTTACCTCATCTATAAAAGGTATACATGTTAATTCCTATGTGGAAGGGACTTTGTGAGGCTTGATGGTAAACCAGTGCCTGTCACATTGTTTATATGCCATTTATTGCTTTAACCTGCTTTTATTTCCTCTTTCTGCCTTTGTTTTTATGTCTTTTGTCACAGCTGGGTTTTCCTTCCCTTCCTTTTCTACAGAGCATCTGCCTAAAGTTCATAGTACCACTGAAAGCTAGCAATTTTGGCTGTGGCTGCTAGGTAAAAGAGAAACCTTATCTCTTAGGGTCCTTGGGCTTAATCAGTATTGCGTGGGAGTGGGGGAGCAAGGAGTGCTGCAGAAAGGAGAGAGGTGACTGGGTGTTTGGGACACATGTAGTATTAAGATCCATAAAGCAACATTTTAGAGCTACAAAACACCTCACAGATAAAACCTTTTATTTTATAGCTTAAGAATCGAGACCACAGAATGCAGTGGCTTGCCCACAATCTTGTTGCTCAGGCCTAGAGAACAGTCCTCCGATATTCAAGACAGTATTTTCTCCACCCGTTTTACTTTAATTTGATATTCCCATGGATGCTATATTTTGAAAGTCTGTGTCTACTAAACTACATTTGTTAAATTTTTTCTTATGAAAATCAGACTATAGCTATGAATCAGAGCCTCTGATGAACATGAGGTAAAGATTTGCTTCCCTGAATTAAACTCACCTACAGGTGGATGATACTATCTCATTGAGAGGAAAAATAAAGTATGTTGGACTTTTTGAATGTTGAAATTGACTTATAGACCTTGTTACTATCTTCATAAAACTTGATAAAAGCCATATATTAGATGCCATGGAATTGTGTCATATTCTCCTTGATACATTGCTGTCTGCCCAAGTGTACTAAATAGTGACTATGTTTGGCTTTCAAGGGCCAAAGAGAACCCAGCCATTCAGAGTAGGCTGATATATAAATATTTTCAGTTCACAGTAAGTTGTATCAACCTGGATCTAAAGATGTGTTCTGTGTAGCACATACAGAATGCTTTTTATAGAATAATTGTAGAGTGGAATAAATCTTAAATTTATAGGTGGAGGGGTATGAAATGAAAGAGAAGATGGTATTCAAAGTCCTAGAGAAGAAAAGAATCCTGAATTATTTACTTCTTACCTGGAACTATAAATGATTAAATTAAAATTATTAAATTAATCTAAACTAAATCTAAAAAAATGAAAGCTAATGAATTGCTGTATGGACTGTTGTATTGGCTTAACTACATAATCTGCATTTAAAAATTAAGTATTTCTCTGTATACTATGTGTCTTACGAATGGGTGAGTGAATTTTCATCACATTTAAAGGGTAATTTGGGCTTATCTGCTTTGAAATGAAGAAATACACTTTTAAAGGCAGAAGGTGGAGGCATTGCAAAGACGTAGAATATCATTCTCCAGAGCAGCCAAAACAGGAATAACAGGAAGTCTGACATGATGCCAGTTGGAAAACATGTGTTCTGTGACTAGTAATTGTTTTCAAACCTGACCACAAAGCAAAAGTCCCTATGTAGCCACTCTGTATTGGCTTGATTTGCAGTTGATCTGCTTCTCACATGGGCAACTCCATGGTGCAGGTGGAGAATAGGTGGAAGCTGTTATTTGTGGCCACCTGAGTCACCAGGGTATTTTTCCCCAATCAGAATAGCATATCGCTTTAAAGATTTTCAGGAATTGAGTTCAAACATATACCATTTTTGGATTTTGCCTTATTTTATGGATTTGGAGTTGGATTCTACTTTTTAAATGTTATTTTAATTTTTTTCTTTGCTGTGGGTACACACAAAAAGCTATCATACTAGGCAGATGTCATACTGAAGACAACTTTTGACACCATGTCAGTGACAAGTAAGAAGATCATTTTTGAAAAGTCCAAAAGTCAGTCAAAAGTGAATAATTGCTTGAGGACTGATGAGGAAAGCCGTGCCCTCTTCAGGCAAGAGACTGCTCCCTGAGGTGAATCCTGTTTGAGCACCCAGAGCACAGACTGTTATCTTGTGGGATGTTGGAGTAGAGGTCCAGCAGGAGATTTGTGTCTGTGAGGCACATGCCTTTCAGAAGCAATCAAAATGGAAGTCTAGGCTGAGGGGTGTTTGGCTGATGATGGACAGAAACTTGCCATGTGTGCAGAATATCAACACTATCAGGTTAGGGATTTTTGCCTGTTTTGTACACTGCTGTCCCCCAGTGTTTTGAAGAGTGCCTGGCACACAATGAACATGTAAAAAGTGTGACAGGGAAAAGAAACTGGTTTAAATAGAACCTCAATTATGCTAAGAAATCTAAATCTTAAATTTGTTACTAACTTTAAGTCCTGAAATGAATAATGAACCCAGAGATACATTAGAAGTATATTATTATTATATCCCATATGTCATATATCATATCAAGTCATATTCCAGTCATGTTGGAGCCAATTACTGCCCCACTCCCCAGAAGAGTAGAAATATTTTTATTAATGGTATAATGTCTGTTTTTTTTTTCACTATTAGGATATTTTTAATGATATCCTTTGTGCTAACAAATCATCTGGAGGCTATCTCCATTCCAACTTTTAAGATCCATGGGCCAGGTTTAGGGATGGATCCAGATGTTATGGGGCCTGGAGCTTATGTAATTCTCGATGTCCAAAATTATAAGAAAATTGGGTACAAGGCTTTGGATAGATCTGTGCAAACGAGGAGCCTTATTTTCCTGGTAAATTTATTCCTGGGTTTATTGCTCCATTCAGAAAATGAAACACCAAAATTATTCATAGAAACTTCATGTCAGCTGGAAATCAGACAGGTGGAAGGATGTTCCATGTGTCTAACATGTTATAGACCATGTTTTGCAAGAAATGCCAAGTGAATACTTTAAACATTATAAATTTCAAAACTACCTATGGACCGTGCTACAAAAAGTAGAAATTAGTATAAAATTGTTATAAATTGCCCTAGAAATAATAACAGCAAAAAACCTCAATATTTATTGAATCCCAAGAACCTTCTAACCACTGTGATAAGAGTTTTCATTTAATTCTCAGAATAACCCCTGTACATAGTATAATTATCCTTTCATTAAAGATGAAGAAACAGGGTCAGACATGCTAAATGATTTCTTTATATCACTAGTAGATGGTAGAGTCAAGATTCCAGTTGGATCTGTTAGTTGCCAGAGCCCTTAATAAACTAAGAGAATATTTTGGTGAGGATAGTTCATAGAATCAACAACTGATGAGGCTGAACCCAAACTGCAAGAAGTAAGATCTCTTTCTTTGGACCTGGGAGAAGGGCCTTAAAAGATATCAGAAATCTGTTATTCAGAATAATGCAAAATCCCTTGATGCCCTTATTCTCATTGTGAATGGTGATGATTTTCTTACTAGGTTAATCACAAAATGGGGTAGAAAACTCTGCAAAAATACTTCTTTCCATTTTAGTTGTCAGGCTTTTAGTGTATTATGAGCAGTACAACCAACTTCTCTATTTTAATAGATGTATAGTTTAGCTCAGTATATATGCTAAAGTGGACTGTGCCCTGGAGATCACTAGTGAAAATGACCTCAATTATAATTTTAGGAAATGATTTAAACTTAACAGTAGTTGATGGTTTTCTCTCTCAGTGGGCCATATAGCTAGTTAGGGCTAAATATTATCCTGAACTTAAATATTAGTTCCCAAACAGAGCATTGTTATGTGTGTGTGTATATATATATATATTTTATTTTATTTTATTTTTTTTTTTTTAAAAAAAAGATCTATTTTATTTTATTTTATTTTTTATTTTTTTTTTTTATTTTAATTTTTTTATTTTTTATTGACTTTGTAATAATATTACATTAAAAATATATATGTGAGGTCCCATTCAACCACACCCCCCCCCCTCTCCCCCCCCCCAACAACACTCGTTCCCATCATCATGACACATCCATTGGATTTGGTAAGTACATCTTTGGGCACCTCTGCACCTCTATATATATATTTTAAACTGTACTTTTTGTTAAATTGTTAGGATTATATTCCATTAAGTATTGGTTTAGCTAACAGTATAAAATTTAAAACTAGAGCATCTTTTTTTACCACCACTCCTTCCCCAAACTACTTATACCTTAAAAGTTCCTTGAATAATTGTTTTCCTATTCCTTTTAGATGATAAGCACCCCAAAAGTTTTATATATTAAAATGAAGGTGAAACATCCAATTTTATTTTACCCTCTAATTGTTATAGCTTGAAATATTATAGTTCTTAAATTGCCTCCAGTGTACATTGTTATGTTCCTAAAATCATTCTTGAGCAGTGAATGCTTTTACTGAATTTCCTTTTTTAGACAAAATTATTTTTATTTAAATTATACAAGCAGATATTTAAATTATTTTCATGTAGCAGGTATATCCCATTTTAGGTTTTTAAAAAAGTTTAAATGGTCTGGTCCTAAAACATTGGTATAATCATTAGTTTCCTGGGGTGTCTTTTAATGGTTTTAAAAAGTCTTTCTGTGGCTATTTTTTATATCTAAATTCATCTTTTTCTCTATAGAAGGAAAGATGTGGAGTGGGCTGCTACCTCCTGGCCTAAATGAAAGTGAGGTTGAGTCAAGTACTGAAGATGAAGCTATAGTAGAGAACTCTGAACTTAACTTACAGGAAGATAAAGAAGATCAGGCCACTAGAAAGTCAGAAATCTCAGATTCCCCTATAGATGGATCGAAAACTGAAACAGAGGCAAATGTAAATGCATATAAAGAGTGTCCTTCTGGAATATCTTTAAATATGTGGAATGTAGGTATTCTCAAAGCCTGTGATGTGTGTGTTCTTATATGACTGCCATGGTCAGAGTGTTTGTGTTGTTGGGAAGATAGAATACTTTTACTATTCTGTGGGACTGTAGTTAAACCACTGGCTACTTAGATCCTTGCTTTCCTTTTTTTTTCCCCCATAAAAGGAGGAAGGAAAAATCACTGAATAGGATTAGCTACTTTGCCTAACATGATGCATGTGGGGTTTCCTCTACCTTAATTTTATCTTTTTGTTATCTGCTTGAGTCATGGAGTTTTACTCTTAGATTACCAATTGACTTTGAAAAAAATGAAGATTAAAAAATCAGGTTGTGAGAGTCTCAGAAAATAGAGCAACTCAGGAAGAATTCATTAAGTAGATACGTTTTAAAAAGCTAGAATATAGGGAAGCGGCTGTGGCTCAATCAGTTGGGCTGCCATCTACCATATTAGAGGCTCTGGGTTTGCGTCCCAGGGCCTCCTTGTGAAGGCAGGCTTACCTGCACGCTGCGGAGTGCCGCTGACCTGCAAGTGCTGCGGAGAGCTGACTCAGCAAGGTGACACAACAACAACAAAAAGGTAGACAAGCAAAAACACAGAAGTACGTGCAGCGGATGGACACAGAGCAGACAGCAAGCAAGTCGCAAGGGGCGGGGGGGAATAAATAAATAAAAATATAGTAATAAATATAGACACAGAAGAACGCACACCAAATGGACACGGAAAGCAGACAGCAAGCAAAAAGCCGCAAGGGGGGGAGAAGCTAGAATATATTTGTTTTTATTAATATTAACATCTTATTTTTTAAGTGCAAGTTTTGCTTTAAAGTTTATTTGCTTCTCAAATTTTTTCCACTTTTATATAGAAATTTCAAGAATTGCATAAAAAGCATTCTGAACAGAAAAACTTGGCCACAAGATTCAGGAGGAAAAAAAGAAAACGCTCCAGGAAAGGTGTTTTGCTTTAATTCAGGTTAATTGTCAATAGAGCTGATGCTAAATTGTGACTAATGGAGTTGAACAATTTTTTAAGGATGTTATTTTGAAATAACAATTGGATACATAGTTATTAACACTGTGAATTATTTTCAGATAAATTGAAGAATGAAGAAGCATCTTCTAGGTAGGTACAATCTGAAATATTCTAGATAGAATTGTAGAATTTTTACAAATAGTTGAACCACTTATCTCTGGTACTGATCAAACATATAAACTGTTGTCATAAGAATAACCAATTAAAAATGGTAAAAAATAAAAATGAGTATGTTTTGTGTAAATCTTAACCTATTTATTTTTATGCAGTGAACACTCACCAAATGAAACACAATGGAAGGAGCTCACTCAGTATTTTGGAGTCAATGATAGGTTTGACCCCCCTGTAAAAAAGAAAAAAATTGAGAAGGTAATGATCTTTTTTATTGTGTCTTGTATTAATCATTGGGATATGTTTGTGATTAGGCTTGCCAAAGGTACTTGTCTTCATTTGTTTGCTCCGTAAAGAATTAAATTGTCTACCGTATGCCAAGCTGGATGCTAGATACCAATTTATTTTGAAATGACAGAAATTAAACACAAATAAGTAAATATAGTTATAAATTATTTAAAAAACCGTTAAGGAAAAAAACATGGTGTTATAGAGAAATTAAAATGGGAATCCCACTTTAGCTTTGGTGGTAAGGGCAGACTTTTCTTCAAAAGTGCTAATTTATTGAGACCTGCAGGAGGAGAAGGAACCATCTGTATAAGGAGGGCTAGTACAGAGGCAATAACATGGGCAAAGGTCCTCACAGGGAAAGACTCTTTCCAAAACATTGGAGAAACTGAAGGAAGCCCAGCATGGCTGGAATGGAGTCAGCGAAGAGGACAGTGGCCCAAGATAAGACTGCAGCAGCCAGTAGGGGTGAGCAGGGACCAAACTGTGTAGGACCTTAGAAAGCCTAGGAAGGAATTTGGGTTTTATTCACAGTGTAATGGAAAATCATTAAAAGGTTTTAAATCAAGGGAGTGACACCTAATTTATGGCTTGACAGCACTAACTATTATGTGGAGAATTGTTTGTAGGGAGACAAAAGTGGATGGTAAGAGATCAGTTAAGAGACTCCTGTCATGAGATGATGGTAGCTTGAAAAAAAATGGTGCTGGTGAAGACGGAGAAAAGTAGATGGATTTGAGGTATACTGTAGAAGTAGAAGCAATATAGTAGATCAGTATTGCTTGTGTGTGTTGGGGAGTGTTTTGGGTATGTGGAAGTAGAGAGACTTTGCCCTAAACAATGGGTAGGACTTGAGTAGGGGAAAGATTTAGAATGAGGCTATCCAGGGTTCATTTTGGGTACATAGGTGATAACTGCAGGCAGGAATAGAGTAAGTTGTTAGCAAAATGAGTCAGGAGCTCGGAGGAGAGCACTGGCCTTGAGATATACATTTGGGAGCCATCAGTATGTAAATGATATTAATACTTAGCTGTAGATGCTTGAATGAATTAGTGACATGTATATTCACATAGGGGAATGTTGACACACTCCAGTAGCATGAAAATCAAGTGCTGAGTGTTAAGGCTAGAGGCACAGGGGAGTGTTCCTCAAGAGTCATAGATCAATGCTGTAGACTACTATGTGTGCTTAAGAGACCTTTACCATTTTCTGATTAATCAATATTTTCTTGCAAAAAATCTCCGATTTTTAAAGCAATCATTGGGTGGTGGTGTGACCATCAGGGTCTATACATTAAAGAACAGTCATTTGAAATTTTACTTGTGACTTGGGTGATCTTTGGTATTCAGTTATTTCCAGTATTTTGTTATGTTTTCTCGTAACTATATTGACTTTGGAATGTCTAAATTGTTTCTTAGTGAGGTTAAAGCCATGAAATTAATTTTTTAGCCATTCTAAAAAGTAGAAATTAGCAAGTGGTTTTTACAGTCTACCTTTGTTAGTGCTTTATATATATACAGAGAGAGAGTTATACAGTTAAATATATATGACATTGTACCTTCTTGATACTGCCAGATATAACTAACTCTTGTGCATTGTTTGGAATTTGTGTGGGGTGACTTTAGTAAAGGATTCTTCGTGCACAACTTCACAGAAAAGAGCCTTTTTAAGCAACTCAGTATTAGGAACTGTGTTCTGTTCATATTATGCATTAGATGTGTTCCATAAAAAAATTTTAAGTGAAAAAAAATTTTTTTTAAGTCAAATACAATTTTTAAAATGAGATTACTGTGTAAGGGAAGACTGCTCCAAGTTCTTTTGTAATCATCCACAATTCATCTCTTTTGTAAAGTTGGATTTTCTTAATAGCAGGCATTATTGTATATATATAAATTCAGTCTGGCTAAGAAAGTTATAGCAGTCTTGTCAACAAGGAAACTGATGCCAGCCAGGCTTATATTTGCCCACCATTTTGTCAAGACTTAGTATTCTATAACTAAATGCAAGCATAAAAGGAAAGGAAAGATTTAGTGATGTCAAAGTTTTTTATATTCTTTTGGTAGTTTAGCATAATTGCATGCCAACAGATTCATACTCATCCTTTGGTTTGGGGATCCTTGTTTTACATGGTACCCCATTTGCTGTCCTGCAAAATGCTGTAGTGCTAAAATGTCTACCATGAATCCAAAAGTGTGAATAAACTTGAAGAATGTCCACAATGGAGACATCAAGATACAGGCTAAGAATAAATAAAAGTTAAACAGATAATAGTTACTGCTCAGGAAATCTAGAGAGGATCATGAAAATCTGTAATGCAGTCGGGACAAAGCTATCAAGGATTTTCCAGAACATAATTTTATTTCTGACTTGTCATATCTCAGAGAGTCTTTTCATTCTTGATTTATTCAGCCTTCAAGAATGGCAAAACAAACTTCTTAGTCATCTATCTGTTGTGCAGTCTTTTTTTCCCTTTCTTTCTTTTTTTCTTTTTCTTTTTTGGAACACTGCCAAGCTAAAACTGTTTCTCAGCCAAAGATGTGTGTCTGTAAGATAGCTGTCACCTGCTTCTCAGGCAATACAGAGAGACTTATATTTTCTAAATGTAATCTTCCCAATATCCGAAGATGTATTTAAGTGTTCTTTGTATAAAATACAGCTATAATTGTGTCTCTCTGGCAACAGTTCTGGGACTTACCAATGATTTTGTAATCATAAGTATTTTGACTTTATGTGGGAATGTCTTTAGGATAAATTTTGCTTATTTATTTCACTATAAATGTCTCAAGTATTCTTTAGTTGAATCAATTTGATTAGTCATCAGTCATTTAAGTAACTTTATATATACCTAATGGATATTTTTGGGGGTAAAAAACTAGATACCTTTAATTTTTAGAGTAATTCCACAACATGTTTGATGCCTTTTTTTAATTGTTTATGCTGTTGAATATTGTTTGCTGTTGTATAGTGTATATGCTATGCTATTGTATTTTGTAGCTTTTATCAAACATTTTTTAGCAGAATGCTTTTTCCCACCTAAGTGGTACATGTATCTCCAATACATAGCTCAGATAAAAGGCTGGCTACCCAGAGTGTCTGGGGAACGGGGAGAGGAAGAGGGAGAGGGACTTGTGGTTGTACCAGAAAGTTCCCCTGGTATCAATTACAAAGCATTTTCTCTTGATCCCCATGTGATCCCTGTGAGGTGGGTAGGTAGGGCCAGTATTCTTCTCATAATTTAGATGAAGAAACTGATGCCTGGTATGATTTACCTGAGAAAACAAACAGAACAGATAAGACGTGAAATGAGACTTTAAGGCATTTGGTCCCAAATCTGAATTTTTCTAAGTTTAGCCCAGCCTAGTTTATACTTACCTGATTTATATATAAAAGTAATTTTATATGCTTAGCTCTTTTTTTCCCCCTTCTTTATGGAGAGCTTACCTAATTAGTTTTTATAGGTATTTAGAGCTAATCACAGTACAGCAAACTTACATGGACTATTCATTTTTACTCAGCTTGAAAAATTGAATGTATTACCTGAATAAATATGTATTTAATAAGGAAATTTCAGTAGAAATACATGGTGGTCTGATTTGACTTAAAGAACTTTAATCATATTAGTAGGTAATCTACATGTGTGCATAGGAATGGTCAGTCAATAATGTTCTTGTTGACTTCTTAGATATCTGTGGTAATGCCTTCTTGACATCTGCAGCAAAACTTTGTTAATGAGAGGTTACTTGTTGCCTCATGGGAATCTGTTAAACACCAGCCTTAAATGAATTTTCTAGCTGTGGCCAAATTTGCCATTCCTGTTTGTTTGTCTGTATTGAGCTATATTATAAGCTAAATTTTTATTCCAGCCAAAGGCAGCTTAGAAGCACACCTAGGTACCACAGTGTTACTGCTTTGTAAAGCAACAGCACTTCTGTGCCTCCTGCCACTTCTCTGTAGTATGAAATATGTCCTGGATAATTCAAATAAAGATTTCTCTTGGGTCTGATATAAAATTTTTTTCTTCATACTTAAATCTGATTTCATGAAACTCCTTACTCAAAGTTGCATTTCTTGGGTCTTGTGTTTGGGTCTGAGCTCTTGAAGACCTATGATGAGGTCTGTAGCCATCATAATAAAAGGATACCATATTAATGGTATCCTTAAATCTGGATATAATCTTATAAAATATGAATAAATTTTACTTATTCATTTCACTATAAATGTATAAATTTATATTTAAACCTAAGGGCAAACAAAGTAAAATTCTTAGAGCATATTTGTGCCCTAAAAAATGTACTGAATGAAAATAGTAGAAAAGTGTGTGCAGTCAGAACTTGACTTACTTACAGGTACTTAAAGTATCTACACAAAGTATGAAAACCTAAACAGTCCAGCAGTCTTTTTCATATGAATTACAGAAAAAAATATACCAGTCCTCTTGAAGAGTATTTTAGCCTACAGAAAATCATCAACATTTTTAAGGTAAATTTGACGTTAGGTAACTGAAACTGCGCACCCCAAACTCATTATCTCAGAAAACAGAAGAAGCATGATATTAGAAAAGATGAACCCAAACTCACCTTACAACCTTAAGAACTTTACTTTGTTCCTATCTATTCTGAGTTCGCAGAGATTTGCTTGTGACAAGCATTATTGGCAGGTAGACGTAAGAGGCAAGGGGTATTGGGCTTGTAGGTGTCTATAAAGACTCTTTGTGCAGAAATGCTATTATATCACCAACACCAAAAGATGGGTCTTGGTGAGTCTGGCTCTGGACTTATATCTTTGTTGTTATGGACCTAATAAAATCCAGACAGGCATTTTTTGGACTGTGAGTTAAGAAAGGTTTCATTTTGTAATTTGGATAATAGGTCTCTCATTTGTACTTTTACTGATACATTTAGAGAAAAACTTAGGTCTTATTTCTCTTTTGGCTCTACTTCGTCTTGTCATACAATCCATATCGTAACCATTGAATGAAGAAATACTTGGAAGACTTTCGTTTATAGATATTTTTCTTCCTTTTGTTCATTCATGATAGTTAGAAATTTGCATACTTACTAGTTGATATGATATCGATGATGATGGTGTTTTGTGGTATGGTTGTTTTTTAACTTTTTATTTTGAAATGATTATAGAGTTGCAGGAAGTTGCAAAGAGAGTGTGTTGTGGTTTCTTTAAAACAAATGAAAAAAACTAGAAATTTCTTTTCTGTCTCTCTGTTTCTGTACCTAACTATAACATAATTGATCATGCTACCTCACAGAAATGTTACAAGAAATATTTACCATATGGTTTTGCAGTTCCAAAATAAAATACTTTAAACTAGTAAAAAAACACACACAAAAACTGATTTCTTCTTACTCAGGATCACTCTAAGTCCTAGAAAAAGAAATTCTGCAACTAGCTCTTATATAATCTGAGGAAGGCTGGATAAACAGCACTGCTATGTGAAATAAGCAGGGCAGTCTCAAGAATGGATGTTATTAGTGAGCATGTTACTGAGATGAAAGATTGGAGGAGGTTATGGTGTGGGTGAAGATACCAGGCTACCCTGGCTAGAATTTGTGGTGCAGGGAAAACTGAAGTTTGATATTTGTGTTTTGTTTTCAAATATCTCTGAGGCATTTAAGGAGATATTTAATATTCTGTGCAGGAAGCAGAGGCCATTGTATTAGCATTTCTTAAAGTAACTATTTCCAATATAAAAATATATAATTCATATAAAGTTTCAGGTGCAAGTACTATGCTAAGTTCTGGGAGCCCAAGATGGAAAAGATATATTCTATGACTTCAAGGAGTATTTATTCTAGTAGAGGGATACATTTATATATAAATGAAGTGCAATAATAAAATATAACTTTTTTTTAACCATAGGGGTACTATTATCCCATTGTTACTATTGTGGAATTCTCTTGGAAAGGTCTCAGAGTGGTGAATATGTAATAAATATTCCAAGTTTGGATGGGTGGGGTTCTTTCAATACTAATTCAAATGTGGTTTACTGCACCGTGAATATTAACTCAAAACACAGGTTGAATGAGTGTGTCCTGTGTGCAAGTAACTGGGCTAGCTGTTGTGACACACCAAACTAGCAGTATACAGTGTCAACCCTTAGCATAGAATCCAAGAAGGGAGACACACACACAACTTGCTGTGATGTGTCAGACCAGTAAGTACTGAAGAGAGGCCTGAAGTGCAGTGGCAGTATGGAGTAGGTAGCACTTTGATCCTGGGCACGGAAAGGGTGTGGCAGGGTCAGGGGGTAGACTGTGATAAGGAAGCCTGCAGAGGCTTGAAGGATGATTAAGAGTTTTCAAAGGGTAGTATATCATAGGCACAGGGAATATTAAGAAAAGGGTAAATGTGGCCAGAGATGAGGAAGTATAGAAGTATTGCCCACTATGGGCCTGAGAGAATATTTTGGGACCCTATTTTGAAGGGATTTGGGATGCTATTTTAAATGAGTAAAGAAGTAATTGTGTGTTAAGCTGGGTAATGACATGATGTCTGTTTTAGAAAGATAGAAGGTCAGTTAGGAGAAGGTTATACTATTCCAAAAAATAGCAAGGATTGAGAGATGTTGAAGATAACTGGGAAACCTGTCAGGGTCACCTAAGTGGGTAGACAGCCATGAGAAGCAGGGCAAGAAGTGAAGAGTGTGATTTTAGACATAATAACATTAAAGACCTGCCTTTGCAAGGCCTTCAGTATAAAGATGGAGATGTAAGTCTTGGTACAGGTCAGAGGCCAGATGTTTTGAATTATTTAGAGATATAAATCAGCTTAATAAGAAGTAAGTGAAGCCCTAGGACTGAGCATATTCTTGGGGGAGAGTGGAGGATCAGAAGAAAAGGAAGCCAAACACAGAATCTTGAGGACCACAATAATTATAATAGATGATTAAGTAAAAGTAGGACAGATGGTGTTGCTTATGACTGGAAAAGATGGCAGTTTCAGAAGAAAGATGAGGGCAAAAGGAATGGAGAACTGAATGGGAGGTGATATGGACGCAACTGACAGAGACATTGCTTTAGAGAAGAGAGATGAAGAAGCAACGTAAGAAGAAAGCGATTTTGAGGGAAGGGAGGGGAACTGTGTTGGCCCAGCCACCCAGCCCCTAGCCCAGAGAAGGACACGTTTATTTGTAGGATGAAGGACAGATGAAGGACAGATGAAGGAAAGAGAGGAGAAAATTTAAAGAGCAGTGTTCCTGATGGTATGTAAGCAAATGGGCTATGAGCCCAGATGGTAGGATTAGGCTTGGAAAGGAAGGTGATTCTTTCTTGGGGGCAGTAAGGTTGGAGAAGGTATATATTTTTTTAAGTGAGAGCTATATATGATTTTGGTTTCCTCCCCTTCTTTTCCCCAGACCACTATGAGATAGGGACAGAAATAAGGTCAAGAGTATTTGGGAAAATGGGAAAGTCATGTAACAACTTTTTAGGGGGATGTGGGAACATTCCAGGGCAGCTGAGTTTGAAAAACTGCTTGCAGAGATGCTAATGAATTTACGTAGTTTTTCTCTGTCATTGCTGGGACACCTGCATTTAGATGTATGGTATCATATGGTAGGGTTAGTGTAAAAACAGATGGTAGGATTAGTGTAGGGTTTGAGAATGACAGAAACAGGATATGATGTTGGAAGAAATTGAAGTTATTACTTGGGGCAGTGATTCTCAAACTTTAGTGTGCATCAGAATCATATGGATTGCTGGGCCCTAGCCCCAAAGTTTCTGATTCAGAGAAATTGCATTTCTAACAAGTTCCTGGGTAATGCTGGTGCTGCTGGTCCAGACTTACACTTTGAGAACCACTGGCTTAGAATGTAGTTTGTAAAGATTATTCATGAGTTGCAGGCTAGAGAGGGAGAAGAATAGAATTCAGGAAGAGACTTAGGACTGTAAGAATAAATACAGGGGTGTCAGAGAATGGGGTTCCAAATGAAGACAGAAGCCATATTCACTGGGTATGAGACCTTGGGATAGGTGGAATGAAAGATGTATTTGTTTAGGGAGAAAAATTCCAGACTATGAAGTTTGGGAGGTGAAGCTTTCAGATGATGCCTATTGCATGGCCTAGAGCAGTACTCCTCAAAATCCTGGTCTTTGAAGAGTTGAGGAGCTTGTCTCTGAATTTAACTCAGTCTACTCCTTTCTTTACTGAGAAAGTTTTGCATCCCACCCCCCCTTCCCGAAAAAGCAGCTGAACAAAATCGTACTTAGTCATGTTGCTGATTTTTATTGGCACAAGTACCTTATCTCCACATGGACTCAAGTTTACAGGCTAGCACTATTTGCAGACCAGGTCCAATATACATGCCATGCTTGGAGTGCACTGACCTAGATAAAAAACAGCCGAGGTGGGTAGAGATAGAGGTCCCTGAAGATGAAGAATGTTGGAAAAGTGAGTCCAGGGTTTTGTTTGGACCATCAGAGGAAAAGTTCTGCAGAAATACAAGAAAGTGAAAGTTTTGGAGACTGGTAGAGGATCACAGGGTAAGAATGAGAAGAAGGCAGTAGGGCTATGTGGCCTAGGGTCAAAGGCCATAAGAGGCTGTTCATTGAAGGTCTCAACGGAGCAAGAGAGAAAAAAGGCCGATCTTTCTCCCACATCCTTATGTGGGATGAGGGATTGTGAGAAGAAACAGTTGACATCAGTGAAGTCGTCACTGGTTCTCATTCCATAGTCTTTCTAGGCAAATTATGTTGTGGTTATTTTTGAAATCTCATTTTAACAAAGGCTGCACAGGAAGAAAATTTCTTTCTTGGCTGATATAAACTACCAGTGTGCTGAGAGAAGAGACATTCTAAAAACTTTTATTAGATTAAGAGAGAAGTCTGTAAGAGATAGAATGTTCACTGAAAATGTGAAAGTTAAAAGACACACTAGAGGAAGCAGACATGGCTCAAGCGATTGAGCTCCCACCTACCACATGGGAGGTCTGTGGTTTGGTTCCTGTTGCCTCCTAAAGAAGACAACAAGTTGGCGTGAAGGCCAGGCACAGCAAGCTGACAAGAAGAAATAAGTAAATAAATAGAGATACTAGATAAGCCATTATATTGGGATAAAATTTTCTTATGAGAACTATATATTAGGCCATTTTTAAAGTTCATATTTTCTGTAGTGTGTAATGTGTATGTGTATTTTCACAAGCTAGAACTCAAATTATTTAAGTCTAAGCATCTTGCCATAAGTGTACGATGATGCCCACCTTGTCCATTTGGTAATCCCATGGCAATTTTAATTATTATTTCCTGAAATATCTTCAGCTAGTAAACAAAAACTATTTCTGTAAGAAAATAAAATCATTCTTATATGTAAACCCATGTTTAGAATCCAGCTTAATGTTCATAAGGAATGTGACGATCTATTGAAAGAAGATCTCAAGCTACAGAAATGGGCAGAAGAATGGTTGAGAATGCAGATTTTGGGCACATCTGGATTCCATTACGGCCTTAACACTTAACTGACTCTGTGACCTTAGACACGTTAGCATATTTAAGCCACTATTTCCTCATCTCTAAAACAGGATAACTGTTATTTTGTGGAGTTGTTATAAGGATTAAGAGAGCTTTCTTAACCCTAGGGTCTACCACATAATAAGCACTTCATAATTTTTAACTATTATCATTAAAATTATTGTTATTAAGGGAAAGCGTGGGCTTTAGAGCCACAAAGACATGGCTTTGTATCTCCTTTTTATTAGTTCAAGAAGTTACATGACTTCCAGTAAGCTATTTAATATCTCTGAGCCATCTTCTCATCCATAATGGGGGGTGGTTCCAACTACTTTATGGGGTAATTGTGAGAATTAAATGGTCCAAGTATGTAATACATTTAGCGTATAGTCTTTGTTCAGCAAATATTTGTTTGCCTCTTTTAACTGCCATTGATTTTAGGTTTCTTTTCTTTCTAGTCAGGTCTTGAAAAGCGCATAGACCAGGCTGTGGAAGAGTGGAATATTGAGAAAGCCGAGGAACTCAGCAACCAGCTAGCTACTCGAGAGGTGAGTTAAACTGATTCCATACTTTCTCTATTTCCAAATTTTCTAAAATGAATATATCTTCTTTTTAAGATCATGAGCAATCCCCCTCCCAAAGTACTTTCTTACTGCATATTCTGCACATCCCCATCAACCCTAAAGAATATTCGGCCTTTTCCCCCTGTAGTTTATAGTATAAACCTATTAGATAATATGAATATGCTTTTTCCAACTACACAAGGCCACCAGAAGATTCTGACATGTACTCCCTGGAGAGATTTTTCCCCAATTAAGAATTAACTGCTAGGTAACGTTAGGTAATACTAGGCAAAATCTCAGAGAGAGAAAAGACCTCGTGTTGGCATGTGGGCTTTTTTGTTTGTTTTTGCAATTCCTTTTTGTCCTTTCTAGGAAAAAAGTTTTACCATAGCTTTTATTTTTAGTATCTAACTTCAATTCTCAGGGTTTAACTACTCCATGGTGCTTGATTACACTGAGAAAATTGAGGGTCATCTCTGTCAACTCTGACAACTCTGTCAATTCCTTCATATTCATGCAGGTGAATGTTTTCTCCTAACATGAGACTAGTTGTGAAGTTACTATTTCTATAAATTCTTCTAGGAAAATACTATCCTCAGATGTCAGAAAAATTTACTGTTGCTGGCCTTGTTCTTTTTGGGTTTTTTTGTTTATGTTTTAAATTTTTGGCTGTTGGCCTCAAGTGTCTTGTCAGGTATATATTCTTGTGTGGGAAAAAAAAACAAGTTCAGAAGAGAGGCTTAGGGACTCGGAAATTATATTTTTCCTTTAAGCCTTTTAAAATCACTTGTCACATTAAATACTTCTGAGTATAATGTGTATATATATATTTTATATGTATATTAATAGCTAATATGAAGGAAATTGTACACCTGTAAGCTTGCGTTAGGGGCACAGGCAAGGAGCAACATAAGTGGCAGTTTTGTGGCCTTTCAAAAAATGAACTGACATTTTAAAGTATTTTTAATATTTGCTTTTTTCTTATGTCCCCCCCCAATTATAATAATTATTATTTTCAGTTTGACAGTTACTCAGTTTCATTTTTAAAGTAGCCATATTTTGATTTCATATATTAGCATTTTATTACTCTATTTTAGAAAGATACAGATACTTCATTTTAATAAAATAAATTTGGTAGTATTTTAAATGGTATCACAATCTCAGAAGAATCTCAGTGTTGTTGGTTCTAATAGTGGCATCTTCAGTTGAGTAAACAAAGCTTTGTATCTCTGCAAATCAGCTGTGGTCCAGTGATCACATTTAAAATTCTAATCAACAAACATAGTGTCTACTGTTTGTTAGTAAATGGACTCTTGGTATTTGGAACTTACTTTTCCATAAAAGTGCTATTAGAAATAGTGATTAAGTTTCTTATCCAGCCTGCAAGTTTGTTTAATCTATAAGATAAATTATACCAGTAGTGTATCTAATCTCTGTATTTTGGGGAATTGACTATGAAAATGACAAAGAACAAAGGGAAGGTGTTGGGTATTTCTTCAGTGGGTAGATAACTTTCATGGCTGTGGGTATGAGGATGGAGGCACAGTAGGACAACATGGTGTGGTTAGTGAGGAGTGGCTTGAGGTGTATGGGGGCTTTCAGGGACTGAAAAACACATAAGGCAGCAATAACCAGTCACTAGTCTGGTTCACTCTTATGTAGGGGGTGTGGAAGCTGGTGGCAGCCTGATCTCAATATCCACCCCATTTGGGTCAGGAACAAAACGTTTTAGAGAGCTGGTAGTTAAATGCATCACTGGCGAGAAACTATTCCATGTTGTGCCACATGCTGAGCAAGTGTCTCTTGAATCCCTTTAAAAATTGTGGGTATTTCTTACTGGTTGCTGTCTAGAAGATGCTGTACTAACATGTGGCTGCTCTGTGGATCAGTTAGATAGTTCCAGTAAAGCTAAAGGCAGGCACCTAATAAAAACCAGCAGGGCCTTGGGGTTTGGCTGCCCTGATTGTTTTCAGAAATGCTATGCATTTCTGTCCCTTTCTTGGCCTCTTAGGGATCACAGGGCTCAACACATTAGTGCCTCATTGTCATTGCTTGTCCAACCCTTCCCTTTGGAAGACCCAAGAGTTGTGTATTATGTGATCTCTTCCAAATAATAAAAGGATTGTGACTCAGCCAGAGGCCCTTGGGTCAGTAAGTTTCCTCAGATCTTTGCCTTGCTAAAGGAAGAAAAAGCCAGGCAGGGCCCAGTCTACATTAAAATGTGGGTTCCACATGATCTATCAATGACTGTCTTTTTTTTTTTTTTTTTCCTTTTTTTTTTTTTTATTAGCACCACAACCCAAGGCAAGGGGAATTCATAGAGGCAGAAGCATTTACTTTACTGCAGGTTCTGTGTAGCTTTTAGGTAAATTTAGTAATGCTGAAATTTTAAGAGTTGAATACACTTGATTTTTTAAAAACTTTATTTTGGAATAATTTCAGACTTGCACAAAGTTGCAAAATTTGTAAAAAGATTTTTTTTATTCCAAAAGAAAATTTTTTTTCCTGGTTCAGGTTGTTGGATTTTGTTAGTCCTTTTAGTGTACTTTAATATGGAATAGTTTTTCATCTTTCTTTGTCTCTCAGGACCATAATACTTTTGAAGAGTAGAGGCAGTTATTTTGTAGGATGTCCCTCAATTTTGGTTTATCTGATATTTGCTTATGATTAGATTGAGGTTATACATTTTTGGCAGGAATATCATAGGAGTGATGCTGTGTCCTTACCAGTAGATATCAGGAGGTACAGGATATGTATTTGTCCCATTTATTGGTGATGTGGCTTTGATGATTTGGTAGATGTAGTGTCTATCAGATTTCTCCACTGTAAAGTTACTGTTTTTCCCTTTGTAATTAATACGTGTCTTTTTGGGGAGCTATCCTGAGACAATTATGACTGTGGTGGTTGCCACATGACCTTGGATTTTTAAAACATTTTTTGATTATACTTTTTTATCTTTTATACTGCTAACCAAATGTATAATTTGGCTTAAATAAAATATTTGATTATAGGATCTTTTATGTCTTTCTGTTAAATCTCTCAGTAAAACGGGACAATTAGGAATTGGATATAGTTTTCATAAATGATGTGCTGGGGCCAGATGGGATCACCATGTGATTTCTGCTTACCAGTGGTTGCATCTTCACTCTGACCTTGCCTTTCATGCAGGTTTCACTGGTGAGCTTTCCTTTTTCTCTGCCAATTGAAGTTGCTCGTTAAAAATGACAACTTCAAAAGCAGAACTGCTTTAAAGACTTCAGAAATATATTTCCTTTGAGAGTATTAGATTTTTGTTTTTGTATTTTGTTTTGTCATACTGCTGTTTGAAAAATATTAGAATTAAATGATACTGACTAGATATTTTCCATTTATACCAGTGGGTATGGTCTAAAATGACAAAGGGTTGTTATTTCTTGTTGCACTTTATGGCAAATAGATTGCTTTAGAAATACATGATATTTTCAGCACCTATAAGGATAATAAACATTTTTCTCAAGTGTTCTTTTTTACTTCCGAACAAATGTGATGCTTTGTTCTGGTAAAATAAATTGAATTTATTTAGTGTGGGATTAAAGAATTCTGATTAAAAGAAGGAACAGTGATTTGAGCCCTCTTCTTTTCCTGATGTAAGTGGAAAAACATCTGGAAAATGTTTGCTTTTCAGACACCAGTGTTGGAAAGATACTGATGCCATGTTAATTAAGTACCCATGAAGAATAACTAAATTAATCAAGATTGAATTCTTGCATAAATAGTTTAGTTTGAGATTTAATTTTTTCTTACTTATCCCCTTGGTGCCAATCACTGTGGATATAAAAGATGAGATTTTAAGAAATAATTGTGAGTTTGGAGCAGAAACCCTTTATGAATTAAATGTATACATGCATGGTAGGTGTCCTTTTGGAAATCAGGTGAATTGGGTTTTAATCAGCACCATTTTCCTTTTTCAAGAAGCAGTGACTGGGACCTGCTGATAAAGCCTTTGCTCAGAGGCACAGATCCCAGAGTTCTTAAAGCCTTTACCAATCATAATAAGTGAAACTAATTTTTGATGTTTAACATTTATAAGCCTGTGAAACCAATAGGACGGTCTCAGGATTGAGAAAAATAAAGCCAAAAGTAGAACCACATCTGAAATTATACCTTGAGAACAGTTCCTCAAAAACATGGTATGCCAAAATAAGGCTGTCAGTATCTTTCATTAGGACACAGCAAGTGCAGATTTTTCTAGAATCACATCCCTTAAATTAATAATGACACTAAGGATGTATATAATCTGGTTTTGGGGGATGGCTCAGGTTCACATGTTTGTAGCCTAGATTGTACGACTTTCATCTTTGCTTCTGCCATGTGGTATTATGGTTGCTTTGGGACATCCAAAGTATGTAGGTTAAATACTTCTTTGTTGTTTGTAATCACGGAGGAGAGATGAAATGGGAAAGTTTGTGTCCTACTGATGAAATTGTCCGAATTTGGGGGAGGGAAAGTGAGCTTTTAAAAAATATGTTATATATGTACAAGTTTTTGAGCATATTTGTGGCTTTTTTAACTTCAGGCTTGAGCTGGAAGTGGTGTCTATTTCATTGATAGTAATCCTCAAAAATGCTATCCTTTGATACTGTATCTTTCTGACACATAATCTTTATTACAATCCAGATCATACCAATTTATAGAAACCAGTAGCCAACAAGTGTTAAATTAAGTGCTAAAACCTAATTAAGTAGGCAGCAGTTAGGTTGAATCTCACATTTTGGAAAGAGAACATTTCTCTAGGCATCTTCACTTTAACCTCCTAAAGATAAATACCAAGTTGGTTTGGCAGTAGAACAGTAAGTTTCTACCATTGAATGAGTCATATTAATTGGAAATATTGCTCAGGTTGATTTGAATAAACCTGTACAATGTCAGAGCAGAAATGAACAGGGAAGGGAGGTTGCCTATGATTTTCCTTTTAGCTTTGTATAGCAATTGCCCTTAAAGATTGTTTTTTCTATAAGTGACCGAAGTAGGGTCATCTTTGGCAACACCAAAAGAACTTGATTCCTTGAAAACATTAGTACTTCCTCTTGTAGTATTACAATCATTTTGTGCAACCTGGAAAGAGTTTTTAAAAATTTGTAGGGTATTCACACCTGAAAACTTTCCATTTAGAGGAATGATACCATCAAATGTTGCATATTTTAAAGCTTTTTTCATGAATTTATAAGTGAGGACTTAAGTCAATTTATTCCTTAGTACTGCTGAGCATCATATTTATATACAATCTAACCCAGGTATCACAAGTATAAATGATAAAAACAAAGATTTACCTCATGTTAATAATATTGTTATTTTATAATAACTATTACATTGGCAGGATGCAGTAGACAAGAATTTCCTTTTTTTTAAAATAGACTACTTAAATTTTTTAATTTAAATAAAGAAGGTAGGAATATCTAAAGAAGGTAGGAATGATCTTCTTTAAAAACTAAAATTTAAATTGGTTTAGTTCTAGTCTTCCATAGTCAAGTGGATTTAATGCTCTCTAAATTTTAGCAGATTATTTTTAGAGCAATTTCCCAGAAGATTTGAGTAGTTCTCACTGAGGGAGTATATGCACATTTGAGGAGATAGTTTCTTCGTTTTATGTTAGCACTTAAAAAGTAGTCATTTCTCAGGAATGCTTCAGATGCTATAGCTCTTGCTTTAGCATTCAGAGTTTTTCCAAAACATTTTGTTATAAGACTTTGGTTCCCTTGAAAAAGGTCTGGTTACAATTCATCATTTTCATTTCTGTTATTAGTGTTATGTAGATGTAAGCACCATGTTGTCTTAATAGAATAGAAATTGGAAGGTCCATACCTCTTCTGAAAAAAACAAAAACAAAAATCCTCCCCAACTAATACAGTGTTGACAGATTTACCTATCACAATACCTTGACCATAATCATACCTAGAGTTCAAATAGACCTGCTGTTAAACTTGACAATTTAAAGTTACTTCTAGTAGGTATTATTTTCAAAGCTATAATTTTTAGGAAAGGTTTATATATCATACAAAAAAAAAAAAAAAAAAAGCTGAATTGAAAGACACAGTTCAGCAAATCTTGTAGTTCTAAACCCTTTATTCTATAATTGGAGAGTGAAATTGTTTTCTTCCTGTTTTCAGGAATACTTTCTTTGGGTAGAAATAACAATCATGTTTCCAAGGTAAAACAGTTTGTTCAGATAGGAAGCTGAACAGTATATTCCAATTAGCTATTACAAGAATTTATCATTGGAACCTGTGACCCTACTGAAGGATGGCAGGTACTTTCTGTTTTCTCAATTATTGTGATACCTAGCCACTGAAGATTGTATGAACACAATGAAAATGCATTGAATAGTATATAAAGAATTTTAAATTTGATATCTCCACTTTTAACATTTTATTTTTACGGAGTGTTGATTTTTGTTGCTAGGTCCAGGGGTGTGTCTGAAGCATACATATTAACCATCGGTTTTGCTATAAAAGCAAAAGGTTGTTTTTTACTTAAATGGTTATTTCATACAAAGTCATGATTTCCTACAAATGTCTACAAACTCTCTGGCAAGGTATATTTTATTTCTGTCTTTCAAAAGGCAATACAGTAAAAATTTTACTGCTCTACCTTCTGTTTCTTACAGTTCTTTTTTTTCTTTCTTTTTTTTTTAACTAGGCAGTCAAGTTTAGGACAATTTTCTTTACAGTGTATTTCACTGATTGGCAATGGTAAACAAAAAACACAGGACTTTGGGAAGGAGAAAAGCTCCGCTGGAATAGGCTGGTCAGAAGTTTCATCAGCCACAGAGTGAAAAAGTTGGGAGAGCCTGCTTTGGGAGGTGTCTGTTAAGGATCTTCTAGAGCTGACTTTCATTAACTTTGGTCATTTCTCAGTGCTTTTTAAATTTAAATATGCTTCCATTACCATTTTGTAGTCTGTACATATTCTGGGGGGTGGCTTTTAAATGGTGATTTTAATTCATTGAAGCCTTGTCCTTAGTTCTTCTAAGTAAGTCAGTTATTACATGTAGACGAACAGTTAGCACAAGGCTTGGAAAATAAGCTATATGACTAACCAAGTAAGAGAGGTCTGGTTGAATTCCTTTACATTTCATTTAAAGATGTGTTCATTCCCATAAAAAATTATGTACAGCCTTGAAGTTGGAGCATTTTAACATCAGAAAAATAAGAAGAGTACTCAGTGGTGGGATTTTCTGTCAGGTTTTTAGGTGTGCTTACACAGATCTCATTGCATTGAGGATGTTTTCTTTTACCTTTGGGTATGATTGGGTGATCACCTAGAATGGCATTCCTTATGCTCTCTTTTAATTATGTTTATCTGTGCTTTTAACAAACCTTAAAAAAAGATTTCAGATGTTACAAGTCTAATTAAAGAGACAGACAAAGCACAGTTTATACTGTAGATTTTTTCTGCAGTTCAATTAATCAGCATGTTTTCTCTTTTAATTAAAACCATTTTAGTAAATTAAAGCCCACAGCAAAACACATATATAATTTGTTTGTAATTAGCTCTTAATTGGTGGTAGTTGAAGCTTAGCACCCTTGGTTTCTTTCTTCATGATTGCCATTTTATTAGCAGCCAGTCATTAATTAATCTTTTTCTAATTAGCTTATAAAACTGTTGATGGCACATTATTGTAAATGTGATTTTAAGTTCAAAGCTTGTTAATAAGCTTTCTTACTTAGAAGAACAGAGATAAAGAAATTGCTGAAAACAGTACTGCAGTTCTTTTAAAAAAAAACTGTCTTATAGGGACTGTGTAAAGCATCTGACAGCTTATGGTTAATTTTTTAATGCCTTTTTTCCCTTATGAATGGAGTAAGTCACTTGCATATAAATGTCTATATTTAGGAGTAATTTCAACAGTATAACATCTTTCTCCCTCTTTTGGAATACTATGATCTAAATATAATTTGAGGCCTTAATAGTCGTCATTAAAACAGGTGTTATGTAAACTCTTTCACCATGAAATCAAAGTTTATCTTCTCACACCTCATGGACCAAATACACATTTTGAATAAACTGCAAGGTGACTCATAGATACATATGGTATATGATTATGTGATATGTGATTGATATGTTTTTAAAATGGAAATTATTGGGTTATTTTTTTCAAATAAACACCATTTGACTTTAAGTGATATGAACTTGTAGACAAAAATTAATATGTATATACATTCTACACACACATATATGTAGTACCCAAACATAGGTAGGCCTGTGCATGCATATTTTAAGATGACTATGAAATTATATTTCCTATAAGAGGAAACGACTCAATTTAAAATCAGAGTTTAAATGACTAGATATGGCATGGCTTACTTGCTGAGCTTCAGCATCTCGGGTATAACCATGGAGAGAAAGGTATCATTCCAAGTATAGACATCCTCAGTTTCCTATAGCACATACCATATTAAATACGGTTTGAATGAAAACAATATGATATTCTTTATTGGAATGTGCTACTAATTTTATGAAACTCTTAACTATGGAGTTCTTAGCTGTTTGTATTAGTGCAAAGTTTTGAAAGTTACAAAAAATATACAGCATTGTCAGTAATCAGAAGCGCTTTTTTCTTATTTGCTTTTTGAACTTTGCATGTTATTTCAACTTTGGCTATTTCTTTGCTTGTTTTTTTGAAGGCATTTTATGATGCCATGCAGTAGACACTAGAAAGGGATAGCTGACAAGGAAAAAATTAAAAATTGGATAAAAAGTAAATGAATAATGTCATATTACTAAAAAGATGAGAGGCTAATTTGTGCCGACTTTTTGCTAATTTTGTTCAAGCCTCAAAATGAGGAGCTGTCACCAGTTCTGTGTAGCACTGATGACAGTGCCAATGATCCATGAAATAAGCTGCCGCTGGCTTTGTTCTGATAAGAATGAACAAATCTGCACAATGTTCGGCTCCCAGAATCTCATTTTCATACTTGCATGCAGGCTAAAAGAAATAAGCTGTTTGCAGGCTTGATTAATCAGACATTGGAGGGGTTTTTGTCTCTTTGATCTCTTTCGTCTCCTAGGTAACTTGCTTGACATTAATGTTGAGCTTGAGTAAAGACAATCAGGAATTGTCGACCAAACTGATATAAAAATTAAAGACCTTAACACTTTAAGTACTCCAGTAATGGTTCCGCTTTACTTCAGAAAACATCTGTTTTCATTTAATTAAAGAACAAAAGAGAATGGCATAAATATTTTTCATAGAGACCTATTATTCCATAAAAAGTTAAAGTATGATAATTGGTATTTTTAAATAAGTGCCTTGAAAGTGTTCAAAAGGGAGGAAAACTTCATAAATCTGTTACAAGCTAGTAATTGTGAGATGAGTAAAATATTTTATGAAATGGATATGAAGTTTATAGTTACGGGAGATTAAGCTGTTGAATCAGATGCTTCAAATGAGATTTTCAGCAAACTTTATGATGGCAAGATTTAGCAAGAAAAACTAAGTTTATTTTAGAAGTTTGTTTTTTAAAAATCTGTACTATGCTACAAGGATGTACCATTATATCTATTTTACAACCCAACATGATTTACACACACTAAACCTGTAAAATTGAAAGGAATTAAAAAAATGTCACCGTGCATTTGCTTGAGGTTATGCAGACGCTTTTACAAATCTTCCAAGTGGCTGTAAAGATGAATGCCTCAAGGGTCCAGCCAGGGCCCTGCTTTTCCAACCAGTTAAAGCCCTTATCTTAAATCCAAGCAAAGTACCATTAATCTTTTTGAAAGACCTTTTATGGCTTTTAATATATCCCAAATTAGAACATTTTACACCCTTGGTTCCTGAAATATGGTGATAAAAAGCCTTTAGAGCTTAATTTTCCTTACCGCATGCTCTGACCAATTTGCAGTTCTTTGTGATAATGTTTAGACACCTTAATTAAAATGCAGCAAAATATTGGATGTTCTATATGGAAAATGCTGATACTTTGACTACACATACAAAAATTCTGTATATATTTATTCAGTTAAAAAAATCTCTTTTCACGTTGTGTTGCTGTAGTTATCTGATGACCCAAAACCGTTTTTAATATAAAAACCATTGACCAGTCTTTTGTGATGTTTACATTGGGCATGAAGATGGGTTTTTCTTTCTGACAGAAGCCAAAGGGGGATTCTTGTCGGCCTGTATTACTGTTTGTAATACTGAAACACGGCGTGATATTCTTTTAATTCTGAAGTTCAGGTTAGTCATCTTGCCCAGGAAATGCATCTCTTTCTCAGCTGTCTCTTCCATAGAAGGTCTTATCATCCCTTCTTATTTCCAAATATTTCCATTCTTTTTTTTTCTCTTCACAAAAATAAGTGAGATACATTCATTTCAAGTATACAAGGGACACTAAAAAGAATGTGGCTTTTAATCATCATTACAAACGAAAAGATTCTGTCTGTAAAATATATAGACCAAGCTTATTTAATGTTTATCAGTTGAAGAACATTCCATTTAACTTATCCCATGGTAAAATACTGTTAGAAAATATACCTTTTATAGGAACAGGTCTGTTTGGAAGTGTTGCCTACATACCCACTCATTTATTCTCCTTAAGCTCACAAAGCAATAGAGCCCTCTCATGTGAATACTTGTTTATAATGCATTATAAGGAATTGCTTTTAGCAAGTTTATACTGTATTCTAAGGAACATATGCTCTGATCTTTACTGTGATGCTGGTTGTACTGGATTGGGCTTATCATTTTCAGAAATCTAAAAGCTTTACACTTTTAGAGTATATGACCATCTTAAGATGAGGGTGCCTTTTAAATCAAATGACTGCATGTTCAGACACTCTGAGATGCTTTTTGGTTGGTCTGTCCCAAATCCAGACAACCCATATTGGGAGATTTCAGTGAGCTGAAAACGCAAGCTCTATCTTAGTTTATAACCGTTTTAGAAAGTGATTTTATCACGTGGTTAGTGGTACATAGAAAATATGGTTCAGATCATTTTTTAATCTTTAAAAAAAGCTCAATGTAAATATAAGATAAACTAGCTGAGGGTCTTTTTTCTTTAAGGGGAATCATTTTTTATAGGGACTTGGAAAAACTAAATCATTCAAGAGATTTGCATTTGATATATAATACATAAGAATGGAGTTAATGGAAAAATACAGATTCTGTGTTTCACCTTTTAGAGGTGGAGAGTGGGGAAGAGACTAAATATTCCACATGAATGTGAAGAGATCTTTTGTAGGTAAGCTGTGCTTAGTGGCAGTAGATAGTTCATTAGGTGCATTTACTGCTCACCAAAATTCCCATTGGACCTCCAGATTTCCCAGCCACCTTGCATTTAGGTGGAGCTATGTGAGTTGTTCTTACCAGTGACCTGTGAGCAGAAATGATGGGGGTCACTTCTGGACTAAAGCATTTTATAGCCAGTGTGTGGCCCTCCATCTCTGGCTTCCTCTGCCATAGTGAACACAAAAATCACGTGTTGAGGTGCTGGCCTCACCAGATAAAGGAGAGCTGGAAGTAAAACAGGAAGTAAGTGTGAAGCCAATGAAACTTGGGAGATTTGTTTGATACTGAAGTGTTGGCTTGCCTAACCTGATACTTCCTTGAATATTTACATTTATGACAAGAGGATAGCTTTTTAGTGGATATGAAGACAAATTATGCCACAACAACCTTCCAGTGTTTAATTTTCTATTTAGATGATAATGCTGTAGCCCTTTGATTCTTAGCCTTTTGGACTTTTTTGTTTTTTGGGTTTTTTTTGTTTCGTTTTCTGGTTAACTTAGATTTACTATGATCAAGAGTCACAAATGAAAAGAGATGCAAGAGAACAAGCTCATAACCGAAAGAGTCAAAGAGAGGGAGACAAGCTCTTTCCCCAGGCTCCCAATTTGGGGGGGGTGGGGGTGGGAAGGCCTGTTTCCTTCAGTCTCTATCTATAGCCCCTAGAATAGAGCTTGGCAAAGTTTTGCATCTGTTCCTCAGTAATATTTGTTGAATGCCCCTTGTCCTTGTGGAAGAAAGAGACAGCAATGGTACTAGTGCTGCTGCTAATATTTCGAGTTTTGAGAAGACACTGAGGTTGGTCTGCTTTTTCAAGTGGGCTCTTCTTGCAAGTCAGAATCATTGTTTCAGGAGGGTTTCCTCTAGGTGTTGACCAATTCATCACCTCGGTTTGCTTGTCAGATTGTTTCCATTCTTTATATATATTCTTCTCTGGACTAAAGAAGCAGATCTGTTTTTGCTCTCATTTTTAAACTCTAGTCCAAGGGTTCTGAACCTTTTTTGTTCCACAGACCCCTTTGCCAGTTAGGCAAAAACCACAGACCCCTTACCAAGTCCACAACTATACTGTGTATTATTTAATAAATACATCATACCCACACCAACATGTCCCCACAAGAATAATGTTTTTTTGAATTTTAATTCAAGCTTATGGACCCCTTGTTAAGAATTCTTGCTCTAGTCAGTACTTGATTACACTACTTGTCTTTCACCCTAAAGGAAATTGTTCTTCAAGATAAGCTGAAGGAAATGACAAGCCTACCAAGTCTTGCTTTCCTCAGTTGGCTTCTCTCCTCACCTGTGTGCTTTTAACCTCCTGCCATGCCTTACCATTGGTGAGCAGATCCCTAAAAACAGTCTTTGTTAATGCATTGACTTTAGAGTGGCTTCCAGATCCAAGTCATCCTATCCACTAATCAGCATTAGGTTGAGGGAAGTGGATGTGACTCAACTGATAGAGCATCTGCCTACCATGTAGGAGGTCCACAGTTTGAACCAAGGCCTCCTGACCTGTGTGGTGAGCTGGTCCACGTGCAGTGGTGATGCATGCAAGGAGTGCCGTGCTGTGCCATGCAGGGGTATCCCCTGCATGGGGGAGCCCCATGCGCAAGGAATGTTCCCCACAAGGAGACCCTCCTCATGCGAAAAGCGCAGCCCACCCAGGAGTGGCACCACACACACACAGAGTTGACACAGCAAGGTCACGCAACAAAAAAGAGACACAGATTCCTGTGCCACTCAACGAGAATGCAAGCGGACACAGAAGAACACACAGTGAATGGACACAAGAGAGCTGACAACCGGGGCGGGGAGTGGAGAGAAATAAATGTTAAAAAAAAAAAATAATAAGCATTAGGTTGAGTCCAGGGATAGGAAAGACAATACACACCAGAGAGAGGTTTTTGCCTTCATTTAACCAGGGTTCTTAACAGATACTTTTGAGCCATCTGTATAGATGGGCATTTTTTTAAATAATAAGAGCCCATTAAAATGAAGTTTTACTGCCATACCTGTCCTGGAGAAACTTGCTGAGCAACAGCCCTGCAGCCAGAGAACTGTGTAGACCGAAGTATGATAACTGTAAGATTATAGCATAGAAGCTAAAGGGCTGTAGAAATACAGAGAGCAAAGCGTATTTTAGGTTGAGTTAGAGAAGACTTCCAGGACTGGGGATTTGTTTTGAATGGACCTTGCAGACCTAGTGGCTGGTTGTTAGGAGGGGCTTGATGAGGGCCTGCAGAGGGAGCGCTCAGGTACTGTGGTCCAGGTGCCCAGCTTTTTCACCTCTTAGCACCACTTTTGTTCTTTTTTCTACCAGTGAACTTAAAGCTGTTGCCCATCATACAAAGTGCATATATGAGGTAGTAATTAGCTTTCCCATGTTTTATTAATCACATTTATAACTGCCAATCAGAGCTTCTGATGAGCATGAGATAACTGGTATGACCATACTGATTCCTATAATTCTAGCCCAGAGCTAAAAAAACTTGATGTCTCTGTCAGTCTGTGCAGCCTTATCAGGGGTAAATTCCTGTTGGCCTACTGAAATACGGAAATAGCTTGAAGATACTCATTACTACTTTTGTGGTCCCTCGAGGGGCCTTGGTTTGGGAATGATTTCCATGCAGGAGACTGGTACAACTAAAGGGTCTGTTGGGAGGTAAGGGAAATATAGGGCATATTTATGTATTCATTAAGCTTTGGTTGTTTGAAGGGGCCTGCATGTAAGAATATCTAATTTCTGTACATGGCTTTCTCACCCACAAGCTCTCAAATATTTGTATTATTGTCATTTTTATATTGGTGGGAATGTTTATTTTTAACTTCTTTTTTCCTTTTCTTTTCTTCTTTGCAATTCTCAGCTTGGTGTAAAAATTGCCAAAGCTGTTGCCTGCCACAACTTTGTAAAAGCCAAAAAGGCTGCTGAAAATTCACAGGTTGTTCGGAAAAAGAAGAAACTTGCATGGGGGTAAGCTGAAGATTTTTAGTAGTCATTCTACCAACTCCATAGGAATTTCAGAAATCCTGCTAATACGTTTTGTAAATTGAGTCTGTGTGTAATTTTAATTCGTGTTATTCTTTGTATTTGCTAAATGTTTATCGGATTATAACTATGGAGGCATTTCTTTGTCCTGTTTGATGTTTATTTTGTAATCCACGGAGTGTATGAAGTTTTAAAATTTGTTTTTTTGGGGGGGCAATTTTTGAGCATGTTAATTTAGCAAAAGTTTTTCTTTGATTTTAGAAATAAATTGCAATTTTTATGCTCTTCATTTTAGGTTTGAGGCAAAGAAGAGATGGGAAACCAAAAGCAACATGGGATATATGTAACTTGCCAGAGATATTTCTAGACTCCAAGTGCCCAATATACTGAAAAGACTCTCCTGCTTATGTTAAATGTCAGAAAATTGATCAAAGAAAAAACAAGCATAAAGTTTGGGAATTGATTATCAAATCTTTTCAGTCTTTTTCTAAGAAATTGATCCTGTTGAAGTGCATGAAATGGAGCATTGTTATTTATACGAGAAAATCTAAGCACACATGCAAGAAAAAAATGATAGTTTTATTATTTGTATAACTTACAGTATAAAAGCAATTTTACTTTTTATCCATTTGGTATATAACATTACCAATACACTCCTTGTACTTTCTTGTTTGTACTCAGTTAACTATACTTTTTCAGGAATTTTGTTTTTAAGATTGTTATTTGTTTATAATAGATTAGTCATAAGTGCAAGAAAGTCTCAATTGATACTGATTTGAAAAATGACTTTAATTGTAAAATTATTGATACTTTATTGGAGGCAGTAGAGTTATGGTAAAAGCAATTGATTAATTTTCATGTATGTCCAGATAAAATATTTCATTAAAGAAAAGGACAAACTGTAGTATTTGGAGGATGATTTCAGTTCAGCTATGTCATTCTTTAGATTATGAAATGGGTCTTAGATGAGAAAATGGTATCATTATATTAAATAGACAGTTATAACTCAGGACAGTTAACTGAGAACATGGTTTGATTGTTTTTATTCCTCTTCCCTGTTGCTCTTTAAAAGACTGAGTAGATTAATCAAGATTAAAAAAGGATTGATATCATGAGATGTCGTCTTCAGTAGATGTGCATTTCATAATCCTAACTGGAGGGGACTTTGAGAAATCATAGAACAAGCTGGCAGGCAAGTCCTCTGGTGGATCTTGCGAGTTCTTTGGCAGACTCATGGTATTTTGGCACCTTGCTGGTCTCAGTGCTCAGCGAAGGTTAAAAACTGCTTATGATTTTCTTCAGTTCACCTTCTTGCTCAGCCTTCATCAGAGGTTCTATTTTCTAGCTAATATAAACTCTCTTTGAATTAAGAATAGAAATTCAGGAACATATAAAATGAGTCATGATTATAATTATTTTATTATTTTTGGACTTAATAGTAACAACATTATACTAATTGATGGTGGCATATTTAATGTTTCTGTCTTCTAGAATAAGTGATTAGCTTAGTTGCTTTTTAAGAGAGCAAAAATTGCATCTTGCTTCCACTTAGTTGAGAAAAACTAGAATTGAGAAAATAAAATTTTAGGAGATTATTTATATACTTACAGAATTCATCACGAAAAGGTATCCAGACCAAATATTTTATGATTTATTATTCCCTGTTCTATTTTATAGTTATATACTGCTTCAAGAACATCCCATTTCAAACTCAGATGAAGACACACAGGAACCTTTCCTCTAAAAGTCCTTTATGGGGGAAAGTCTACCATACAACCCAATAATTTTATCTGAAATCTTAAAAATGCCACTTTTGAGCAGGTAGGTGGTGAAGCTCTTCTGATGCCATCGGACCATAAAGTTCTCATTTCCCCTTGTTGTCTGTCTCGTTTTTCTTTGCCCGTTTCCTCTTCCTTGGAGCATTTAGTGACCCCTGCAGCACATTTCACCACTCCTCCCATGCCAAGGGCTTGCCTGAGTGGCCTCCTTCAGGGTCTGATTTTAAGAGCCTCTAGCAGAAGTCCAGCCCCAGAAGCTTTCTTTAGCCTGCACTAGTGCCAGCAGTTGCCCCAAGTGCCCTTGTCAGGGTTCTCATGTAGACGGGAGAGGAAGGCATTATGGCGGGATCAGGTGTAGTAGAGGACTCATTTTATTGGGGGAGCCATCTCACAAGTTCCCACTCTTTGAGGCATGGTTTGTGGAAGCTCCAAAACATCATGGTAAAGCTGCAGAGGTGAGGACATTAGGTACTGGGGATGAAGGATTAGGAGGAGAGGAAGGAGCCAGTTGTCATGGGTCAGCCCTGCTGGCACATCATTTGAAACCAGTTTTTTTTTTTAGCAGCTATTCATTACAAATGAAATATTTTATTCATTAAAGCAATAAATGGGACATGGTTCCTAGAGTCTCTGTTGCCCAAAGAGTATTGCCATTATAGTCATAGCAAAATAAGGATTCTTTTTGGATTGACAATAACTTCAGCCCCTGATGCTGCAACATGTACATTTACTACCACAAAATGCCTGAGTTAGATTAGTAATGTAAACGTCAGTTATTGTTAACTGGGATTAATATGTTTCAGGCCATCAGCATGGCATTAATGAAACGATGATTTACTGCTTAAGTACTTCAGGCTAAAATAACTGACTAAAGAACACTAAATTTGAGCTTTACAGCACTGGTTCTAAGAAGTAAATTTGGTAGTACATTCTTTTTGGGGAGCCCTCAGGATGTTTGTGATTTTCAGCAGAACATTCTATTTCTTTCACCAAAAGGAGAGTTTGAATACATATAACCTCAGGTTTGCTATAATTAGTTCTGATGACAGAGTTAAATATGTTGGCCAAGACTGTAAATCAGTAGTTAAACAGGTTTCTGCAGCTGACCGTAAATCTCAAACCCCATGTTTTAAACATACTTTTTCAAGCAGTGAGAAATGGGCAAGGAGAAGATAAAATGTTATCTGAAATGTGAAGCTTAGAACTTCACATTTAAAATCTGATTTTCCTGATACCTTTTGTCTAAAATCTTATCCTTTAAATAATTTATTTTTTACTCTGATAAGACAAGTTTGAATTTAATGTTTAAAATATGAAGATATAATTTTCAAAATGTCCATTTGTTTTGCAAAGATTGCATTTTTTTTAGAGACATTCTGCAAACTAAAAATTGTATAAGTTTGGTGCTTAACTAAGATGCCATTTGTGAGATTTTTAAAATTTTGTTGTGGGTTATTTTTTAAAGAGGTAATACAGGTTGGGAAACAGATGTTATGTCAAATGATGGTATACCCATTTTGGAAAATTATTAAAACCTAGTAGTCAAGTTGAGAACCACCTGAAACAATTTCAAGTTTTCCTTTGTTGGCAGAAGTCCTTTTTATTTTTAATTTCTGGCAGAACAACAAATGCTTTACATGTCAGTTTAATATTTTTTCAAGCCAACTGTTTATTCATTGGCTTAAAATTTACACTCTACTAAAGTCTTAGCCCTGACTTTCATGAAACAAATAGTAATATTTGGACAAACTATGTACATGAAAATCTCTTTCTAAAACCAAAGGTAGATTGGTATTTGAAACATGGTGATGGATTTAGAAGTGTTTTGAAAAGTCAAAGTCCTTGTAAACCCAGGGCAATAATGTATTTTAAGTAATTAATATTTATTATGAAGTAGCACCTTTTTAGTTTTCAAATTTAAATCAGGGAGAAACTTTATGCTAGAAAGTAGAATATGTTTGAGTGTCAGTGAACTCTCATAATTATCAATATGTATCTATTCTTGATCTTTGTAACATACTATGAAAAAAAGATCCATTTTTCATTTTTAAAGTTGGATGCTTTGTAGATGTTTTTAAAATGAGCAGAACTGCATTCCTTAGTCTTTATAATTTTATCCGTCCATACTACTCACCTTAAAAGTTAAAAAACATTCTTAGTGTTGTAGCTGTGAGCAGCACAAAGACTGGGGATAAGATTCCTGACCTCATCAAGAGCATGGCTGCATGTAGCAAATCAGAATTGCCATGAAGAAGCTTTCGAAAGGTGTACAACTCGTTTACTTTCATTTTGAAATGAAGTGTGTTGCGCTGTCAGCAGTATCTCCTCCTGCTCACTCTGCTAGAATATCTTCCAATGTAGCGGTGCTGTCAGAGTAGCCTCCTACCACAGTGGCTTTGCGAGCTTGATCCTTGGAACACGAATGCACAAGTTTTTTGTTGACCTATTCATTAAATGCCAGACAGTAAGCAGTGTTTTTAAATGTGCTTACAAAATCAAGAATTACCTGAGGAATACTTATCTTTTTTATTAGTATTAGTAACCCCTCTTTAGATTTAAGTCAAAAAATCTTTGTATTTTCCAAGTGAGAGACTATTTTTTTAAAAATTGAATGTAAGTGCATGCTTTTTATATCCAGACCAGATTTCTTATATAAGGAAGCATAGAATAAAAGGGAAAGAAAGGGGAAGGGAGGTAGTGCCTTAGAGAAGGATCGGCTCCCAGTTATTCCTGCACCAGGTCTGTTACTATTCCCTGGCATCATTCTAGAAGCTCCAGCCCACACCCCTTTCTGGGCTTCTGGGCTGCCTTTTGCTGAATTGCTGCCGGGGGCCTGCTAGGTGACAGGTATGGAATGAGGTAATCTTGTCCCACCTCTAATTTCTCAAGGGTGTGTCTGTCCAGTTATTACTTGTTCATTGAACTTACAGGTTTAGAAACCAAGAGCTCAGTACAAGCTGTAATTATTGATGTCTGTTTCATATTCATCTGTAAGTTCTGGCATTTGATCAAGAAGTTAATATATCACTTCATCTTCAGGCTGAATATGCCTCAGCTATGAACATTTTATTGTTTGATGGATAGCATACAATTATGACTGCCCAGAATTAAAACTTTTCATGTGTAATGTCAGTGATGCTAGAAGAAGTAATTATGAATGTCACAGGAATTGTGAAACAATGAAGATTTGAGTTTCTTTGAATTGCTCTCTACATATTATCCAAGAAACATATACTAAATACCTAATATATGTCAGATACTATCCTAAGCTCTTGCAGATACAGATAAATAAAACATGTTCTTTGTTTTCAGGTATACAGTCTAGTGGGAATATATATAAACTGTTCTGGACTTGATTTTTTGGTGAACTATGAGAAATTCAGTGACTTTCTCTTTGCTAAATACTGAGAAAAAATCTGCATACAGTAAGTTACATAACCTAAACTTAGTCTCTCTACACCTAAAAGGAACAAATACTCTTTTCTCGCTAATTTAGAATAGACAAACAATATCTGTGACTGGGAAGTGTTAAGTGGCATCTTAAAATCCAAAGCCTTTGACCAAAACAGTAAGATTAATCATGACATGAAAATAGACTATGGTACTACAGTGACTTCCATCAGCAACCGAAATTCCATTCTGACTCTTGACTGCTCCACGGGTTAAGGGCATTCCTCCATGAGGTTGCCCTTACTTTGCACACCAGCCATGAGTTCAGCTACAGAGACCAGGTGGCAAAAAGTTGGATTTGTCACTATCCCCTCAGATCTGATAATTCCTTAGAACAAGTCACAGAACTCAGGAAAGTGCTGTACTTACTATTATGGTTTAATTATAGCAAAAAAGATATAAAAAACAGAACTCAGGAAAGTGCTGTACTTATTATTATGGTTTAATTATAGCAAAAAATCAGAAACCAAAGAAGAGAGACATAAGGTGAGGTCTGGGAGGGTCCCAAACTCAAAGCGCCAGTGTCCTTTCTATGTTAAGTCAAAACATGCCACCTTTCCAGTATGTCGATGTGTGTTACAATCATGGAAGCTCACTTAAGCTTAAGGCGTCCGGAGTTTTTATGGGTACCATTATGTAGACATGATTGGTTGAATCAGTGCCCACGTGATTGAATTCACTCTGCAGCCCCTTTTCTCTCCCCAGCCCCCTGATCACATGACATTTCTGGTGTGACCAGACTGCCATCCTAAGGCTACTGGTGGAAATGGCTCCACCCTGACTCATTTTGTTTGCATCAACTATCAGGTTGTAGCCTGGGCCACCACGTGTGAATAACAAAAGACACTTAAGACAGGAAATCCAGGAACTAGGGACCAAGACCCAGCCAAGTTCTTTATTATACAACAGATACTTAACAGCATAATTCTAGAAATAATGACCATAAGGGTGCTCGAATCCTCAAAGAACCTAAGCTTTTATCACTTCCTAAGAGTTAACTGGATATAAGACAGAAAATCCAGGTTGCTGAGTTTCCTAGCTGGGCAGTAAGCTACAGTCGCTCCCTAATTTAGTGGCTGATCACATGTGTGTGCCTCAAAGTGAGTGGGATTGAGGCCTTAACTTTTATCTTATCTCTTGGACTCACCATTGATGGGGTAAGACTCAAGAATGAATGTAAGTGTTTTGCACTTTACTCCACATTACTCCGTAATCTTATGCTTAACATTCTTTTCTTAGTAACCCTACCCATCACCACAGCAGTTAACAGGAAGGGAAAAGAGCATCAAAGAGCATTCATGTGAATCTACAGGCCTGGCCTGAAAGCACATTACTTCTGCTCAGTTTACACTGCCTGGGACTTCGTTACTTCACCATATGTAACTGGAAGGGAGGCTGGGAAATGTAGACTAGCTGTTTCCCAGGAAGAAGAGGAAACAAATTTTAGTAAATAGCAGTGTCTGCCACATTGTCTCAATCATATATGACCAGGGAAATAGTAACTTTAAGTTTTACTGAGGCATGACGAGTAGCACAAACTATTTGTAATTTGATGTCATTTTTTCCTGGATGTGTTGACAGAGCTGAGTTGCAATGGCCACTCATCTTACCAGATAGTGTGCTTGGTAGAGTTCTCAAAGATCCACTGCAACATATGATAAGTGCAACATATGATATAATTATAGCATGGAGAGAGCATGGGAATACAGAGGTTGAGTAGCAGAGAGAGATGAGGGTGGCTGGGACCAACTGATGCAGCTTGGGGAGAGACTAGGATATTTGGACTGGAGTCTCTAGGGGCAACTCTCTAGAACTCCAGGTCTCAGGTTCGGATCCCAGTACCTCCTGGGAAAAAAAAAAAAAAAAAAAAAGAGAGGGTAAAGAACAGCTTCTTGGGGTGTAAATGCTCAGATTGGTGAAGGAAGAGACAAGGAAAGGGCATTGAGCAATTGAAAGGGGAACCTTGTTGCAAGAAAGGTTTAGAAGGGAAACAGCAACAAATGCTGTTAAGCTGTGAAGCAAGGTAAAGGTGGAAAGATGGCTGTTGGAGTTGGCATCCGAGAGGCACTGGTGACCTTGGTCAAATCCCAGATTTAAGCCATGATCACAATAGATGGTGTCTTAGATTGGGTTTCCTAGAAGCAGTGCCTAAGATGGGAAAAACCTGTAAGGGAGGGAGTAAAGCAGAAGAGGAAAGAGCTGAGCAAGGTAAAGCTTTGGCTTGATGCAGTAAGTTATGTGTGTGTGCCTTGAGGCAAGGGAGCGGGCCTTGTATGCCCTTGTATCAGTCGCCAGAGGCAGTGAGCTGTCCTGGGGGTGGGGGTGGGGAGTACCACTTTCCTGAGCAAAGTGGCCTCCCTGGGCAGAGGGCAATTTGTAGGAAAGAGGGACAGCTGTGAAGTGTTAGCAGCTGGAGGATGGTTTTGCTGACCCAACTAAAAGGGATCTGGTCCTCAGCTGTGGACCAGGGGAGCGTGAGTGTGTGTATTCATGAGCCCATGTGCAGACGATTCAGACCATGGTTATGGGGTCTCGATCCATCCAGGGGAGATCTCTTTGGACAACCAGTGTAGGGTGATGGACTTGAAGCCAGAAGGGTTTAAATTGTCCATAACTTGCCTGGTTGTCACGGTTCAATGAGAAATAGAAATGAGTAATAGCGTTAGATGGAAGCCTGCTGGATATAAAGTCATAAATGTTGTGATTATTGATCCCGAGAATGAATGAAACCCTTTAATAAATAACCCTCCCTAAGGTCATATGAAAACTAGCAAACGGTTTGAAAATACAGAAACTCATGAGTACCTACAACTGGGTGTGCAACTAGTGCTGTACAAGTGTTTGGGCACTGGAAGAAAGGTAAAAATTAGAACCATCTACTACTATTTATGTTGAAATACATAAATAGATATCTGTAGAGATACAGATAGATATGTAGATATAGAAATAAACAGAGAGAGGAGTATCTCTCAAAAATTAAGTTCCTTGGAACTTTGCCTTGTGAAGAAAAACCACATCTGGTTAAACAAGTTTGGGAAACACTGGATGTTATTGCCATTGGAACCTTGAAAATGCACGAGCACAAGCGCTTTGAGAAGTCAGGAAGCCTGTTTATCTTTGTTTAACCCAATGCTTCTCAAACTTAACAATATGATCTTTTATTCACCTCACATTTGTAAATAGTCCATGTAATTGGTCATGACACTTTGGGAAATGCCCATTTAACTCTATAGTGTCTATGTAACAGTAACATTTTAGTCTATGAAGCAGTTCCTTTGCTCAGGGCGTCTTGTCCCGGAAGGGCTTCTGTGCATTCCCCTTCTGTGTACTGAACTGCTTCCCTTCTCTCTAGCTCAATCTGTCCCATATTTGAGGCTCAGCTTAAGCCCCCTCCTCCCAAGTTTCCCTTGACATTTATTCTCCACCCCCCCCCATGAGATGGAAATCACATCTTCAGAACCCTTATCTTAAGTAGATTTCTGAGCCTGACTCAGACTTACAGAATCTCTGAGAGTAGGGTCTGGATCTCTTTTGTTTTAAAGCTCTTCAGTGAGTCTCCTGCCCCTAGGTTTGCAGACCAGCATTATAAATGGCATGAAAGGATAGATGGACGAATGGAGGGATGGATGGATGGATGGATGGATGAATGGATGGATGGATGGATGGATGGATGGGTGGATGGATGAACAGATAGGTAGATGGATGGATATATACATACCTGGTCCTCTTAGTTAGAGATTAAGCTATTTGAAGTCTTGGCCTTGATGTCCTTAATAAATATTCATGCCTGGTTGAAACTATAAGCCTTGAAACTACTGATACTGTTTTACTGAATATAACATTTTGAGAATTCAGTGTTTTACACTCCTCCCTTAAAATGTTTGAGACACCTTAGTTCCAAAAAGCTTGTATAAATGTCTAGCAGGTTGAGAAAGTAAAATGCTTTCATTAGTTTTTGCACAATCCCCTTAAGAGAGCCGAACACACATTACACCTGTTTTATAGATAAGGGAACTGAGGTGCCAGAAGGTTGAAAAGAGAAAAGCCATACATTTAGCATGAAAGGACCATGAGCAGGACCTGGGTCAGGCTTTTGATCTTTCCTCCTGTTCCAGTGATTCTGAAAGTGTGATCCATGTACCACTTGCAAACAGAATCAGAAATGTAAATTCCAAGGTCCCATGAAGACCTCACGAATCAATCTCAGGGGGCAGGGCCTGGGAATCAGCATTTGAGTGATGCTCCTCTTGATTAATGAACACTAAAGTTTAAGAATCCTTCCTAAATGTGGAAGTTGGAATAGGAGAGGGGAAAACAAACTAATGAAACTTATGCATGTTTTATCACAAACTATAGGGATGGAGGTGCACCAAACGCTGAGTCTAATTCCATTCGCATAAATACTCTGCTCTCCAAACAGGCTCTTCCTGCTCATTAAACAAAACTGAACTAAACTAAACTAAAAGAACAGAAAAGAAATTTTCCATGTCTTCTTATCTCGAATCCTTGCTTGACATTTGCTTCCTTGCCCACAGTGCTCAAAAATAAAAATATGGAAAAGAGAAAATCCCAAGATCACATTCATAAAAGTTCCATTCCCTATGGCAGAGGGCTTAATTAAAGTCCTCGGATGTTTCAGTACACCTTGGAAGGTGTTTTTCCAAAATTCATATATAACCAGAAGTGTCTTCAACAGGCCTTGAGGTGAGAAACCTTGTAAGCTGTGCAGTTCCATCAGCAAGCTGCCCTCTTTGAGATTCAGTGTCCTGATTCCTTTGCCTTTGTAGCCTTATGGAGTAAAGACCACTCACAGATCTCCTGCCAAGATGGCCCCAGAGGGTTTTCCAAAGATAAGATCTGATAGAATCTAGAAGAAATGGATTTCCACCACCACCCCTCATTTTCTTTCCTTACGCTTTCAATAAATACATATTGAGGACTTGTTATGTGCCAGGCACTATTGAAAGTGCTGAAGACACTGCACTGAACCAAAATAGAAAAATCCTGAACTTTGTGGAGCTTATATTCTAGTGGAGAGACAATAAAGAAACAAGTAAACTATACATCACAGTGGTTCTCCAAGTGTGGCTCCAGACCAGCAGTGGCAGCATAGCTTAGAAAACATAGAAATGCACATTCTCAGGCCCCGCACCAGACCTGAAACAGAGCCTCTAGGGTGGAGCCAGGCAAAAATGTGTGATGTAACAAACCTTCCAGGTGATTGTGATGTACACTCAAGTTTGAGAACCACTGTGCTTCCATATAGTGATGAGCAAGAGCAAAAACATGATATCCTAAAGGAGGGCATTGCTGCTACCAGCAAATGTTAAAATAGTGAAGTCGTTGTTACACACTAGACTCTGGAGCAACCCAGTTTTGAATCCCAGCTCTGCCCCTTAAAGGATGTGTAACCTTAAGTTACTTAATGTCTCTGTATCTAGGGTTCCCCTTCTGAAAAATGGAGATAATAATAGTATCTGCCTGATAGGATTGTAAGGATTAAAGGAAGTCATGAATATGGAAGTGCTTAGATTAGATCCGAGCATATAACAAGCAATATACTGTTGGGAAACAGTTCACTATTGGTCTCCTGCATTTCTGCACATCTTGTAAGGAAGGCATTGATTGCCCTTTTGTCCCTGACTACCTTTTCAAGAATATTTGTATATAGAACAATTTTGGAGGATTGAGGGGCCAGCCTTGGCACTCCCTCTGCAGCAAAGGGAAGCTATGCTTACTTCCCTTATGAACGATTCAGATTCCCTAACTTCAGAGTTCCTCACCTTTAAAGCCACTCAGTGTCAAATGTGCACTATAGGAATTGGTGCATAAAATGCTGAAACTATGCTTACCGCTATTGTGAGTAATAAACTGTCCTTTGTCTCTGACCCAGGAGCCTTGTGTCTTCTACCAGCATCATGAAACTACAGTAGCCTAACTCGTTAACCTGCAAGTGGGGTAAAATCTTAGTTTCGTCACACTTCTTGACAACATTCTATGTATGTTTGTTGTTATTACTGTTCCTCTTATTCCCACTATGTGCCAGTTTTGTGGAAGACACAAAAGTGTAATTGGTGGCTCCAGCCTCCAGAGAGTCCCCAGATGAACCAAGGAAGTTAAATATCTATTTAAAGATGATAGGATATATATATATATATATAGCAATAAGAAGGCATAAGCTTTGGAATAAAACTTGGGTTTGAATCTAGGCTCTAGATTCTCACTAGCTATGGAACCTCTCTAAGCCTCGATTTCTTATCTGTAAAATGGTATTCCTAATGATACATACTTTGTGAGATTGTTGTGAATGTTAAGATAAGGACTTTAGAATCCTTAACACAGGGCCTGGCAAGCAGTAAGGACTCCATCATAATTAGCTGGTATTATTACTTCTATGCTCAGGCCGGAGCATTTTTTATCCTCTCACTTGAGCTTTATGGAACTAAGGCCCCAATACTGAACTATTAATATATTCCACACTGAAGTTCCTTTTCTTGGAACCACCCAAGCCCCAACACAGTTTACCCCTGTAATCTGTCCCAAGAATTCCCCAAGACTAAGGTCCTATAAGCAGGGTGGGTAAAGGACTGGCTTTGGAGTTAGATCTCAGTTCATCTACAATTTGAGAATTAATCACTTCTTATATTTGTTTTGAAGATAAGATTTTATTGATGCATATAAAACTCCTAGCATATAATATGTGCTCAACTTTTGCCATTCCTTTTCTCATGATTATATCCTTAGGACATTTCACAATGATTGGTACACAGTAGCTGTTAAATAAAGATTTGTTATGAATTAATTAATAAAGGTACAAACTAATTAGCAAGTTCTTTCCTTACATCTCTTATTTGGAGACATTTCTGCTCTACTGCCACACAAGACCTATTACCAATCTACTTGAAATTAGGGGTAGCAGAGGTTAAAGTAATTCACATATTCTGGGTTCCTCACGGTTGGCGTGTGGTATTCAAGACAAGCTAACAGTAATGTTATTTATAAAAATAGGTTCATTCAGTCTTACTGATCATATTATAATCCTGAAAATTCTAACTATACTTCCTATCACCATATTTCTCCTCCTTTTCATTCTCTATTGTGAGAAAACCCAATGGTCAAAGAATTTTCAGAGAATTGGCCTAGGGAATTGAGTAGTCAAGACCCTTCTGCAAGCAAGAAAGTAGGATAAGACAAGAAGAGACTTATTAAAATTAATTCATGTCAAGTAACTTGCTTGACCTCAAGAAATATATAACATGTGTTGGCAACTGATTTTTAGGAAGGGGAAAACTAAAAAAGGAAATGGGGATTGTATGAAAATACTTAAGTAGTACAGCCCAAAGAAAGAACCCCAAAAGTTCAGCCATAGATTTTGAGAAGATGAATGTATAAGCTTTGGCATATTCAAGAAATAGGCAGCAAGTTTTCCACATTTGGAAGCTGAAAAAGAATGATTTGTTGTTCAAGACGAAGAAAACATGGCTTGGGCCCAGAGGGAACTGTCTTTCGGACATACACTGTCTCGGGGGCTATAGAAGGATTATATAGGCACCATTTTGGCTTCTCTAGAGTGAAGCAGCAAAACAATGTCTAGTGGTTGCTAAGCAACCATTAGCCCATTGCTGCCCTTTTCCATTAAACATTATCTGCTTTCTTAGATTGTTTTAATTTATTTTTTAAACAAGAAAGGTAATGCAACAGAGAATTACCACTGCAACCTAACAATGAAAATTCATTTGAAGTTCCCAAATCAGTGACGGCTTTGCAAAGGTTAAATCGTTCTTAGGTGCGATGTTGAAGATGGTCACAGTTGCCTGAAGCCTCTTCCCAAACATTTCATCACTTGACCTCATGTTTCATGATGCCAAAAATAGTAGCACTGTATACATCATGATAATCTTTGGGAAAACTTAAGGCCAGGGATCTTTACATTGATCCTGTCTTCTGCTTTGACCTGCTCCAACCCAGATCTTGTTCTTCTTCACCAAGAATAATACCTACAGCAGGTTTCTCTCCTACCAAAGAATGGCTGTCAGAGGTGATGACAATGGAGTTTTGGCTCTGTCCACCTTTGCAGATAGCTCAAAGAATATTATTCACAGAACCTGAGTATAGATACACAGAACTAGCACCTGTTTATGCAAGGAGAACTTTCAGGTACAGAAAAATGAGAAGTATCCGGTAGGAGGGAATAAAGGGCTTTATTCAGGAACCCATTGTCATTTAATTGAAGAGATGCACCTGTGACTTTTTTAACAAGGAGTTATTGAGGTTTCCAAAATAAGGGTGGCATTGAGGTGGGGTGTGGGGTGGAAGAGTTGCTACTAGCCCATCATGTACTGTGCACTTAGCATATCTTTTTAAATACCTGTGGGTTCACTGCCTGGATCAGGGGACCTGTCTGGGCAGGGATCCAGGGAAAGTAGACTGGTCCCATGGACCGGGGCTCAAAAACTTAAAGCCATACACATGAAGTTAGCTTCCTCCCTCCCTGCACACAAACCCAAGGTAAAGGAGAAGGGAGCATATGCCTGACCTGGGAGAATGGAATATGCAAATAACTAGGTTCCAATCCGGGTTCTCCCACTCACTGGTCATATGACCTTGGACAACTTTCTTATTTTCTTTATCTGTAATTGAGGGAAATAAGTTCTTTGGCAGGGCTGTTGTGAGAATGAAACAGTATAATAGAGGGACAATGGCAGTCACTACAATGATTATTATGACTATTTTACTATTGCCATTACCACCACCTCCACTACTAAGAGTAATGTTTTTGTTTTTGTTTTTGTTTCAGCTAGAGAAATGCTGCTGCCCATTGCCTCTCAGACACCTTTTTTTCTTCTCCAAGGCTGCCCTTTGTTGTTCTTCTAAATGCCATTTCATCTGGATAGGAAGAGGGTCTACACTGCTCTGGATCCCGTAACAGGAAGAACTTCCTCACGGCCTCACCTGTCAGACACCTGGGCTGTGCAGCAATCGACACCCCTCGGGCACAGGTGGCCCAGACTCGTGATGCCTGCCAGGTGCCACCCCATCTCCCCAAGGAAGGGAGCCCGTCTGGTTGTCTCTGCAGACGATCCTCCCCCGAGCCGAGCCAGCCTCCCCACCAGTTTTGAGAGGTGCGGTGCTATGCACTTCCTGTATGCCATCTTACTTCTGTTACAGCCCTGTGAGATAGATACTATTGTCCTTATTTCACTAGTGTGGAAGATAAAGTGCAGGGAAGTTAGGAAACTGGCCCAGAGGCAAACCCATGGTGAAAGGCAAAAACCAAGCCCCAAATGTGGATGTTTCACTCTCAAGTTCATGTTCTTAGCCCAGTTAGTGCTGTATGGACAGGGTGGGTTTGGCCCTGATGAGATGGGCCACCTGGTGTGAAAGGAAAAGAAGGCTCCTGGAATTTAGGCTCCCCAACTTCTGATAGGCCCAGGAGCTCCAGGGCGGAAGATGCCCTGCCCAGCTAACAGCAGAAGCCATGACGTCACCTGAATTCCCATTCACCTAACAGGCACCTCCTAGTTCAGCGTGTGATGTGCCTTCCAACTCTGTGGTTGGCTGGGGTGCAGGAAAGGTTGATACAAGCATGCCACTGCAGGGAAGAGAGAAATTCGGACCCAGATTCAGCAAAACAAGAAGAAATTCCTTCAGTAATTTATGCAGTCAGTGTACACTTAGTGAGTATTATATGCCTGTGTAGGTCCAGCACTGTCCTAGGGCATGAGGCTAGAATGAGGAGCGTAAAAGAACAGATGTAGTCACTTCCCTCTTGCAGCTTACAGTCCAGTTCAGGAGAAAGCACTGATCGAATAATCACCCAAATAGAAACATGTACCTGGGGTGGAGGCTATAAAGGAGTCCACGACTGAAGAGAATGTGGGGTGTGGGGGCGTGACCTGACCAAGGTAGGCCAGGGAGATGTCCCTGAGGAAATGAGAATGGAGCTCAGCTCTAAAACTGAGAAGGAGTGAGTCAAACCTAGAGAGAATGGAAGAGGGTTTCACCCAGAGGGAGCAGCCTCTGCAAAGGCCCTGTGGCCTGTGGCAGAAGGGAGGGGGAAGTATCACTGCCTCAGGGGCTTGAGAGAAGGTCGGGGTGAAGAAGAGAATGCCAGGAGGGGTGAAGTCCGAGATGAGGTTGGGAGAACAAGCTAGACTCGACTGCACAGCGTGGTGAAGTCCCAAGCCCCGCCGTGGTAGCTCCCTGTTCTCAAGCCCCCGGAATGCGGGGGCTGGCTGGAGCAGAGCGACAATCTAGCTGTTCTCCATAGTTTCTACCCCTCTCCCCACAGCTGCTGGCTCCACCATGCTCTCAGCCATTGGGAAAGTTGCCACTGCCTGTTGGCACAACTGTCACCCACACTCAGCAGCATCATTGAGCCACAGCCTTGGTTTCCCACCATCACCAGTGAGCTTTTACTTGGAGTTTTTTCATCTGTCCCTATCCTTCTGCTGTCTCAAAGAGCTACAGTTCGGGAGTCTACCACCCCGGGTGGGAAAACTGTCCCCAGGAATGCAGCAGCTTGACCCTTGGTCATTCAAGGAAGCTTGTCCATTCAGTCTCAGAGTGACCAGCTTCCCTGCGGCCTCACTCTCCCACCCCCTGCAGTCTGGGGAAGGACGTTGGTTGGCCTTTTGCACAGCAGGCACACAATGCTTATGAAGACTATTAACAGAACCCACTGGAACACCGTGAAAAAGAACCTCCATCATCATCGCTTGATGTGGGTTTTTATTGTTGTTATCATCAATTATTTAAAAAGACAAATTCTAGGAAGTTCCTGAATATTTATTTTATTTTATTTTTTTTTCCTTTTTTTTTTTTAAATTTTTTTGTTTTTTATTGACTTTGTAATAATATTACATTAAAAATATATATGTGAGGTCCCATTCAACCCCACCCCCCCACCCCTCCTCTCCCCCCCCCCCCAACAACACTCGTTCCCATCATCATGACACATCCACTGGACTCGGTAAGTACATCTCTGGGCACCTCTGCACCTCATATACATTGGTTCACATCATGGCCCATACTCTCCTCTATTCCATCAAGTGGGCCCTGTGAGGATTTACGTCCAATGATTACCTCTGAAGCACCATCCAGGGCAGCTCCACGTCCCGAAGACGCCTCCACCTCTCATCTCTTCCTGCCTTTCCCCACACCCTTTGTCCATTATGTCCACTTTTCCCAATCCAATGCCACCTCTTCTATGTGGACATTGGATTGGTTGTGTCCATTGCACCTCTATGTCAAGAGGAGGGTCAGATTCCACCTGGATGCTGGATGCAATCCTCCCATTTTCAGTTGTAATCACTCTAGGCTCCATGGTGTGGTGGTTGTCCTTCTTCAACTCCATCTTAGCTGAGTGTGGTAAGTCCAATAAATCAGATTGTAGGTGCTGGAGTCTGTTGAGGCTCAGGATCTGGCTATCACATTGTCAGTCCAGAGATTCAAATCCCCTAAATATATCTTAAACCCCAACATTAACTGCACCTCCAGCACATTAGCATGAAAGTCTTATGAAGGGAGATCCCATCTGAGTCCAGATTCATCACACATAAACACCATTTCCAAAGAGGGGCCATCTGCCCTGGTAGTTAACCCCATCGGCCATGACCATAACTCCCATGGGTCTCTTTAGCCCTCAAAGGAACCAATATCTGGGGGTTGTATCTGCTTTATCTGTCTCTCTGACTCTGCTCAGTTGTGCATGAGGGCAAACCTTCTGCCAGCCTCCAGACTCTTTTTTAGAAACTCGTAGCCATATAAACTCATTTCTCCTTTCCATTTCCCCCTTACTTTAGGTCAAACAGCATTTTAAAGTCATGGTATTTTATGTAGACATGGATATTCTGCTGATCCGCATTGAACCTTCCGTATAAGGTCATTTTCCAGTTGCATCATCAGTTGGTAGTTGATAGTGGTCCCTCGTTGCCAGGGAGGCTCATCCCCGGGTGTCATGTCCCGCGCTGGGGGGAAGGCATTGCATTTACATGCTGAGTTTGGCTTCGAGATTGGCCACATTTGAGTAACATGAAGGCTGACAGAAGGAAATTCCCAGGCACAAAGTTGCTCTAGGCCTTGTTCTTATTTTGGGTTTATCAGCTCACAAGCATAGTCATTAGCATCTGGGGCTCACTGTTGAACCCACACTCCCTCCCGGTCCCCACCACTGTACCTGGGAGACTGTCGCTGCTCCCCTAGGGACCACGACAGAGCACCACTGGCCAGGAACCCAGTACCCCCCCTACTGTGGTTTTTAATTGTTGCCACTATGAGTATATCCAAACATTACCATGCACCCTGGACATATGTTCTGTACAGCTCCCTGTCAGTCATATATCACCTGTCATTGGTATCCCATACCAGTATCCCTCCATTGCCATTGTTGAAACACTCTGTGATCCAGAACTCCCCGAAATTTGAAGCCCAATATAATGTCATGGTCCCTTACTAGGGAATGGCATATAGCGATGAGTTTAAAGGATAGATAAAGAACTTGGATAAAGTTAGATAAAGAACTTAGATAAAGAATGTTGACTTGAAAAAATTCCACATCCTATTTTTTTCTTTCCCCCCCCCCCCCCCCTAATTATTCAGCTTTTCTTCGCAGGAGTCCTAGACCACAGCAATGTATATATATAATATACAGCACTCCCACACATCCACCAGAAAACCTTTTCCCTTCCACAGTGATACTCTTACGCCCTATTCATATCATATTTACTTAAAGTGATGTACAGAGTCTGAGACATTAGCTTTCTAACAAGGTGACATCTGTGCTTACATTATGGTGCATACTTTAGGATACACAGTTCTTTACATTTTTAGTTATCCTATGTTTTACATTATGGTTTACATTATCAGTCTGTCATCTCCTATATGTTATGGTGTAATATTACATGTTTTATATCCATCTTTGTGTACTCTCAAGAAACTCCTCTCTTACCCCCCATTTACTTTGGTTCCACACATTTAACGTCCATTTTCCCTTCCACCTTGGTGCCCTCAGTGATAGCCAACCTCCGTTTCCTGAGGAGCCACTTCCAGAGATAGATGGAATAGTGTTCAGGGCCTAACTTGCTCAACTGCCCCAATGCCCTGGGAGCCACCCTTTCTCTCGAGGGATACAGTTCCCTCTATTGGATGGCATTAGTCCTCCCCAGGATGTGGGTCCACCCCCACTCTCACTACTTGGGTTTCTACCCCATGGTGTCACCCACTCTGGCAGAATGAGCATTTAGACATTCCCCAGGAGCCCGTCCTGCATCAGACCCTCCCCTCCGAGCATTCTAAACAGGTAACCCTCTTTATTATATTTTGATATGATTTTCTCGGCATTTTACTCTCCACCAACACCTGACCCTCTCCTGGTTCGTATGCTACCCCTCCCTCCCCCCACTTTTGGGCAACGTTACCCATCCGTCCCTCCCCAGCCACCCTCAAACCCGCAAAGCCCCAAGCAAAGGCAACCCCTTGCCCCCCTTTTATCTCTTCTTTGTGTTCATACTTACCACCATCTCGTCTTAAATTCCACCCCTGCAGACATCGGCTCATATCCTTCCTCCACCCTCCGATTTCCTGCAAGCCTATCGTTCAGTCTCTTGCTATCTAGGGCAGCTTGTTTATTTCATATCATTGAGGTCATGTAGTATTTGTCCTTCAATGTCTGGGTTGCTTCACTCAACATAAGGTTCTCAAGATTCATCCATGTTATCACATGTGTTTGTAGTGTGTTTGTTCTTACAGCCGAGTAGTATTCCATTGTGTGTAATACCACATTTTATTGATCCACTCGTCTGTTGATGGGCATTTGGGTTGATTCCAACTTTTGGCAATAGTGAACAATGCTGCTATGAACATTGGTGTACATATATTGGTTTGTGTTCTTGTTTTCAGTTCTGCTGGGTATATTCCCAGCAGTGGTATTGCTGGGTCATATGGCAAATCTATGGCTAGTTTTTTGAGAAACCGCCATACTGTTCTCCAGAATGGTTGGATCCTTCTGCATTCCCACCAGCAGTGGATGAGTGTTCCCCTTCCTTCACATCCTCTCCAGCACTTGTATTCTTCTGTTTTTTTCATAGCTGCCAATCTTATGGGTGTAAGATGGTATCTCATTGTGGTTTTGATTTGCATTTCCCTGATAGCTAGAGATTTGGAACATTTTTTCATGTGCTTTCTTGCCATTTGTATTTCTTTTTCGGAGAAGTGTCTGTTTAAGTCTTTTTCCCATTTTTTAAATGGGTTGTTTATCTTTTTATTTTCAAGATATAGGAGTTCTTTATATATGCAAGTTATAAGTTTCTTATCAGATATATGATTGCCAAATATTTTCTCCCACTGTGTGGGCTCCCTTTTTACTTTCTTGACAAACTCCTTTGAGGTGCAGAAGGCTTTAATTTTGAGGAAGTCCCATTTATCTATTAGTTCTTTTGCTGCTCGTGCTTTTGGTGAGATATTCATAAATCCATTACCTATTACAAGGTCCTGTAGATGTTTCCCTACACTGCTTTCTAAGGTTTTTATGGTCTTGGCTCTTATATTTAGGTCTTTGATCCATCTTGAGTTAATCTTTGTATAAGGTGTGAGATGGTAATCCTCTTTCATTCTTCTACATATGGCTATCCAGTTCTCCAGACACCATTTGTTGAATAGGCCACTCTCTCCCAGTTGAGAGGGTTTGGTGGCTTTATCGAATATTATGTGGTTGTATATGTGAGGTTCTATATCAGAGCTTTCAATTCGATTCCATTGGTCTATATGTCTCTCCTTATGCCAATACCATGCTGTTTTCACCACCGTAGCTTTATAGTATGTTTTGAAGTCAGGTAGTGTGATTCCTCCAATTTCGTTTTTCTTTTTCAGTATGTCTTTGGCTATTCGGGGTCTCTTTCCTTTCCAAATAAATTTCATAGTTAGTTTTTCTAGTTCCTTAAAGAAGGCTGCATTGATTTTTATTGGGATTGCATTGAATGTGTAGAGCAATTTTGGTAGGATAGACATCTTAATAATGTTCAGTCTTCCTATCCATGAACAAGGAATAGTCTTCCATTTATTTAGGTCTTCTTTGATTTCCTTGAACAATCTTGTATAGTTCTCAGTGTATAAGTTCTTTACCTCTTTAGTTAAATTTATTCCTAAGTATTTGATTTTTTAATTTACTATTGTGAATGGTATTTGTTTCTTGATTTCCTCCTGATCTTGCTCATTATTGGTGTACAGAAATGCTACTGATTTTTGCGCATTGATCTTATAACCTGCGACTTTACTAAACTCATTTATGAGTTCTAGAATCTTCGTTGTAGATCTCTCAGGGTTTTCTATGTATAGGATCATGTCATCTGCAAATAATGAAATTTTGACTTCTTCCTTTCCAATTTGAATGCCTTTTATTTCTGGTTCTTGCCTCAGTGCTCGAGCAAGTACTTCTAAGACAATGTTAAATAGGAGCAGCGACAGTGGGCATCCTTATCTTGTTCCTGAGTTTAGAGGGAAGGAGTCTAGGATTTCTCCATTGTAAACAATATTGGCTTTAGGTTTTTCGTATATACTCTTTATCATGTTCAAAAAATTTCCTTGTATTCCAATCATTTGGAGTGTTTTTATCAAGAAAGGGTGCTGTATTTTGTCAAATGCTTTTTCTGCATCAATAGATATAATCATGTGATTTTTTTCCTTCAATCTGTTTATATGGTGTATTACGTTGATTGATTTTCTTATGTTGAACCATCCTTGCATACCTGGGATGAATCCCACTTGGTCGTGGTGTATAATTCGTTTAATGTGTTGTTGAATACGATTAGCAAGTATTTTGTTAAGTATTTTTGCGTCTAGGTTCATTAGAGAAATTGGTCTGTAATTTTCCTTTCTTGTGATGTCTTTGTTTGGCTTTGGTACTAGGGTAATGTTGGCATCATAGAAGGAGTTGGGTAATGTTCTTTCTGTTTCGATGGTTTGGAATAGTTTCAGCAGGATTGGTGTCAGTTCTTTCCGGAATGTTTTGTAGAATTCACCTGTGAAGCCATCTGGCCCTGGGCTCTTCTTAGTTGGGAGATTTTTAATAACTGATTCTATCTCTCTGCTTGTGATTGGTTTGTTAAGATCATCAATTTCTTCTTTTGTCAATATGGGCTGTTTATGTGTTTCTAGGAATTTGTCCATTTCCTCTAGATTGTCATTTTTGTTGGAATATAGTTTTTCAAAATATCCTCTTATGATAGTCTTTATTTCTGTGGGGTCAGTGGTGATATCGCCTTTCTCATTTCTTATTTTGTGTATTTGCATCTTCTCTCTTTTTTTCTTTGTTAGTGTTGCTAAAGGTTTGTCAATTTTGTTAATCTTCTCAAAAAACCAGCTCTTGGTCTTGTTTATCTGTTCAAGTGCTTTCTTATTTTCTATTTCGTTTAGTTCTGCTCTTATCTTTGTTATTTCCTTCCTTCTTCTTCCTGTTGGGTTACTTTGTTGTTGTTTTTCTAATTCCTTCAAATGTGCAGTTAGTTCTTCAATTTTTGCTCTTTCTTCTTTTTTGATATATGAATTTATGGCTATAAACTTCCCTCTCAGTACTGCTTTTGCTGCATCCCATAAATTTTGGTATGTTGTGTTATCATTATCATTTGTTTCAAGGTAGTCATTGATTTCTTTTGAGATTTCCTCTTTGACCCACTGTTTTTCTAAGAGTGTGTTGTTTAATTTCCAAATCGTGGTGTGAAATCTGGGCTTCTTTCCCTTGCAAATCTCCAGCTTGACTCCACTGTGGTCAGAGATAATGTTTTGTATGATTTCAATCTTTCTGAATTCGTTCAGCCTTTCTTTGTGGCCTAGCATATGATCTATCTTGGAGAATGATCCATGTGCGCTTGATAAAAATGTATATCCTGCTGTGTTTGGGTGTAGCGATCTATATATGTCTATTAGATCGAGCTCCTCTAATATACTATTCAGATGTTTTGTTTCTTTGGTGATTCTCTTTTGAGATGTTCTGTCCAGAGTTGATAGTGGTGTATTAAAATCCCCCACTATAATTGTAGATGTATGTATTCTTTCACTTAGTTTTTCCAGCGTTTGCCTGACGTATTTAGAGGCACCCTTGTTAGGGGCATAGATATTTATGATTGTTCAATCTTCTTGACAGATTTTCCCTTGGACTAAAATGTAGTATCCTTCTTTGTCTCTCACAATTGTTTCACATTTAAAGTCTATTTTGTCTGATATTAATATAGCTACTCCTGCCTTTTTTTGGTTATTTTTAGCTTGTATGATTGTTTTCCAGCCTTTCACTTTCAATCTCCATGCGTCTCTGGGTCTAAGATGTGTCTCTTGTAGACAGCATATGGATGGGTCATATTTCCTTATCCAATGTCCCAGTCTGAATCTTTTGATAGGTGAGTTTAATCCATTGACATTCAGTGTTGTTACTATCAAAGAATTATTTGTGTTAGCCATACTTTGATTGGATTTGTGTTTGTCATATTTTGTTTGTATATTTTTTTTTGTCTTTTTTGTTGTTGTCGTTGGTCTTATACTCTCCTCCAACTTTGCCTTTCCTGTTTTTTCCTTTCTTCCTGCAGCACTCCCTTTAGAATTTCTTGAAGGGGAGGTTTCTTGTTGGTATACTCTTTCAGTTTCTGTTTGTCTGCAAATATTTTGAACTCTCCATCATATTTGAATGCTAGTTTAGCTGGATAAAGTATTCTTGGTTGGAAATTTCTTTCCCTTAGTGCCTTGACTATATCATACCACTGTTTTCTTGCCTCCATGGTTTCAGAAGAGAAATCAGCACTTAATCTAATTGAGCTTCCCTTGTATGTGATGGTTTTCTTTTCTCTTGCTGCTTTTAGGATTTTCTCTTTGTCTTGAGCATTGGATAATTTGACAAGTATATGTCTTGGGGTGGGCCTGTTGGGGTTTATGACTTGTGGAGTGCGCTGTGCTTCTTGGATATGTACATCTGTCTCTTTCAGTAGATTTGGGAAGTTTTCAGCCATTATTTCCTGCAACACTCTTTCTGACCCCTTTCCCTTCTCTTCACCTTCTGGAATGCCTATAATACGTATGTTTGAGCGTTTTGCATTGTCATTCAGGTCCCTAAATCCTAATTGGATTTTTTCTATCTTCTTATTGACCCCTTCTACTATCTGTTTGATTTCTGATGTACTGTCTTCCACATCACTAATTCTCTGCTCTGTCTCTTCTAGTCTGCTGATATTTGCTGCAAGTGTATTTTTGATTTCTTGAACTGTGGTGTTCATTCCCATCATATCTGTTATGTTTTTGCGTATGTCTGCAATTTCCCCTCCAAGTGATGTTTTCATGTTGTTAACCTCTTTCATTACTGCATCAAATTTGTCGGTGATAAATGTTCTGAGATCTTTCATTGCTTGTGCCAAGTTTTGCTCCCCTTCGTGATTATTGGTTTGTTGATTGGATTCAGCCATGTTTTCCTGATTATTGGTTTGGTTCGTAGATTTTTGTTGCTTTCTGGTCATCTCTTTATTTTGACGAATTTAATCAGTTCCTTAGCTTCTTTGTCTGCTCTTGGAGGTTAATTAGTTGTTATTTTTGCACAGGTGTTATATCTTCTCTTTGTCACTTTTTTCTTCTTATTCTAGTTACTTGTTGTTGGTTAAGTTCACTTTAGAGGAAAGTATTAGTGTTGGGGAAAGGCAATTGTGTAAGCAAGGGAAAAGTGTAAAGTTGTATTGGTGATGTATGTTAATAAAGCAAGAATATGAGATCTGGAAGGATGGAGGTTAGATTCATGTAGATTGTATAGAGTTATAGCTGTAGGTAGAGTACCTTTTATGAAGTAGATGACTGAATTTGGGAGGAATATGGTATGAACTACACAGCTATTGTTTTCATGAGAGAGGGAAAAAGAAAAGAAAGGTAATAGTTTCAAGAGTGGATAATAGACAGAAAACAGAACAAAGGTATTAGAAATTAAGAGTTAGACACTTTGTGGATCAAAGAACGGGAGGTGGGGGGTGGAATATAGGAGAGACAGTAGATGATAGTGGATATCAAGATGCAGGGGAAGGGGGATAGTGTAGGTAGCCTAAATCAGTTCACACAGAAATGAGGCAGTGGAGGATGGGAAAACCCAGCAAATGTGAGGTGTTCTCTGTAGCACCTATTGTATACTTGAATTAAAGTAAAAATAAGTGGAAGATGAGGGACAAGAGGGAAAGAGAAAACCGAAAAAAAAAAAAATAATTATAATAAAGAAAAAAGAAAGGCAAGAAGAAAGGAAGAAAGAAAAAGAGGATGGGCAAACGGTGGGGAACGGATAGGGAGGAGAGAGATACAGGTACACACGTGTCACAATTGCAACACTATCTAAAACAACAACTTCCCCCCGCTTTGCCCTAAAAACCCCGTCTGTCTGCCCAAATGGGTCTGCAAGCACCTCCCTTCCCACAAACCCCCAATAGGCCGCCCAGGGCCCACGAACTCCCCAGTACTGCACATGCTCAAAAAAAAAAAACAAAAAAAACAAAAAACAAAAAAACAAAAAACAGAAACAAAACAAAACAAAACAAAACAAAACAGAAACCCCTCCGCAGGCCCGGCTCCGCCCGCCGCGGAGCCTTGGACCGGCTCTGCCCGGCTCCTCACGCCGCCTTGGCCTGGCCTGGCTCCGTCCAGCTCCGCTCGCTACAGCGGCCCAGCCGGCTCCGGCGTCCACCTCCCGCCACCGCGGCCTGGACCGGCCCTGCCCGGCTCCGTACCCGCCGCGGCCTGACCCGGCCCCGCCCGGCTCCAAACGCTACCGCGGCCCGCAGCCGGGGCCTGAACCGGCCCCGCCCGGCTCCAAACGCTACCGCGGCCCGCAGCCGGGGCCTGAACCGGCCCCGCCCGGCTCCAAACGCTACCGCGGCCCGCAGCCGGGGCCTGAACCGGCCCCGCCCGGCTCCAAACGCTACCGCGGCCCGCAGCCGGGGCCTGAACCGGCCCCGCCCGGCTCCAAACGCTACCGCGGCCCGCAGCCGCGGCCTGAACCGGCCCCGCCCGGCTCCAAACGCTACCGCGGCCCGCAGCCGCGGCCTGAACCGGCCCCGCCCGGCTCCAAACGCTACCGCGGCCCGGCTCGGCCTGGCTCGGCCCCGCCCGGCCCCGCTCGCCGCCGGCGCAGCCCGGCCCGGCTCCGGCGTCCGCCGCTGCGGCCCGGCCTGGCTCAGCCCCACCGAGCGGGGCTAGATGCCTCGTCTCCGCCTACCCAAGGAGGGAATCCTCTACAGGTAGCTGGGATCTCCGTGTATATTTCACAGACGAATCCTCTCTGTTACCTTCCCTCCAAATCGATGTCCAGACACCTCCGGACCAGCAAAAATCCTGAAACAATCCGGTCCCAAAGAGTCTCCAACGCCGCCCAGCCGATTCCCTGCAGAAGACCCTAACAGGGATGTTCACTCAGCCGCCATCTTGCCCCTGAATATTTATTTTATAAGAATGGTTCATTTGAAGACCCATTAGCAAAATGATTTGAGAATAATGTGATACTTGTTAGGAATGATAAAAACTATCAGATGGTCCCTGCAGTAAACCATGCAGAGCAGAGACACAGAGCCATGTCATCAGAGCTGGGCTTTTCCCCCAGGCATAATTTTTAACCCAAAAGTCATTGCTAAGGAAAATATCCACAGAAACCCCTCTCCTTTTCGGTGCATTAGAACTTTGAAGTTGGTACATTATCATCACAATCCCACTAAATAATTATTGTTTCTCGGGAGAGGATAAAGAATTTTGATCAGAAGAGTTTTAGGGGAACTTTAGTCTGGATTTCTGAACTGTAGTCAATACATCTCGAAACCCGGCATCTGGCCCTGAAGATGAATATTTATAGTGTTCCTGAACATGCTCGTGCCCTGGAGCTGCCCGGGCGGTTGGCTGCAGCACCGAGCGTCTCTGGTTTATACACCTGCTTGGAGAGTCACAGCCATATGCTCCTATCAGCTCACACTCGGGGATGTACGGAATACAGACCCCTTCTCCATCTCAGTTGCAAAACATTAGTGCTGCCCCTGCCCAGGGACGGTCCAGGGAGCATGGTGGTGCAGGTGGGGGCCTGCCCAGTTGGCCACCAAGAGGCCTCCCTGCATAGCCAGCCTTTGGGCAAATTACCAGAGTCCTGGTCTGGCCCCTGATTCTACAGACCCAGGCATCTGGCCTTGCCAAAGTGTCAGAAGTGTTCCCACGCTGGGAAGTTGTGCTAACTTAATTCCCATGAGCCTGATTTATGTAAACCAGATGCTAATTTATTAACCTACAATGAAAAACAAAACTACCAGGGAACTGGACTCTTGTAGCCATCAGTATACAGGATCTCTCCTTGTAAGAAAATGGCACAGAAGGTCAAAACCACAATCAGAAAATACTGAGCATGGAGAGGAGATTTGGGATTCAAATGTGCATAAGTAAGTGGGTACAATCATTTGTCATAGGCCTCATCTCAACAAGAATGTGGCCACTACCTCTGGAAATGGCAGGTTGGTCTCAAGCCAGTATCCTCTTTGCTTGATAGAGCTTTGATGGCCCTGCCCTCTTAAAGCTCCATGACTCCTCTTTCTATATTTCTGTGATGAGCACCCTTTCCTTTTTGCTATGTCAGCTTCCATCAGGTTTCTATTCTTTAGGCCTGTCTGATGTGACTTTGTATTCCTGTGTTCCAATCTTTTAAGTATAGAGTTATAGTTTAATCCTCCAAGACTAACCAATTTTTTATGTTCTCAGTGGTGGTAATGGTGATGGGTCTTCATCAATGCCTTGTTGTATCACCTCCTACACACACACACACACACACACACACACACACACACAAACATATACACAGAGCAACAGAGTCAAAAGACGGAGATAAATAAAACATAGTTGTAACATAACTATAAAAAGATGCTAATTTTAAAAAATTATATTGAAGTCCAAAATGCATGTCATAAAATTGATCAACCTTAAGCATACAGATTGATGAATTTAGGTATAATTCCCACGTAACCACGACTACCTAGATCAAGACTTTGACCATTTCCAACTCCTTTCCCAGTCAATCCCCACACCCACCCCCTCCCTAGAGGTAACCATCATTCTGACCATAGATAGTTTTGCATGTTGAACTTCATGTAAATGGAATCATAAAAAATGTGGACTTTTTGCATCTGGCTTCTTTTGTCCATCTATGTCTGTGACATATACCCATATTGTGTGTAGCAGAAATAGTGATTTATTTTCTGACATAGATAAACCAATGTTATTTTCTCATAAAGCTTAGCTTCCACATATGTATCTCTATTAGGTAAAATTGATTGGGGAACTAAAACTTATAATGAGCAGAAATGTCCATGTAGAATTTGTGTTTCAAATTCATAGTTTCTGAGCTTTATATCACATATATTTGGCAGCTAGCATTCTAGACTGGGAGCTCTAAACTCAAAAGCCCTCAGGGATGAGGTAGATAACATAAATAAGGGAATTGGGCAGGGTGGTGATTAGCAAACTAGACAGGGTATATCAGTATTACCAGATCTTCTAATGTTTTAAGGAGAAGCTAAAAGTCTAGATCTATATGAAAGTTTCCTCACTTTTTAAATATTGCCAGACTAAACCAACTACTTTTAAGGGCAGATAAGGCTTGTAGGCCACTAGGCTGAAGACGATACGGACAAATTTTTTGTAGGACTAATGTTTTGATTTACTAGTGTAGATAAAGAATTTTAAAAATTGTCAATTGTTCCTGTTTTGAGGCTTCTATCTTTGGCTAGATTTTTTATTTCCCTAAGCTATTTTCTCTCATTTTTATCTAGTAAACTAGTGAACTCCATAAGATGATGGTGGTGATGGCAGCATTCTTTTCAGATTTTCCCAAGTCCCCACATTAAAGAACAAAACAAAACATAACAACTAGATAACCCAATCAAAAACCTGTGGACAACATTCACAACTAAACTAATTGACATGGTCTTCCTATGAACCCCAACATTCAAGTGGTTGGAGAAAACCCTCTACCAACTTCAAGATCTGCATATTATCAGTGCCTTTGAAAGAGAAAGCAGTGGAAAGAAATGGGGCATCTGAGGGTGCTAAAAACAGGGAAATTTCCAAATAACCATCAGATATGCACTGGAGAGCACAGCAAGACAGTATGAGAACAAAGCAGGCAAAACTGAGAGGGTGTGCGCAAGGCATCTGCGATAAGGCTTAAAAGGGTTGAAATGCTTTGGCTCCTGTGAACTCTCAAAACTGATTCCACAGTGCTCCCTTCTAGGACAGAACCTGGGGATGGAATCAAAACAAGTAGGATAGGACGATAGAGATAAAGAAGGAAAGAGAAGGACCCTGTAAAAGTGTAGGAGAGGAACAGAGCCAGGAAATCCCAGAAAGCAGCTCACTATATATATATATTTTTTTAAAGATTTATTTATTTATTTAATTCCCCTCCCCTTCCCTGGTTGTCTGTTCTCTTTTTGCTGCGTCTTGTTTCTTTGTCCGCTTCTGTTGTCGTCAGCGGCATGGGAAGTGTGGGCGGCGCCATTCCTGGGCAGGCTGCACTTTCTTTCACACTGGGCGGCTCTCCTTATGGGGTGCACTCCTTGCGCGTGGGGCTCCCCTACACGGGGGACACCATGTGTGGCACGGCACTCCTAGCGTGCATCAGCACTGCACATGGGCCAGCTCCACATGGGTCAAGGAGGCCCAGGGTTTGAACCGCGGACCTCCCATGTGGTAGATGGATGCCCTAACCACTGGGCCAAAGTCCGTTTCCCAGCTCACTATATTTTTTTAACAATACACGTGTGCAGGCCATGCACACATACACACAAACATACACTTCTATTGAGAGCTCTGTCTTTTTATAAAAGTTATTTGAACAAATCTTCCCTCTAAAAGTTCAGAAAAACCAAAGTTACTTATAAACAATAAAAAATATAAAAATATTGAGGGCAAATCCTCTACAAAGTTGCTATAAGAAAAAAAGGAAAAAAGTATCAGACTACATCCCTACAGACAATGAAAGCTTATCCAAACGGTAATGTATCAGTTCACAACAAGCTGAAGGAACTGTGAGGGTGATCTGGCTGTGACAGCTGTCACCCCTTGATCACCAGGGTTGATTTGGCAGATCTGGCTGGCTAGATGGATGTCCACTTTCTCCCTCACCACTCCATATACATCCCTCCTGAAGCTGCATGCTTGGTCAGAGGATGACCTTCCCTACTAGAAGAGGACTATTCTTCAGTCCAGGGTATATGAGTAGCTGTACTCCTTTGCTAGAACCTCTAAACAAGCTCTCAAAACAAGACATTGGAAAATGACATAGACCATTGAAAGAACAATGAACAGTGAAAGAACATTGCAAATCGGAATAGAAAAATTCAGACAGGAGATGAGATAACTCAAGAAATAATTAAAAATAAAAGGAAATAAATTTTAGAAGGAACTTTGAGATTTTACAAATAACATCTTAAGAGAAATAGAGATTCAAAAGAAATAATATCTCAAAAATAAAGATTTGTAGAAAGATATCAAAAGAATTTTAGAGAAAGTGACAAATATTGGAAGTTAGTCAAGGAAGACCCAAAATTAGATAATAGTAGTCCTGAACAAGAAAAACACAGCACAGGAACAGAAGAACTATTTAAGAACTCTCCTTCAAATGACATTTCCTAAAACAGGAAAAAAGAAAAGATTTGAAATAGGTTGAAAGTACATATTGTGTACCTGAGACTATCAACCCAGAATAAGCATGACCAAGACATATTGTAATAAAATTCCTGGTCTTAACCAACAAGACAAATTATAGTGAACTATAGCCTTTAAGAAAAAGAAAACAGCTTTGGGAAACTGTTTTAGTTTCCTAGGGTGCTTAAAGCAAAAATCATAAAATGCTTTGGCTTGAACAACCGGAATTTAATAGCTTACAGTTTTTAGGCTGAGAAAATGTCTAAATCAAGGCATCATCAAGGCAATGCTTTTATTTCAAAGATCAGCTGCTGGCAGTTCTTGGTACTCTGTCATTTGATAAGGCACATGGCAGCATCTACTGGTCTCTCCCTTCTCTTCCAGGCTTTGCTGATTTCACCTTCTTACCTCCTTGGCTTTCTCTCTCTCTCTCTCTCTCTCTCTCTCTCTCTCTCTCTCTCTCTCTCTCTCTCTTTCTCTCTCTCTCTCTCTCTCTCTCTCCCTCCCTCCTGTGTTCATTCTGTTTATAATGGACTCCAGTAATAGGATAAGTTCTATCCTGAATGAGGTGGGTCACACCTTAACTGAAGTCATCTCATCAAAAGAACCTATTTAAAATGGGTTTACACCCACAGGAACACATTTTTTTCTGGGAAACATACAGCTTCAAACCATCACAGAAACTCTAGGCAAAAAGAATATAACACTTATAAGGGAAAGAAGATTAGTTATCATTGGACTTTTTAAAGCAACACTTTATGGTGTAAGAAAATGGGGTAATAGCACAACATATTTAAGATATTCAAGTTAAGAAAATGTGAGCCACAGATTTTAAATCTAGCAAAATAAATTTTCAAGTACAAAAGTCATAAATGAATTATAATTATCATGCAAAAACTCAGGAACTATTGTTCCTATGAGCTCTTCCAAAAGAATCTAGTAGAGAAGAAGCTTCAGACTACAGAGATATTGACCTAAGGCCTGATGGTGAGTATTTTATACATAGTTACTTGTAGAATTGAGACTAAAGAGTTCCAGGGAAGTTTACAGTATGTATTACTGCCTGTATACATAGGACAGGCAAAAAATGAGAAGGGAAAATGGGGATTGACTATGTAAGTGTAAATTCTGGTAATTCATTAGGGAAATGCGAATCAAAGCCACAATGAGATAACATATCACACCTACTGAGATGGCTATAGTAACAAAAAAGAAGAGAGAAAGAAGGGAAAGAAGAGGAAGAGGAAGAAGAGGAAGAGAAGAAGGAATTAGAACAAGTAGTTTTATCAAGGATATGAAGGAACTGGAATGGCCATACATTGCTAGAGGGAATACAAAATGGTGCAGCTGCTGTGGAAACCAGTTAAACATAGAGTTATCATATGTCCCAGCAAATCCATTCCTGTTTATACCCAAGAGAATTGAAAACATGTTCACACAAAAACTTGTACTTGAATGTTCATAGCAGAGTTATTTGTTATAGCCCCCAAACCAGAAATAGCCCAAGTGTCTATCAACAGGGAATGGATAAATGAAATGTGGCATATCTGTACAATGTAATATTATTTACCCATAAAAAGGAATGAAGTACTAATACATGATACAACATGGGTGAAGCTTGAAAGAATTGTGTTAGGTGAATGCAGCCAGATATTTATATGAAATTTCCAGAATAGGTAAATCCAAATTTGGGGAGAGTGATTGTTAACAATTGCTGGGTTTCTTTTTGAGATGAAAATGTTCTGGAATTAGATGGTGGTGATGGTTACACAATTCTGGTTGCACTAAAAACCACTGAACTATGTCCTTTAAAATGGTGAATTTTATGGAATGTGAATAATATCTCAATTTTAAAGAGTAAATCTTGGAACACCATAAATATGGTGTTACTCAGCTAAATGTAAATGTTTGGACTAATGTTTTGCAGATGTACTTGCACCTGAGGTAACTGGTCAAAATGCAACTTCCTGGGGCCCCATCCCAGACCTCTTAGAATTTCTTAGAATGGGGTCAATAGAATATACATTTTTAATAAGTGCTTGCATGATTCTTTTTTTTTTTTTAGATTTATTTTTTATTTATTTCTCTCCCCTTCTCCCTTCCCCCTCACCCCAGTTGTCTGCTCTCTGTGTCCATTTGCTATGTCTTCTGTGTCTGCTTCCATTCTTGTCAGTGGCACTGGAAATCTGTGTCTCTTTTTGTTGTGTCATCTTGCTGTGTCAGCTCTCTGTGTGTGCAGTGCCATTCCTGGGCAGGCTGCACTTTTTTTTGGCGCTGGGCAGCTCTCCTTATGGGGCACACTCCTTGCACGTGGGACTCCCCTACACAGGGGACAACCCTGTGTGGTACGACACTCCTTGCGCGCATCAGCACTGCGCGTTGGCCAGCTCCTCACATGGTTCAGGAGGCCCTGGGTTTGAACTCTGGACCTTCCATGTGGTAGGCAGACACCCTATCCATTGGGCCAAATCTGCTTCCCATGCATGATTCTTTTGCACCAAAAAAGTTTGAAAACTTTAATTTATCTAATTAATTGCTGAGCAAATGTCTCATCCTTGGGATCTCCCTATATCATTATTTAGGAATTTCTTTTCCCTTCCTCCTGTGTTGAACTATTACCTGTACCCCACATCTTCCTCTTTCTTAATCTCTTGTTCTGATGGAACACATCTTTCAGAGCTTGCTGAGAAAGGGTACAGAGGAGACAATTTTTTTGAGAGCTTGCATGATTGAAAAACCTTTATTCTACTCTGTAATTGACTGACAGTCAAATTGACTTTAGAATTCTAGGTTGGAATTAATTTTCCTTCCACATTTTGAAAGTCTTGTTCCATTACTCTCTGGCTTCCAATATTGTTGTTGAGAAATCTGAAATCATTGTGATTCCTGATTCTTTTTGTGTATGTTTTTCTTTTTCTTCTTTCATTGTTTTGCTTTTTGCATGTTAGTTTCCTTCTTTTCTTCTTTTCTTCTCTCTCTCTCTCTCTGTCTAGCAGTTTGTAATCTCTTTTTTTTTCCTTCCTGTGTTCTAAAATTTCATATTGATGTGCCTTGGCAAGGTCTTTACATTCATTGTCCTGGGTACTTAGAAAGCCCTTTCAATTTACCAACTGCCTGTCAATTATGGGAAATTTTATTGTAATATTTTATTTCTCTTCTCTTCCTTTCCACTTTTTTCAGGATATTTTCTCAATTTCATCTTCTAATTTTCCAGTTGAGGGCTTCAGGTTTGCTGTATTTTTAATTCTTGAAGCTCTTCTTTTTTCAAATTCTCAGAATACTTTTTAAAATCTGTTCTTGCTTTACGGTTGCAGTATCTTCTCTTACCTCTCAGGGGTTTACTTCTAATCGTATAATTTCGGCTTCCACCAAATTGCTTTTCTATGTTCATTTGTTTTGTTTTTTATCTTTTGCATTCTAATCCTGGCTATCTAATCATATTTAAAAGTGAAAGGCTAAAATGGTGATTTAAAATTCTTAGACATGTGGGAAGCTTAAACCCAATGGCCTTCTCTAGTTGAGTGAGCTAACTGTGCCATGAGTTGGAAAAACTTCAATGATGGTAGCTTTAGGTCTTTCCTAAAGGAAAAATTATCTAAAGAAGACTCTACCAATCTCTCCTCGGAAGTTGAAGTCCTGGCTACCAGCTCTCTGGGGCCTAAATGGATAAATAGGCAAGGATCTCAATCTGCAGCAGGAATACATTCCCTTACCACGCCTGGTTTTGGTGTGTTTCCCCCTCCCTCAACTATGTCGAGTATCCCTCAGGCCACAGACACTCGGTTTCATCTTCTCCAGAAAGAGTGAAGGAGGATATCTGCATAGCTGAAGGCTTTTACACGCATTTTCAGTCTTTATTTTAACCAAACTCCTTTCACCTTCACTTTGATTGTGAGATGTGTTGTTTGTACAATCAACTGCATCCATTTAAAAGGTGCTATTGATTCATTTTAACAGACATACACAGTTGTAAAATCTCCACCACAGTTCAGATATTGAACATTTCCATCACCTCCCAAAGACTCCTTGTATCCCATTTGCAACCCATTCCTCCCTCCAATGATATAGGCAACAACCAATTTGCCTTTGATCCCTATATATTAGTTTGCATTTTCTATAAGATTCACCCATGCTGTTGCATATACCAGTAATTTATTCCCTTTTATTACAAAATCATATTCCATTGTGTAGATATATACATTTGCCTGTTGAAGGACTTTCGGTTGTGTCCAGTTATTGCCATTGTGACTTAAGCTGCAGTAAACATTCATTTACAAGTCTTTGCATGGATCCTTTCATTATTTTTCTAATTGAACTATTTCAATAGCCTTTTGCTGGTATTGCTATCTTCAGCCTTTCCCAGCTCTAATACATCCTACACATCACTTCCAGTATATTCTTCCAAAAGCATGGATCTGATCCTGCCACACCTTCAATGATGTGTTATACTCTCTAAATGAAAGTCAAAACTCTTTATTGCCAAAAACATCCACATATTTTTTCACATCATTCATAGACTGCTCCTTAGGCAGAATGCAATTTACCCTGCATCATTGTAAAATGAAATAAAGCACGTGAGTGAGTTATCCAGGTAGCTTAAGTGTAATTAGCATTTAAAATATTAAACTATTAATGGAGATATTTCTAAAATGAATGACAAATGCCTCTACCTTCTTAAACAGATTTAACTGAACATAATTTAAACCTTTTAATAGGTTAAGATAATCATTATAATCATCGTTTATAGATGTGTACCGTCACACAGGGATGTCCACAGAGGCCGTCCTGATGTGAAGAACATCTACCCCTTCACTAAGTGACCCTGCACAACTGTACTTTTATATTTTAATTTCCTTTCTCCTTTAGCTGTCATTTCTTACTGCACTGTGCCTTGTTTTACCTTATTTTACTCACAATTTTGAATATAATGGCCCATAGGATAGAAAAAATAAGTTTTGTTCAACTGAAAAGCCCTTTAGTAAAGTCATGGGATTATAAAAAAAAATTTGCTCTATATTGTTAACATACTTAATGGTACAGAATCATCCAGTTAAAAATGGTTAAAATGATTTTTATGCTATGAGCATTTTACCACAATTTAAAATAAATAAATTTCTAAAAATTTTTATTTGAGAAGTTGTGAGGTAACAAAACAATCATGCATACCATAAGGATTCCCATACATCACCCCACCATCACCAGCTTACATTGTTGTGACATATTTGTTACAAATATGATGAAAGAACATCATCATAACATTAGTGATATCTGTTGTTCATAGCTTGTATTTGGTGCATTTTCCCCACAAACCCTCTTATTAACACTGTTTATTACTATTGCATATTTGTTATATTTCATTAGAGAAAGTTCACATGTTTGTACTGTTAACCACAGTCCATCATTCACCGTGGGGTTTGCTGTGTTATATGGTTCCCTGCCTTGTTCAGTCCATCCAAAGTGTACCCTCAGTGGCTCTCAGTTTCATCACAGAGCTGTGTCGTCATCAGCTCAGTCCATTTCAGAACATTTTCGTTACTCCAAAAGGAAAAATCCCGTAACATTTTTATCTTCCCTCATTATTTACCCTTAGCACATATATAGTACCTTCTTTGCCATTACTGTAAAAATATTACAATATTACTGTTAACTATAATCTATACATTACATTAGTTAATTTTCTCCATGTATCTCCATATTCCTAACACCTTCAAATAGAGGAGCATTATTGTATTTGTACTATTAACCATAATCATCATCCACCACCAAAACTATTGTTGCACAGTCTCTAGATTATCTTCTAGCTTTCTTTCAATTAACATTAACTTCCCTAGACTACCCCTCTCAGCCACAATCACATTTATAAATCAGCAGTGTCAATTATATTCAATAGGTGTTACCATCAACTCCAACCACTTCACCACATTTACAATTCCCTTTATTAAATGTTCTACATACTTTCAGCATCAGCTCTCCCTTCTCAACCCACATTCTATTTCTTAGTAACCTATACTTGATAGTTTAACTACATGAGTCTACTCATTGTGTTTAATTCATGTTAATGAGACCATACAACATTTGCCCTTTTGTTCCTGGCTTATTCCACTCAACATAATGTCCTCAAGTTTCATCCATGTTGTCATATGAATGCTGAATTCATTTTTTCTTACAGCTGAATAGTATTCCATCGTATGTATACATCACCTTTTTATCAAAATTTTAAAGGTAGAAATTGTGTGGTTGTGGTGAGATCGTCACAGGCACTATACATAGACCACAGGGATGTTTGTTAGTTTATGGAGCTTATGGACTAAGCAAAGGAAAAGAACCTCAGAAAGAAGGGAATTGATGGCAACTGCATGCTAGTGAGCCCAGAACCCAAGTTCCCCAACTCTGACACAAATCTCTTCCAGCAAAATGTATTAAGAAGTAAAAAAAAAAACCACAGTTTTACTTGGGTTTATCCTTACAGTTTGGGTGACTGGGTTTCTGGAAGCATACTCAGCAGTAAGTGGAATTTTACTGTGTAAATATTCACTCCTGCACATCTCCCAGTGTTCTGATGAACTTCCTGAGAGAGTGAGATTGAGAACTGCGCCAGCTCCTGCCAAGGGAGAAAGGCACGATTCCTTGCATGGCTGTGTCCACGGAGGGGTCAGTGGCTAAGTGGGCCACAGATTAAGCCATCACACAATGTGGGCTCAACCCCAGGAGCGTCACATTAATTCTCAGCCCTGGGCACATTATTTAGGTTAACCGGTAAAACTTCCAGTGAGGCCAAACTTTGTAAAGGACTCTTTCTTATGTGCGGACACTGCTTTTTGCCATTTCCATTTCTTTCTTACTTCCATAACCCTGATTTTATCCAGGAAGCAGAGACAACTTAAAATACATAATTTCCCAGGCTTCCTTTTAGCAAAGTGACCATGTGACACATTTCTGGTCAATGAGGCCTAAGTGTCAGGTGAGCAGGGCAAAACCTCACGGGGATGCTGAAGTCTTTGGGTGGAAGCGTATCAGCGTCTGCAGCTTCCTTTGCAATGCCTCAGAAATCAATAGTATGAACTAATGGATGGTGTGGCAGTTTGAGATTATTTATGAAGCCCAAAAAGAGAAAGATTATGTTTGTAAACTAATCTATTGTGGGTGTGATACCCTTTGACTGTGTTAGATTCAGCTGAGATGTCTTTGATTAAATTAGGACTTTGATTTGACCACAACTCCGGTTGAGTTGCTGCCCCCCCTGCTGGGTTTGATATAAATGGACATTCACTCAAGAAGACACGGGAAGAGAGAGAGAGTGGTCATGTATGATCACGGGCCCCGGGAGAGATGGACCATTTGCCTGACAGTTTTCAGCTGATGTTGGGGAGACAGCTGAGACTGACATCGGAAGCCCTGAGAGAGAGCCCTAACCAGGAGAGGACTGCAAGCCTGGAGGGAAAGGGAGACCAGGCAGAGATCAACCACCACTGTGCTTCAACATGTGGCAACTGACTTAGGTGAGAAAGCAATCTCGAATTGGACTCTTTATGGCCTTGTAACAGTGAGCTTCTACCCCAAATAAGTACGCTATAAAGAGCCAAAAGAGTTCTGGTACTTTGCATCAGCAGCCCTTTGGCAGACTAACACAGATGGGTAGAGTGATGGGTAGCTGGTTAAATATGGGATGAGGTGAGTATGGTGAAATGTTGAGGTAGAATCCAGGGAGTGGGTAGAAAAACGCTTCCTGTAAAATACTTCCAACTTTATCGTCTGTTGAAATATTGTTCAAAATAAAATATCGGAGGGGAAAAAAAATCACCTGGAAAAGGCTTTCTGTCCCTTTGCCCTTCAGCTTTCTCTGCCTTTGTGCCTGAACAGATGTGGGAGATGCCGTAGCCGTGCCAAGACAGAGGTGATGGCTGTGCCACACACCAGGAGGTGGGGGGCTGCCGGGAGGAGTCCTTCTGGCTGCCTCCCTTCGGCCCTTCCACTGGGGACTTCCTGCCTAAGGCAAATAAACCCTCTTCAGTTTGAGAGAGTATGTGCTGGGTTCTCTGACTGATACTTTGGTCACTCTAGGGAAAAATACATATTTGAAAAGTTTTGAAGATAGAGTATGTCATAGAGGGAGATAGTCCCCAACTGCTTTTCTCTACTTGGTACTTTGAGCAATGGGTTTGTTGAAATTTCTCCCCTGTGGTCCAGAGTCTGCGAACTTTGGTCTCAATATATGGACATTGGTCATCTGATTTTCAAGAAAGGTGTGAACTCTTGGAGCAGGGGCTTCGCAGCCCTTTGCAGGCTGGGTCAGAGAACTTCTCCTGCTACCCTCTTTTGGGGAAGCAGCCTTAGCCAAGCATCTGGGTCCTCGTTATGGAGACGGACAGTTGAGTCTCTCCAGCCCAGGGCAGGCTGACCTCCCACTGGAGACTGGAGCAAAAATGGAATGCAGAAGTCAGCTGTGCCACCCGGTCAGGGATTGACTCCGGTCGTTTGGGATCTCCTGACCAGGGGGTTAACCCGAAACGACTTAGTACCCCTGGTGGGAGTTCCTGACAGATTACCAACATGAGCTAAATGTCTAATTTTAAAAAGTGCCAAAAGTGTGGTCAAGCAGCAGAACTGCAGTTCCTCTTGTTAAAAATAAATAAATTAAGCTAAATCTTAGTTCAGTCACAGGCTGATTTTTAAAAATGTATTTATTAGATTTCTAGCATATTTACTGGTTCATCAAAGCATTGCCTCTCTCTTGTCATGCCAGGCTAATTATTCTCACCCCCCCTCATTTCAGATCTGTGTCTCCAGCTGGATTCACCCTCAGCTACCTCGCTGGCCTTTGATTGCTTACACGTGGGGTACCATTGTCGCGCTTCCTGTTACAGCAGCTGTTAGAGGTTATCAGGAGAGCTTCAAAACTCCCACACCCCCACCAGTCCTCTTTTGCCCCCAAAAGAAAAGCTATTTCCAGGGATGTTTCAGGAAAAGGAGTGAGAGAAGGGTCTCAGAATTGAAAGGGCTTCTAGAAACAACAATCTGACGCTGCTCTGGGCCTGTTGTTACCATCCAAGAAGAAGGTAGCCGCAAGTGAGGGCCCCGATGCGGGGCCTCCTGGGATGGCTCTGTCCCTGGCCCTGAAGCGCTCAGATAAGCCTTCTGGGGCATTGGTGGGAGTGGGTGAGGAGATCCCAGCCAGGACATTGGGACCGAGTGGGTCAGCAGTGGAGGGGCGATAGCAGCTTTCAGAGCCTGGAACTGACCACCAGCCTTGGAGAGGGCACACTGGCCCTCAGCACGCACCAACATCCTAGCTGGCTGGGTGGGGAAGGTTTGGTTGTGAGACTCTAAGAAGTGCCGTCTTGCCTAGGGAAAATCCCCTAGTTTACCTTTATTTTTTTTCTTGAAGATTTATTTTATTTCTTTCTTTCCCCTACCGCACCCCTCCCAGTTGTCTGCTCTCTGGGTTGACTCGCTATGTTCTTCTGTGTCTGCTTGTACCCTTGGTGGCACTGGGAAACGGCATCCTTTTTGGTTGCATCATGTTGCCGCGTCAGCTCTCCATGTGTGTGGCACCACTCCTGGGTGGGCTGCGCTTTTTTTACGTGGGGCAGCTCTCCTTGCAGGGCGCACTCCTTGCACGTGGGGCATCTCCACGTGGGGGTGCCCCTGCATGGCACAGCATTCCTTGCGCACAGCAGCTCTGTGTGTGGGCCAGCTCAACGAATGAGCCAGGAGGCCCTGGGTATAGAACCCTGGACCCTCCCATATGGTAGGCAGACACTCCATCAGCTGAGTCACATCCACTTCCCTAGTTTACCTTTTATATGCATGCTCAACTCATTACCTTCAGCCCAGACCTCTCTTTAGAACACAGACCCTTTATTCAAATTCCCGCTAAACATCTCTTTATGCCTAAGATGGTCTGAGTAATGAGTCGTGCCTTTGAGTGTGACTGTGTGTCTTTGAATGGTTATGTTTTAATACATCTGTAAAAAACAACAAAAAAAGGAGTCTTGTTGAAATAGCCACACCTCTTGCAATGGCAACTTAGGAAACATGAGATTTTTCTTTTGGGCGACTTATTTTTAAGTTTTTCCTGTAGTTGCCACCCCTTCTTTTTCCAACGGCCAGCAAGAGAAGGTTTGTGGCAGCCATGGTTTGGAGCAGCTCTTTGCTTTTACCAATCATGAGTTTAAAGAAAAAAAAGGAAACAATCTTGTGAACATGTTACACAATGTTCTTTTGGGGTAACATATATGAGAAAAGACAGAGTCACGAATAGGAGAAAGAACACCAATGTTTGTTAAATACCTGCTCTGGGCCAGGCAGGGGAAGGACCCAGTGCATGCTGTTCCAGACACTTAAAATACGGAATTGATTTAATATTCACAGTAAGTCTGGGAGAGAGGTGTTTTTATCCTCATTTTACAGATCAGTGAACTGAGAAGATGTTAAGAAGAGGACCGAGATGGTTAAGTAAGTTACAGAAGTGTGCATGGCTGACAAGTGGGGTGCTGGGATCAGACCACACTCTGATTGGATTCGAAGTCCATGCTTTTTCCAGCACGCTGCAGAAATGTTCAGCTCTTATGCCTGAAGCAGACTAGAGGTGGAAGCACAGCAAATTCGAGTTTGAACATCCAAGATAAGCAAACCCAATCCAGAGTGAAGAGTGGTGGTGAGCAGAAAACACTAAAAGAGAAAGGGCTCTTCTATTTTCCTCTTAGAGGACTTATGCACTATTTTGTTGTCCATCACACTGGGATTAAAACAGGCCTCTGCAAAGTAGTGCACGGATTATAAAGTCACCTTCCAGAGTAAGATTAAGCTTCTGGAAATCATGGATTCCTTTGCTAAATTGGAAGAATCTATGGGCCCTCTTTTTTTTTTTTTTTTAGGAAAATGCACACAAATTTATATACAATTTAAGGAAGATCCAGAAAACTCCCTCGTTTGAGGGAGGGGGACTAGACCCTTCAACGACAATCGTATGTGTGTGTGTAATTATATGTGCAATGAAGAGTCAGTCGAGGGAAAAGTAGAAAATATACCAATATTCCTGCAATTTTCTAACCCTTTATCCAGCTTTGTATTTAATCAATGGTACACTGCCATGTATTAACACAGCGAGGCTGCAAAGCCATGACGTGGACTCTGGTCCCTGCGCTGCTGTTTAGACTGTGTGACCTTGAAGAGTCACTTTCACTCTCTGGGCCTCATTCATTCATTTCAGCTGTGCCTTCCAGTGCACCAGAAGGTGAGCTGAGACGTCATCAAGGTTCCAAAACGGGTTCCACAAGGATTTCAACTTCAAAGAGCTCTCAGTATTGCAAGAGGCTTTAAATATAAACAAACAAGCATGAGTGATAGTAAAATGTTTAACAGCTGAGGAGCCATGGGCACTGTTATGGGTTGAACTGCATCCCCCTAAAAGATATGATCAAGTCCTAACGACCAGCCCCATAAATGTGACCCTATTTGGAAATGTGATCTTTGAAGATGTGATGAGTTGAGGTGTGGCCAGACCCTAATTCGATATGACAGATGTCCTTATAAGAGGGAAATCTGGAAACAGACACAGAAGGCCTTAAGAAGATGGAGGCAGAGGTTAGAGTGATGTATCTAGAAGCCAGGGAACTCTAATTATTCCTGGTAAACACAGAAGTTAGATGAGGCAAGGAAGGATTCTCCCTTACAGGTTTCAGAGGGAGCTTGGCCCTGCCCACAGCTTTTTTTTTTTTTTTTGTCTTTATTTTTTTAATGTTACATTCAAAAAATATGAGGTCCCCATATACCCCCTACCCCCTTCACCCCACTCCTCCTCCCATAACAACAACCTCCTCATCATGAGACATTCGTTGCACTTGGTGGATACATCTCTGAGCACCGCTGCACCTCAAGGTCAGTGGTCCACACCAGAGCCCACACTCTCCCACAGTCCACCCAGTGGGCCATGGGAGGACATACAATGTCTGGTAACTGTCCCGCAGCACCACCAAGTCCCGAAAATGCCCCCACATCACATCTCTTCCTCCTACTCCCTACCCCCAGCAGCCACCATGGCCACTTTCTCCACACCAATGCCACATTTTCTTCTATTACTAGTCACAATAGTTCATGAATAGAATATCAGTAAGTCCACTCTAATCCATACTCTATTCACCATCCTGTGGACCTTGGAATGGTTGTGTCCACTCCACATCTATTTCAAGAGGGGGCTTAGATTCCACTTGGATGATGGATGCAATTCTCCTGCTTTCAGTGGTAGGCACTCTTGGCTCCCTGGTGTGGTGGTTGACCTTCTTCACCTCCATGTCAGCTGAGTGGGGTAAGTCCAATAAACCAGAGTGTAGGAGTTGCAAGTCTGTTGAGGCTCAGAGCCTGGCTATCACATGGTCAGTCCAGAGATTCAGGTCCCCTGGGTATACACTAAACCCCAGAGCCAACTACAGATTCGGTAAAAGTAACAGGAGAGGCTTGTGAACAAAGATCACATCTGAGTCCAGCTCCATCACACAGAAACACAAACTCCAAAATAGGGCCAACTGACATGGCTCTGAACTCCATCTGCCATGACCATAGAACCTGTGGGTCTCTGTAGCCTTCAGAAGAACCAATTCCTGAGGTTGTATCTACTTTATCTGTCTCTGAGACTCTGCTGAGGTGTGCTTAAGGGCAACCCCTCTGATAACCTCTCGGCTCTTTTTGGAGACTCATAGCCACATAAACTCATTTGTCCTTTCCATTTCCCCCTTTTATTCAGGTCAAAAAGCATTTTTAACTCCTGGTGTTATATGTAGACTGAGATTGATTTCAGCCTTCCAGCCTCCAGAACTGTGAGGGAATAAATGTCTGTTCTTTCAAGTCACCCATTTGTGGTCCTTTATTACAGCAGTCCTAAGAAACTAAGACAGGCACCAGACACTGGTGCACTCGAACTGGGGCATTTAGCACAGACACAGTATGGCCCCACTAGTTAGCACGGCACAGAAAGACCATTGCCACAGGGTAGATGTGTTCAGGGTTCAGTGGGATTGCAGGGAAAGGAGCCGCTAAGGTCGCAGCTTCTACCTCTGTAGAAGGAGGGGCTAGATGAGAGCAGAGGCCAGCAAACCATGCCCGGCCCAGGCGCCAAAATCGACCTCCAGATCTTTCTGTAAACACAGTTTTATTGAAACACAGCCATCCTCATCTGCTCATGTATTATCTAAGGCTGCTTTCATGCTACAATGGCAGAGTTAAGTAGCTCCAATGGAGACTGTATGGCCCACAAAACCTAAAATCTATACTATCTGACCCTTTCCAGAAAAAAGTCTGATGATTCCTAAACTAGATCTAATTTTTCTTCCGTCATGAAATCTCCATAGCTCTATGAGTTAAGTAGAAAACACAATATGCACTAAATGTGGGATTCTTTAGAGGTTTCAGCAGAAAGTCTGTGCATCCTAAGCAGACAATGCTGGGACAACAGGGAGTGGAGACCAAGCCCTTGGAATATAGAATGTAGGTTGAGATTAGTCCTTTGGGGAAACTATTTTTATTCTGTACAGAATAGTTCTTCTCACTGTGGTAATGAAACCCACTAGGGAATTGTTCATATGTACCAGTTTGTGAGCATGTACTTGCAATTAAAAACAGTGAAGCTTCTAGGGAGTTGTGGTTGACAAATGCATTTAATTGTGTAACAACTGATCCACACACAGACTGAAGGGTCTAACTGAATGGTTAGAATAACTTGGAAATCACCAACCCTGTATGGGGTTTCTTCGCAAGCATAGAACTGGTCTGGCTCTGTGCAATGTTCTGACAATAGCAGGCTCTGGGAAGTTCCTGGGAGGATTGGATGAAGATTTGAACAAATGGAAAGACTGGCAGTGCTAAGCTGGGCTGCATTTCAATCAACTCCTGTATTCTTCCTACTTGACCCTCTTCCTCTTCTCAAACCAGCCTTTCTCAGTCTTCTCTCTTTTCTCTTTGAAATCAAGCTCCATTTCAATAGGTTTCTATTAGAACTCTGTAAATGATTGTATTATTGGCCTCAATTCTTTACCCTTCTCTGTATTCAAACGCTTTCCTAGTTCTCCCACTATTTTATTGGCAGAATGACAGAACATAGTTTCATGCTCTTTGATTTGGGGCTTGGTCATGTGATTTGTTTTGGGTGAAAGTGACAGAATGTGAACTCTGAGCCTAGACGTTAAGAAGTATTACATGTTCCCACTTGTCATTTGGTTCTTCTACCATCACTATAAGAAAAAAATGCCCACACTATCCCACTGGTCAAAGAAGGTTGAGAGACATATGGAGTAGCGTTACTCCAGCTCCTCAGCAGATAAGCAATGAGAAATAGAGCTGCCTCAGATGGTTGAAGCAGAGCCCTCAGCTGAGCACAGCCTAAAACAGCCAAATCCGTCAACCCACGGAAATGAGCATTATTTTTATTAAACTTTGGAGTGGTTTGTTACACAACAGAACTAATACAACATTCCACCAGATCCGGAAGGAAAGTTCTAGCAGAAAGCAAGAGAACTATTAAATGAAGGGCTGATGGAAAGTTTACCCACTGTGTTTAGAAGCAAACACTAACATGAATAGTCTCCTTTATTCATAGGTAGGAGGAAGGAGGAAGAAGAAGAGAATAAAATGGAGAGAGGGAAGGAAGGAAGAGAGAGAAGGTAGGAAGAGAGGGAAGGAGGGAAGAAGGGAGGGAGGAAGGAAATGGCACACTTGAGTAAAAGGGAAAAAATGTAGGCCTATAGCTTAAGAAAGGAGAGAGAACATAGCACTGAAGATGCAGAAGAACAGTACTATTTTGAAATATATATATCTAAGAAAGCAAAAATAAACTTTAGATCACTTCTCCTTGTAATGAAACTCAAGAAAATGAGGACTGTCAAGAATAAGAAATGAAATGTGAGATAAGACAACAGTATTCAGAATATGATCCAGAATATGTTTTGAAAACATCTCCCTTCTCTCCAGGCAGAACAGGCCATTCCTGACCCACTGTCCCCAACATACCTTATTCCCTCTGCTGGAGCCAGTCATGCAGTACCTGCTGTATTACAGTCTGGTAGGTGAGTTCCTGTGATGCTGTGGCCTCTTTGAAGGCCACCCTGTACCTAGCTAACTCCCTCTCCTGGTCTACTGTGACAAGACCTTTGGCAAATCCTGGGAAAGGCAGAAACACCCAGAAGCCGTCTATGGTGTTAAAATGACACCCAGAAACAAGATACTCCCTGTCACGAGTGCAAAGGGAAATGCCACAGAGATGGGCATGTGGCAAAGCTCTAGTGTTTGCTCTGTCCTGGGCATGTCATCATGATCTGGGGGAGGTTGGAACAAGAGCACATGGCCCCAGACACAAAGCAATGAATTTCTCCCCTCAGTATTATCAGTCATCACCTACCCAACACACTGTCCCACACACTCTCCTTCGGGGGTTTTCCTGAGCCATTGTAGGATGCAGAGATTAACAAGACCCCTGTAACATTGAGGGGTTTATTGTTCCAACATAACACTCAGGATTTCTCCTGTCTTCTCTGAGTGAGACTTCCCTGGGTGGCCCAGGAGAGCCCTCAGTACCACTGGCTTCTCACCTGGTGTTTAGAAGCTTTCAGAGCACCTGCAAAATAATAGGATTCAGCAGGCAGGTAGGGTGGGGTGGGAGCAGGGACCCAGCTGCAGAAAGAATCATGCTCCCAAGTCAGGAGGGTACGTACAAGAGAAGGAGCCAGATTTTCCTACCATCTTAGGACGTCACCTTCCAGTGTTCCAATTACATGTTAATCAACTGCTTTCTCTAACATCTTTTCTGCATGGTCTTACCTGTCATCATGGCAACATATGATCTTTGAACATTTGTTGAAAATGTGCCAGTTTTGGAGAAAGTGGTGATCAGGTGGAGCAACCTCTCCTCTTCTCAATTCCATCCCTGCACGCTCTTCCCTGGATGCATTTTCAACCTCAGGGGCTCCCATTTCCTGATCCCTCCATCATTCTTCCAAGACCAGGACAAGGCTATGCCCATGAGGATACATGGTTAGTAGAGTTCCGAGCTGAAGAAACGTGCCCCAGCTCTACCATTCAGAAGTCTGTTGACAGTGAGTACCTAGGGAATCAAGGGAGCGAGGAAGGGGAAGGGTGAGGTGGAAAGCCACAGGAAGCCTTCAGCATGGATTTTCCTTGAATTTCCTCCTCCCTCGCACAGCCTAATTCTCCAGCAGGGCTGGAGGTACTTCAGTGGCTGGCACAGAACCCACAAGTTCCTGGCTCACAAAGCCACGCCAGGTGACTCTTGCATTCCCCTCTACCCCCAAAGTTGTAAAGTCGGTGGACTGGCTATCTATCACTCTTAGCTGGGGGGGGGGGGGGGGGGGAGGAGTCTCTCATGAGGTTGCAGTTAAGATGCTGGCTGGGGCTGCGTTCATCTGAAGGCTTGATGGGGGTGCAGCTCCACTTCCAAGGTGGCTCATGGCAGATTAATGCTGATTGTTTGCAGGAGGCAAACATGAGCCTGTCCATAGATCTTCGTGACTGTCCTAATGGCATGGCAGTTGTCTTCCCCTAGAGCAAGTGATCCAAGAGGGCGCAAGGAGGAAGCCATATTGGCCTTTATGACCTACACTCAGGAGCCACAGGCCATCATTTTTCAATGTCCTATTGGTTGTACATAGCCCTATTCTATGAGGGAGGAAATTACCCAGAAGCATGTATACCTGGAGATGAGAATCATTGGGGGTCACCTTGGAAATGACTGCTACACCTAGGTATGAGATACTTGCCAAGTGAAGGAATTTTTCCATGAAATAATGAGGGCTAACATTTATCCCAGACTTGCTATGTTTTAGGCACTGTTAAAAGTGCTTTGCAGGGGAGCAGATGTAGCTCAAGTGGCTGAGCGCCTGCTTCCCATGTATGAGGTTCTGGGTTCAATCCCCAGTACCTCTTTTTAAAAAAGTGCTTTACATGTATTAACTCATTTAATCCTTTCAGCAGCCTATGAGGTAGATACTATTATCTTCACTTTATAGATGAGGAAACTGAAGCATTGAGTTGAAATAATTTGCCCAACATCAATCACTTAGTATGTAGAAAAGCCAGGATTGAAACCAAGGTAGTCTGGTCTCTGAAGCCATACTCGTAAGCGCTGCATCATCCTACCCTTGATGATGCTAAGACTTGCCCCCATGGCAAGGCTCACAATTGTTTGTGGAGGAAATTTCAAGGATGGGTGGGAGCCAAGGGAGGTGAGAGTGGCTTTTTTTTAAGGAGGTATTGGAGATTGACCCTGGGACCTTGTACATGGGAAGCAGGCGCTCAACCACTTGAGCTACACCTGCTCCCTCGTAGGTGGCTTTTTTGCTACTCTGCTAAGAATAGCACATTTGAGAGTCCAAGAGTTCTGGCTTTCTGGAAAGATACACATGATGACCCTCCCAGCATCTCACACTGGTGACAGTTGGCTCTCTGCCTCCACCAGCACATCCACAGGATAGTGTGTGGAACACTGCTGCAATCTAGCCACTTAAGCATGTCCACACCTTCCTGGAAAAGAATACAATTAACTTTTCCCTCTAAACAAACTTTCCAAGGCAGTCTATTAACAGTTATCTGCTAGCTGCCACCAGGGGATGCAGGCAGGCAGGAGGCACCTCACTCACCTCTGTTTGCTGAGTGTTGGGCAGTAAATTATAGATGAAAATCCAAGCTGCTCAGAACGACCCTGCCTGCACATTTGACCTCGGGAGGATGGTAAGCTGCCCCAGAAGAAAGCAACTGGAGGTCCCAGGAGCAATCCGTGGCCCCCAAAGCAGAGCAAGACGATGGTGGACCAGTAGTAGATTAGACACAGTTGAGAGTCTGCCCAGAGGCCAATTGCAAGGGTGTACCACAAGGGTGTCGCACTGCCAACCTCTGAGGGGACAATGAACGGGGTTTGTCAGGAAGAAAATTAAACCATGACTTGGAGCAGGTGTAGAGGATGCCGCCGGAGGAGTGGGGGCACTGCCGTCTTTGCTGCTTTGGCTCCTCAAAGCTTCTTTTCATTCTTTCTTTTTGGCTCAGGAGATGATTTAACATGTGGCTTCCAGCTGACTCTTGCAGGGAATTTGGATAAATGATGAGAAGACAGGTAACACCTGGACACTTTTATGCTGTTCCGTGTGGATAGAGGATGGGGCCAGATGGGCTCGCCCCTCTACGCCTTTATTTATGGAAGCCTTGCCTCACTTTCCAACAGGAAGAGAAAGAAAGAGAGAGGAGACAGACCAAGACAGACACAGAGAGACCAGAGAGAGAGGCAGAGAGACAGAGACAGAGACACACACAGAGAGACGCAGGCATACACAAAGAGTGACAGAAGGAACGAGAAAGCACAGGAAACAGTGTGTGAGTGAGTGAGTGGCTTCTGGCCAACCAATGAGTGTGGCCATGGTTACTGGGGCCCACCTCACCCTTCCAAAAACCCTCGGCTTGTGAAACCGAGGCATAGAGAGATTAAGTAACTTGCCCAAGCTTACTCAGCTTCGGAAGTGGCAGAACCAGGAATGCAGACCTAGGCGGTGTGGCTCCTGAGCCCAAGTTCATAACCACTGCTCTCCCCTGCCTTGCAGGGCAGGCGGATCCTTGATGTTATCTGATCCAGCGGTTCCCAAGCATCATTCCCTCTTACCCACCTTCATAATCTTTGACTATCTGTGGCCCACCAGTAAGGTTCTTTATTAACTTTTTTTTTCTTTAAATAATTCACCTATTTTTTTCTTTTTACTTAAAAACGCTTATTTTAAAAGGAATCTTAATATCCCTACCAGGGATAAACAACAACAACAACAAAAAATACAACCTAACATCATTTGCTATAAATAGAAAGGAAGTACAAAAATAAATTCAGTGAAAAGGATGTTATGAAATTTTAGCCAGGTGCTGTTGCCCACCCCAGTCCTGAAGTTGTTTTTCAGAATATAGGATTTAATAATTAATATTCATAATGACCTCCTGAGTCAAGGGCTGTGGACTCACTCTTTCCTCTGCCCCAAGTGCTACCTGCCTGCCTCGCTCACGACCTCAGGGCTTTGCTCAGTGAGGCCCACCCTGACCACTAGATTATATATTATATCCCACCCTGACTCTTGGAACTCTTCCTCTATTTTTTCCCCAAAGCACTTATCATCTTCTGACATTCTATTTGTTACCGAGCATCTCTCTACCTATCTAGCATCTATATATTCATCCATCCATCATCATCATCATCATCATGATCTAGCTATCGATCATTAGTGCTTTTGTTGGACTGCCCTTACTAGAATATAATCACCCTGAGGGCAGGGCAGTTCATTTTGTTCCCTGGTAGAGCCCAAGGCCTGAGCACATGGCTGGCACTCAAGAAATAGAATTATCTACTGACTGACCTCCAATTCTGCCTTACCAGGGAAAGACCAAATTGTAGTTAATAGACTTCAAAAACAGAGCCCTTGACACATACATGCACCCTTGTGGACATGGTATCATGTCAACGGGCACGTTGTTTTCATTCCTTGTTTTCATTCCTGGGGAGTGAAAACATCTTTCCATCTTTCCATCTCCAGCAGCGAGCCAGGCCCTTCCCTGTGCAGGCCTCCTCTCGTGGAGCACTGCCCATGAAAGAGCTGCTACACAGAAACAGATTTTCTTATTTTTTCCCATTTGTCCAATTTCCTTGGACTTTTCCGTCTTTCTTAGAGGATTCTTTGAAAAGCCATTTAAGAGCTAATTAGCCAGGATCTCTGTGATATGACTGACATCAGTACAGTAAGTATTGCAATTTACTCATCCCATGTCCATGGGCTTAAAAACCCCCAAAACTTGAAAGACAAAAGTTTCAAATTGGTAACCAAAAATGCCCTGCTTAACTTAAGGACTTTTTAGGACTGCTGTTACCATAGCAACTCAAAACCACTCTTGGTGGTCACTTTGTGTTCAATTCTATTGTGGCTAAAAATTACCTTAGCCTTGTGCCTATGCTCAGGCCGCCGCAGTAAAGCCCGCGTTACAGAAAATTAAAACTTTTCTAACCACTGAAATTACTTTTACTGGAGCAAAAGAAACCTCTCAAATCTAAGTGTTTTTCTTCTTTAAAAAAAAAAAAAGCATAAATTGTGAGACATTAAAATAACAAAAGGGCTTTGAGAAAGGATTATGGGTTTCTGATGTTTCACCACTAGAATAGATTTACTTTATAACCGACTGATGTTGTAATCTGGCATTCTGAGGTAATGTTGTAGTCCTTTCTCTTCACATAAATAACGATTTCAATGATAGCACTTCATTCCTTCTCTAGACCATTCCTTTGGATGCCCCCGTCAGACTCTCAGACTTGTAAACCATTTCGCCTGGACATGGTACAAATTGGATGCAGGACTTCGGGGGTGGGGGCGGGGGGCGGGGGGCGGGGGGCGGGCAGGGAACTCATTACCAGGGGTTTTCATTGCTACAAGCTTAACATTGAGAATGTTTAAAGTCTGGAGAGTCTGAATGGGGATATTCCGCATCTGATGCTTTGCCTAACCAGAAGGAGGAGAAACTCCGTTTTTGAAACGAAGAGTTCAAAGTTCCCTTCTTCAACGAAAAGGCGCCTGGCCCTGGGATTTCTCTGAGCCCCGGGCTGCGGATGAATACTTGCTTGCTTGGGTAATTTCGATTTCAGAAAGAAAGCGTCTATGTTTACCAGCCCGGCTGGCCTGCTGATCACGTGCGCCCCTTTTCTCCCCTGGACCCTCAGCCCGGAGATGCCTACAACTCTCTCGGGGCAGCGTAGATTTAATTAGGGCTAAATCTCTTTAAAAATTCAGATATATATCCCTTCCCATGTAAAGCAACTGCAGAAACTACCCGGGCTTTGACTATCTTTTGAAACCGAAACAACTGTATGTAAATAAAGGGCTGTTATTTACCAACAAGGGAACAAAAAGCCCTGGGCACCCCCTCAGCCCCCGGCCTGCCCGAGGACTTCTCTCGCCAGCAACTTCATACTTATTAGCTTGATTGCCAACTTCGGTTTATTATTCGCACACTCACCCTGAGCCTGGCCTTTGAATGCAAAGAAAAAACGGTGTTGATGTTCCAGATTTTTTTTTTTGCTTTCGTCTCATGACTGAAGTAAATGATGAAGTATTTTCTGCCTGAGCAGAGCCAGCAGGGAAGAAATACATGTAATTAAACAAGCGGGCGCGGGAGACTGCTTCTCAGGCTGTGTGGTAGGGGCCCCGGAAAAGATGGGGGCCCCGGGGCTGGCCGGTCCACCCACAGCCCTGCAGCCTCTCACCTGGGGGCTGGCCGGTCCACCCACAGCCCTGCAGCCTCTCACCTGGGGGCTGGCCGGTCCACCCACAGCCCTGCAGCCTCTCACCTGGGGGCTGGCCGGTCCACCCACAGCCCTGCAGCCTCTCACCTGGGGGCTGGCCGGTCCACCCACAGCCCTGCAGCCTCTCACCTGGGGGCTGGCCGGTCCACCCACAGCCCTGCAGCCTCTCACCTGGGGGCTGGCCGGTCCACCCACAGCCCTGCAGCCTCTCACCTGGGGGCTGGCCGGTCCACCCACAGCCTTGCAGCCTCTCACCTGGGCGCCGGGGAAGCACCCACCCGCACTGCAGAGGGGGCCTCTCTCTCCAGCCAGGAAAACTCGTACTGTTCATTCTGTGTTACTTTTTTTTTTCCTTTTAAATGAAATTGATGCACACGTTTATATGTTTGAAAGGAACATTGCTGTAACTGACCGACAAAAACGACAGGGGCAAGCCTAAACTTTACTGGGGAAAACAAAAATCAGTGGGAAGATCACGGCTTCCCTGCGCGTGAGTTTTGCGTGACCGAGATCCCTGCAGCTGAAGACTGCGATTGGGACGAGTCAAAAGGCAGTTATCAAAAGCGCCAACAGCGTTCAGGGTTTGACTTCGAGCATCTCAGATTTTAGCATCTGACTCGGGATTGGGTGCCAGGGTCGCTAATTTCCTCTCTAATCAAGAAAAGAACAAATGAGGGATGTCTCCCTTTCACTCTCAGAAGCATTTGTCACTAGGGTTTAGGCTTAAAAGGAATACTTTCGTTAAACACAGCCTGCAGGGCGCTCCCCAAATCCCAGCGCGTGGCTTTCGCCGAGGTGGGGTGCGGGCCGCGAGCAAGCGGGGCGGGGGCTGCGCCGCGGGCGTCTCCTCGCCCCCCACCCCGGGGGGCGGCAGCTTCCCTTCCCCTCATCTCTCCTCTAGCAAGTGGTGCAGTGTTCCTTCTCCTACTAATTGACGGGAGACTAGGGGTTCAAACAGGGTGTCCCTCCGTAGAGTTGTTTTTGAAGAGTGGCAAATTAATCCCCTCGGAGATGCCTGGAGGCAGGCAAGAAATCTTCAGTTTTGTTTTGCAAACTTCAGCGATTAGATGTGCAAAAGTTCCATTTTTAGTAAAGATTTTGTTGACAAATCTCACCCACTTCAGAAAAAACAACCCACCACCACAAAGCACCTTTTCCAGAGAACAACACTGAAAAGAACGTATATTTGGACATTTGAAAAACTCCTCCATCAGGTTCTGCTTTTGCCGCCTCGCCACTCCTACCCCCAGGAGCACGGTGGCCAAGTGGTGAGTGGGCTCAGAAACGCCTCAGGGTGGACCTTGATTTAAATACCAAACTTGGACATTCCTTCTCCAACTTAAATCCTAAAAGAACCCTGGGGGGCATTAATTATTACTCCACTGTACACATGCAGAAACTAAGGCTCAGAACAGTTACGTGATTTACGCAGGACCCAAATCCCAGTCTCTTTCCACCAGATTGTCCTGACTGCCCGTAGATTTCATGGAATTGAGAATGAAAGTTAGAGGTAGGAGAGTACTTCAAACTTAAATGTAACCCCAATCAAAAGCATCACCAGAAGATGGCTGAAGAAATCCTCTCTCTCTCTCTCTCTCTCTCTCTCTCTCTCTCTCATCTCTGAGGAAATAAGGCCCCAATAGTTGCGGGACTCCTTGGGCCTGCAAGTGGGGACTCAGTCAATGTGTACCGGGATTCTTAGGGTACAGAAGAAGGAAATAATGTTTTGATCAGAGAGCAATTAATACTAAATGTTTAGCATTAAATGAAGATCTGCAAATATCTTTCTTTTTTATCTGGTACACATTGACTGAATCCCCATTTGCAGGCCCAAGGAGTCCCACAACTATTGGGGTTTTATTTCTTCAAGTCACATAATTAGGCCTAATTTTCTAGTCCAGTTTTTTTTGTTGTTGTTGTTTGTTTTTAGCATCTGTGTTTAGGCAACTGGCAAGAGGAAGATAGCAAGATATTTAACCAAAGATAGAACACTTTTTCAGGACCAAGATTTGTGAACTCAGAAAGAATGGACTTCAGAGAGCCCCTGGAAATGGGACACGAACATTGACATGGTCCAATGGCTGCTCCCAGCAGTGCCGTGCTCAGTGAGAGGACAGTCAATGGAGGAATATGGGGCAGGAACCTGGCTCTCCCCAGGCCCCTACCAGGAGCATTCACACCCCAGGTGGGCTCTCAGCTGCCTGAACCAGTGGATAGGAGCTTGCAAGAATGTGAGGTAGTACAGGTTTCTGTTTGATACCTCCCCTTTGTGACCCTTCTCAGAGCTCACTGTCATCCCCAGAACTGGCTGCCTGGACACACTTGAGCTCTCTGTGGCCTGGTCCTGTTGGCGTGTCCAGACACTCAATACGAAGATTAAAAGTGCGAGCTCTGGAATCTGACAAAACAAAGTTTGATTCCCAGTCACCTCGTTGCTGTGTGACCTTGGACAAGTCACTTAACCTCTCTGAATCTCCACTTCCTCATCTATAATGCTACTTATCTGATAAAGATTACATATTTTGGTTTCCCAGCTGCTAAAACAAATGCCATACAATGGCTTGTCTTAACGATAGGAATGATTGGCTTATGCTTTCAGAGGCTAGATGGTTTGCTTCCTTCCTGGAGTTGGTATCTTCTGGCTGGCAGCAATCTTTGGGGTTCCTAGGGTTTTCTGTCACATGGCAATGCACTTGGCAGCGTTTTCTCCTTTCTCTTCTGGGTTCCATTGACTTCCAGCTTCTGGCTGCTCTCTGTGGCTTCTCCTTCTGTGCCCAATTTCCATTGTTTGTAAGAACTTCAGCCCTATTGGAAGAAGGCCTGCCCGCGTTCAGTTTGGGCACACCTGAACGAATAACACCTTCACAGGTCCTGTTTACAGATGGACACCCCCAGGACATGCCTTTTTTGGGGAGCATGGTTCAGTCCCCCACACACGAGCGCCCCACACATAAAACACTTAGCATAGGGCCAGGCACATGGTGCTCAGTAAGTCGTGGATTATCATTTGTATTAGCTGTGCATTTGGAACATACGGCTTAAAGAATACTAGGCTCAAAATGGTGTAAAGCCGACCCGTATCGCGCGCACCTTCAGCTATCCAATTCTTGGTTCTCCTTTGAGGTCTCCTATTTGCCTCGACATTCCCAGAGGCAGGACCAATTTATGGAAGTCACTCACCCTAAAGATGAATTTATCAAAATCAAAAGCCTTCAAAATATAAATGTTGCCTACATTAGTCCACAGTCCTCACCATCTTGGGACTTAAGCAGGCACGACACATTTGCCCCATATTGTAGAAGAGAAACTCGGGAATCAGCAAAGATCATCGCAGATGTGGCCATTACACGCACTGCTGTACAGTGTTGACATTGAGTTTGCAGAGCTTCCGAGGCCGGTGTCAAACCCTGCTCCTCTGGTTCCTGGGCCAGTGCTCTTTACTTCTTCATTTTATGGTGCACATATTTTTTTGATAGTTCATTGCATTTCACAGCTGTCCATTTCTTTTTTTATATTATGCGTGCATCACTTATACTGTAGTAATGTTTACTCCTGGCTGACTCAGAGGGAAGGGCAGGCTGCCTCTGTGTGGAGAGGCTCATTTCCACTGATGGCTCGCTTTATTGAACTGAAAATGACTGCCTTCATGAGGGGCCTTTAGCACGTCAAAATGGTGTTTGTTGAGCCAGGAAAAGCGATACATGACGCTTGCATTTATTCTCGGGTCCCCAAAGACTAATTGTTGGTTTGTGTTTTCAAACACCCTTTGATATGCTAAGAGCCCCTAATGAGTTAAATTAACAACCATTAGGGTTAAGAATCGTGGCATCCACCGGGCACAGTGGTCCCATTGCTGGTGCGGGACACCAGGACAAAACAGTGTACGCAGCAGACACTCCACACGGCCCTATTCCTAATGCTACTTGACACTGGACGACCTTGTCATTTGCTCCAGATGGCAGTCCTTCGGCCTGGGTGTGGAAACTGAGGACCCCAAGGCTTGCTAACTCAGATGTCATAAGGGGTGTTCAGAGTTGGGACCCCAGAGCTCCCGTATTACCGGGGAACACCCATCTTGTTGGTGAAGCCACACACGTGGTTTGGCTTTGGGCATGCCTAACACTGAATTTCTAGTATGAACTGCCTAGAGCCCACCTAAATACTGGCTTGAAGTTGATGCCCAGTGGTTCCACAGCCTAGAAGACAGTATCTTCATTCAACTCGGGGACTCGACGGAGGCGATTATAAACGCCATTTAAGCCCCATACTAAACCGTTCAGGTAGATGTTTTGGGGCTGCCTCTAAAATCTCACGACGTGAGCAGCCACCCTATTCTGCGAAAATAAAGCAGCAGCCAATAATGGGAATATCTGTAGACATCCTAAGTGGATTTGTTCCCCAGGGGCCCAGGATACCCCCTTTTCAGGTGGATGTTATTAATCTTACCACCATCCTTTTAGGTTACTTAGAACTGAGTGCTGAGCACTTCATGTCCATTTATATCAAATCATCTCAGCTGTCGTACGAGGTCAATGTTATTATCCTCCCATCTTGCAGATGAGGCCATTTAAGCTGGTCCTGTCTTCTGCGACGCTTTGCCTGAGGTATCCCTGCCACTGCCTCTTTTCGGTCCTTCTAGTGCTCTTGCTTGACCTCAAGGATCCTGCTCAGTGGTACTCCTGATGAACCAGCTTCATCATATCTTATCGAGCCAGGGCCACCGCTGGCCTGGGACGGTCAGTGAGAATGGTCACTGCTATGGCCTAAATCAACCACAAACAGTCCCTTATATTTTAGGGCACTGGGGAATAGGCTGAGAGTGACACGAAAGCAAAATTCTCATGCAAATGCAAGGTTCTCGTCTCTGCTGGAGAAGAGAATGTTGTTGCATTTGGCAAAATAAATAGCCTGGCTCTGTCTGAATTTTTCCACCCCTGGTCTCGCTCCCCCAATTCAGCCTCCACACTATCTCTGTGCCATTTTGAGCACTACGCCACTCCTGGGGGCTGCGTGGTGCTGCGGGAATTGGGCATCTTCTTAATACGTAACAATCACCATTACCTCTCAATTATTTAGCAAATGGAGAAGCACAGGGCCGTGTTATTTCAGAGCCTCCTGAGAGTAGGGCTGGAGTACTCCAAATGTTGCACAAAATTAACAGGGAGAGGGCAGGCGATCAGATGTTTGTATATATCCCCAGGGGAAAAGGCATACGTAATGTAGTAAGAATTCAGGCAGCGCCATATCTATTCCTCGCCGTCTCTTTCACTCTAAGCTCAGACCTGGGAAATACCTTGCTGCTTCCCTTCCTGGTAAGAGAAAGCTAGTCATCAAAGAAGAGGATCAATCAGGTCTGTCGTAGCATTAAGCAGGGGTGATGGACAGTCTAACTGGCTTCCTTGCTCTTAAACTTAGCAGACTTACCTCCTAGTCGGAGGCCAGATAGCAACTTAGCGAAAATGGCAAAAAGAATGTGAGAAGGAAAATATCCAGAAAATGTAAGAGCAGGTGGGGGAAAGGAGTTAAATTCCTTAGCATCATACAGACCAAACAAATAAACAGAAAAAGGCGGTGGGTGGGAGAGCTTGTAAGACCGAACCTCCTCTCCCTCTGGAACATGCTAGCTGCCTTCTGTTTGCGGTATGCCAAGAAGTGGGTACTGTTAAACCCTGTGAAAAAGATACTTTGGGTAAGTTCAACATTGTCCATTCTCTTGAGAAAAACTCTTTCCTAAGGCAATTCTTAACATCTTAAACCAGCACCGTTTCCTTTGAGAAACTAATGGCAAAAAAGACCTTTAGCTTTATTTCCAAGAGTTTGATTTAATGTAGGATTGCAACTTTAAAAGGAGCTTTGGGTTTCTGGTGGCATGAGAACTAAAATTAAATTTGGGTTTAAGGAAAAATCCTTAATGTATAATGAGGATTAAATGTTAGGGATCTGTTTGCCCATGAAACTTTCGATTTCATTTTGACTGGCATCTCTGAATACTCAGAGCAAAAGGCACACTTTCAATTTACAAGGGCTTGGCAACTTCAGGTATTCCACTTCCTAGCTTTTCGTGGGTCTTTACACTGAGTGAATAGCAGTGTGCTTCTTGTAGAATCAAGGATTCAAGAAGGGGAGAAAAGAGATTACCCTTTCAGAACCCCAATTCCCACTAAACCAAAGGTAAGCTCTTTGTAACTCTTGAACAGGAAATAAATCCTCTTTTATTATTCCACGGATGCAGGAAAACCTCTTTTCCCTTTGTTTTTCTTCAGCTCTTCCTGCAAATACATAGTTTATACCAACCTTGCATTTCTTCTCACAGAGCTGCTCACTCGGAAACTTTTTGACCTTTACTACTACTGATTCCCACCCCCCACCCCCCTTAAAATGGGATGTGGAAATATCCCACCTGGTAAGTTCAATTTTTTGGCAAAAATTGTTCCAAACCATTTACCATTTTTAATTTACCCAGTAGAAAGCGGCAGTTGGATATTGCAATCTGGATGTAGACATGGTAGCTTCCAGTATCTCCTCTGCAGGACCTAAAACAATGCTTTCAGTGATACCCAAGGAGTCATGTGAGTACTTCAGAGTTTTCCTCCTCAAAATTAGAGATTATGACGCTAGGTTGGTTTGAAACTTTTTTTTTTTTTTTGAGTAACTCTCACGGTAGCACTCAACTTTGGCTCAGCTCACAATAAGTCTTTGCTGATGTTTGCTAGAGACTAGCCGCTGTGGAGCTGGGGCCTAACGATTCCTGCATATATGTTTATGGTGTTTTAGTCGAAAATCCATGTGCCATGGGTAATGAATTGAAGGTTAAGTGACAATTTTTCTTTACAGCCATTCTTGTCGTATAGTCTGTTAACTGAAAACTGGATTAACCTTTAATTACCCTCAACGATCTCTCAACCCCGAGACAACATTACCACTCTTACCACTAGTATTTGCATATACAATTTAATGAGAGAAACATCTGTTTGCATTTTTGGTATCATTAATATTGTGCAGATGAATAGATAGTCACAGTGTGATAGGCATTCGTGCGAACGCCTCATTTTCTCTTCATTTCTAGTCTTTCTTCCTCCACCCACTGATTCAGCGGGACTTGTATTAATTAGAAATAAGGGCTGTCTAGAGCCAACAGCCTTGTGCAGACTGCACATATTATCCAGCTGGGGAAAACACGGCTGGGTCTTACAAAATGTATACTGCACAGGCCTGTGTGCGGGTTTATGAGCTTTCAACAAAATGATGTTTTCCTCTCTTCGGTCCAAAAAATATATGTATTTTTAAACCAAGTCCTTTGTGTGCCTGTTTTTGGAAACACATACTTTTCCCACAACTCTCCCCTGATAGCCAAATCCAGTGCTTTCTAGGTGGTGTCTGACAGTTTCCATGCTGAGAGGGTCCTTGGAGGCCAAACCTGTGAGGTCAGTCCTCTTAGGGGCAGAGCTGGGTCTGGGCTCTGAGGCTGCAGACTCCAAGCCTAGCGCCTTTTGGCCTGAATTGCGTTGCCTCTCTGTGTGGATAAAGTTTTCAAGACCCTCACAGAAGCCAATAAACCCATTTTATGCAGATTCATAGAAAATCTATGTGGTTTACCCACTGAGGCCATTTAAAAGGTGTACATCTCTGCATTACACATATAGGGTGTATAAGTATAACCTTCATAAACAAACATGTTATAGTTTGTGTGCATGTGTTTTTGATTCTTACATATACAGAGCTTTTATTCTGGCATTCATCCAAAGAAAATGATTGATACCTTAAAGGTTTTCAGGACTTTAATTTCACAGTACATTTTTCGATACTTCTTTCCGCTTTTTAAAATAAAAAATAATAAAACTCAGTTTTAACTTAATTTCACCCTTCTGATCATAGGCCCTGAACCAGACACCTATCACCTTAGCACTTCCAGCTTCCCAGCATATGCTGTGGAAATTATTTTACAGAGCTACTCCCCACGACTTTATTGTCTCATCAGAATGAAAAAAATTCTTGGCTTTCATTAGTGAATCTATCCTCATTAATTCAAAGTAAATGGTGGTGGTGGTGAAGGGGCAGCCAGATTAACTACTGAATACTTTGAACCATAGAAATTTTTTATGGGAATGTACTATTCTTACTTCCATGATGTTCTTTCTGTAATTAAAGCTGGGTTGTGACTCGAAAAGTCTTTGGGATACCTGATTAAATCAGTTGGTTTGTGCGTTCTTATCCATTACTTGTAAGCCAAAGGATGTTATGAAACTATTGGAAATAACTTGTTCTCTAATGTTTTCAATATTCTCCTTATACGCTCATATTTTCTTGTTTATTCACTATTCATTTACACTATCTACAAAATAAAAAAGCATTTCTAAAAAGGAGCGGGGAGAGCCAACTTAGATAGTATCTGGGTTATCATCATTTCTAAATTAATAAGATTTTGCCAGATTTCCCAACTGGAAATGGATATAATCTGACCCTTTGATTCAAAAAGCTGTTTTGATCACCTGGTGTGAAAAGAGCAGGGATCAGTGATTAGATTTCTATCTGAAGTACAAATAAACTATAAAAACCATCTTAGATGCTCCACTTCTACTATTTTCTGGCAAGAAACATTTTAATACTAGATGAATATGTGTCCCTTCCAATTGTGATTTTCAATGTTGGGTGCAAACAGCTGGCACATGACAGGTGTTCAATGACTAGCGATGTTTGTAGGGTGGATGGATAGGGATTGCATGTGGCATCATGACACCACCAGACATTTCTAGAAGCCAAAGGAGCACCCTGTTTCCAATGACCTACATTCAAATTCTAGTCCTAGAGGCAATGTTCTGCAAAGAGAGGTGCCACCAAAGTTCCTTGGCTTAAGTAGTAGCTGATCTAACATGTATCTTGGGGGCATCCAACATGGATTCCTAATCACTCTAGAATTGCTTGAGTAGCCGTTAAAGTTAGGGTCTGTGCCTGCATGTGTGTGTAGGGGAAGGAGAGAGTGGTGGGGGAGAAAGGGAGATTCGTAAAGAATGAATGGAAAACTACATTTAGTAGAGAACAGGAAAGTAAAAATCAGTTCTGTCTCCATGATGACCTAAATATATATTTTTTATTTATACTATGACTATTCTTGTTGTTTTGTATTAGACTTGGCCTAAGGTGCTCTTGCCTGTGTTCTAGACTCTAGACTCTCAGGCATGTTCAGTCATGGGTCCAGAACACTTTCACTCCAGGAAGAGAGAAGCGTTAACGTTATAAGGTGCAGGGCTGGGGTCCTTCATTGGCAGAAGCCGTGTGGGATGTGGAGGGCACATCCATCATGGCTCCTTCTACACTCGTTTCTCTTTATTTTGTGGAGGTGCCTAGGATTGAACCCAGGACCCCACGTGTGCAAAGCAGGCACTCAACCTCTGAGCTACACCTGCTCTGCAATTTCACCCATTTCTTATCTAATTAGGTCAGAAACTCTTGGCGAGTAATCAGGTCTCAGGTTGCATTAGGAACTAGAACGACATCTGCCTTATGGAGATGGACAGGAAGAATCTGGAGCAGGCCTTTGGTCTCTCTGGGCCCATCGACTTTGGTGCATTTCACAGTGTCAACAAGCTGTTAGGCTGAGGAAAGAAAACAGAACTTTTATTCAAATGTCTTAATCTAAAAGGTCAGAATTAAAATAACTGGTATTAATACTTACATAGATTGAAACTGATATGTGTCTAGGTAATTTAATATCCTGGAGATGACCAAATCCTTTTTTACTGATAGGGATATGTGATGAAAAAAACATTTGGAGACCTCCGGTCTATGGGAAGGTGCGTGGCATTTTCAAGGACAGCTGCATGTGGCCCTTAATCACCACTCCAGTTTTGTTTCCTGCTCCTGCCTATCCATTTTCCTAAAGTGTTGGACAGTCTGGAAATTCCATGCAAATCGCAGGTTTCTGAATGCATTGTGCTTTTGCATGCCTCAGGGCCTTTGCACTTGTTATTTTCCATCTTTGGGTTCTCTTTCTCTCTGCTTGGTGAATCTTTATATAACTTTTATAAACAGTTTCCTATACTCCTTAAGCACTGTGGATTTCTCTCTCCATGGGCCCTACCACCTCTTTCTTATATCTCTATTGCTGATTTACAAGTTTTTCACCCTTATCTTCTGAGCTACCTGAGAGTGGAAATTGTTTTTTTTTAAAGAATTATTTTATTTAATTATCTCTCCCCACCCCCTTATTATTTGCACTGCTGTGTCCATCTTTTTTATTTCTTATGGAGGCACTAGGAACCAAACCCAGGACCTCCGATGTGGGAGGGAGGCACCTAATTGCTTAAGCCACCTCCATTCCCTTTGTCGTGTCTCTCATTGTGTTTTTCTTCTTGTGTCTCTTGTTGCATCATCTCGTTATGTCAGCTTTCTGCACCTGCCTGTTGGGCCAGTTTGCTGTCTTCTTTAGGAGGCACCGGGAACCGAACCGTGGACCTCCCATGTGATAGGTGGGAGTCCGAGCCACATCCGCTTCCCAGAGATTGTTTCTTAAACATCTGTTTAAAGCCCAGCCCTTTAAATAGAGGCTCGTAGAATGAATGAGAGAATGAATGCATGAAGTGGAAGTAGTCCTCACTGATGACTAGCTGCACAATTTGGCCTCTATGACTTGTTCAGGTCACCAGGAGGGGTCACTGGTGACACTTCCTGTAATGGTGAGGGTCTAGCTGTGGGATCTTTTCTGAGCAGTAGGTTCTCTCCCAATATGGCTTTTTAATTTCAGTTACCCCCTAAGGAGAAGGCAGCCCCCTCCCCATTTCTGCACCCACCCCTTTGGGAAGTGGTGGGAAGCTGTACCGGAAGGCAAATCAGAGCCTCTGGCTTTCTAATGAAATCTTTCGAGCAGGGGGTACCCTGGGAAAGCAGCCTGGGAAGGCCAGGCTCGAACACCTTGCAGGAGGGACTCAGAAGAGCGACTGGAGACAAGTGGGCCCTGCCTTGCCGCTCCTTCTAGGCTAGAGCGGTAGTTCTGAATCAAGCCATGGAATATAGGAAGAAACTTTCAAAACATCGGCGACTGAGAAACAGCAACCAGAACCGTGGAGCAGAATGTTTGAGACATAAAACCATGTCGCTGTTCCGGAATACAGCTGGGCCAGAGGGTTCGTTCGGCTTCCCCGGCTGAACTGGAGAGAAAATGCACCAAACTAGGCAAAATCTCGTTATTAGCCATCATGTCGAAGAACTCACTGCCTTTTGTCTGACAACCTGTATTTCTAAAAGACAAGCAATTATGAAGGAGTTGGTACAAATAAAAAGGGGGCACAGTATGTCTCCATCCCATCATTTGAAATTGCTGTTAATGTTTTTCTACTTTACTTTAATTCAAGCTCATTTTTTTTTTTTACCTTAGTAATAAATTAACATTTCAAAAGTACTTTAACCTGCTGAGATGGTTCATTCCACTAATATGGGTAACGCTGTGGACTCGAATAATTAGTGTAAATTGCCTTTGAATAACACAGAGCTGGGAACAACTTTAACTTGCTAGGGCTTAGTGCCCCTTGCCCTACAGGATGAAGAGTCCTTAATGGGGCCTGGAAAAACAACTAATACCTACAAATCAAAGGAGAAAAGCCGTTTTTGATGCATTTGTCTGAGAGTGTGAGTTTTAAACTAAATTGTTAACACTTCCTCCCTGCTGAGGGTCATGGATTAGCTAGGCTGGGAGATTCTTTGAGAATCTTTCACACTGACCAGGGGAGGTAGGGGGTTCCAAATACAAGTGTTTTCTTAACCTAATCCCTACCACCCTGACCAGGACAGCTCTGCATTTCCCTCTAATTAGGTGAAGAATTAGGAGGTAGATAAATGTGTTCAGGGATGAGGATAAAGTGATTAGTTCACTCCAGACCATGATAGCGATTTCGAGGCCCTACTTAGTTCCTTTCATGATAATAACTTTTCTCTCTTTTTAACAAAAAGTTATTCAAGCAAACCTCAAACATGTATTTATAAGCAATGATAATTATCTTTGGGCAAGTTTGGGACAACGTATTGACAAACTATTTTCACTCTGCGCTGCCGTTGTTTAATTTTCATAAGATTTTTATCCCATATAGGAACACCTAGAGCAGTTTCTAATCTGACCAGGGGTTATAATTATTTGTTCAATCTAAATAAAATCTAATAACCTAACTAAAAAATGTATTCACATTTAAATGATCCTTTCAGTGAAAGGGAAATAAAAGACAGGTTGCTTAGGAGCTGTCTGAGATAAAACCACTTTGACACATTTTCTGCATATGAATGGATTACTACTGTGTATGCTTTTTTTTTTTAATCTTGAATATATTCTTCATTGAAGTGTAATTTAAAATTTCAGGTTGGTTAAAAGAAGTTACAAACAGCTTCAAACTTTGGTGATTCTAACAATCACCTCCCTTGATGAATATCCTAGAGCTACCTAGATCTCTAAATCAGTTTCTACACTCAAAACACACACACGTGCACACACACACATACAACAACAAACCAGACAGGTACCAAAAAGAAGAAAACGCTGTCTTCTATACTCAGTCACTCAGTTCAGGAATTGCGTAAAAAAAGTTTCCTCTGCTTTTCCCATTTTAGCTCATGTGTATATTGAACATACAGCCCTTGTGTCTTACATAGCGCATGTCCTGAGCACTATGAACCTATAAAGAAAATACCTTCAGGAAAAGGAAAGATGGCAACAAATAACAAAACATTCTGTTCTTCCACCTCCTTTCAGAGGCCGTTGGGAGGCCCCAGGCATCATTCTCCTCGGTGCCTTTGGAAGGCCAGTGTTTAGGAGCGTCCAAGAGCAGTGATCTCATTGTGACCTTTCGGAATGAGTTCTCCCTGGTTCATCCCTCTTGGATGTCCATCTCTGAGGGTAATAAATGAACCAGAGCAAAACAGAAGTGAAAAGTGAAACCGTAGATGCTGGGTCTCCAGGCTAAATTTCTACGTTAGGCTCAGCTGATGGGGAGCAGACACTAACACGTCCCTCTGGAAGGCACATGGTGTTTTTTTTGTTTTTGTTTTTTTTAAAAAAAACATACTCCTTGGACACAGAAGTAACGTTTCCTTTCTATTCCTACAAATATCATGGCTGGTTTCAGGTATGAGGTCAACCCAATGCCCAGTGATACTACATAAGACAGGCCACTACGTTAGCCAGAACTGTGTTGCCTCTTGATCTTATCAGCTTTGTTTCCTCAGCTACACAAAGATCTAATGCAGTGCTGGCTAACAGTTTGGCTTAGACAATCTCCGCAGTCACCCATCATTGTCACCGTTAGGCACAGAGCTAGGAGATGGAGAACTGACCGGACACAAAACCTCTCTCTTCCCCACTAACTTTCTAATTCCATCTTCACACCAACTCTGCTTATGCTTGTCCTTTCCTACTACTGAAGCCCTTCCTTCCTTCCTTCCTCCCTCCCTCCCTCCCTCCCTTCCTCCTGATTTCCTTCCTTTATTTTCCTAAAAGAAAATCTAAACCCTTTGCCTTTGGAAACATTTGCATTATACCATATGTTACAAATCTCAGTTGTTAGCTTGTTCCTAAATGCTTTGTTCTAGCTATAGATGAGAGGTCTAAGGTGGAAGTGAGTCAGGATGTCTGACGGAGGAGGTGCTAATAACTGGATTAAATCTGGTTAGCCCCTCCCCTGAGCTTTACCAGGTAAACTCCATGCACTGGAATGGGGATTCTCAATGGAAGGGGCATTGCCAGTCTAGCAACTTGTACTTAGCGTTTTCCTCTTTATCAAACCTGGGATTATTCCAAACTCATTCATTTCTACTTCAAAGTCTAGTCCTTTTACATAGTGCCAGGAGCCAGCTGGGAGATGTGGATCCTGACCCTCTCTAAACTGAACTAGATAGCAGCTGTGCGGGGCACTTGCATCAGAGGTTCAACCATCCTGGACAGCCTCCTCAGGAGATGTTCACAGAATGAAATTTGGAAACAGGCTCCACTACTCTGTGGTCAAACCCCAATAGGAGGGAATACTAGGTCTCCCAGTAGAAATAGCTCTGTGTGGAATAGTAAACTTGATCATTGTGAGGCTACATTTAGTGCAGCAGGAAAGAAAACCAAACCAGAAGATTAACATTTCTGTTACATAATTACAAGTTCCAGGAGTTCAGCCTCTTATCACTTTCTAGTGAGTATAGAAAGTAAGAGTGATCCTCTTTAATTTGTAATTATTCAACTGAAATGTGAGGTCCGTCGCCTTTTTCTTACCCTTCTGGGCTGGAAGACATTGGTATGCAGAAGCCATGCATGAAGGCATAGTACACTATCAGAGGAAGACATGTTTGATTATTCTTTAAAACCAACTAAGAGAAGTTAATCTCATTGAACTTCTTTTTATTTAACAAAAGAGTTGGATGTTTCCAAGTCTAATGTGACTATAATGTTCATTAAATGGACTTCTTTACACCTTTAAATGGATTAACTGCACATCTTTACAGTCTAATTATTATACATGTCATTCAAAAAAAAATCACAGATCTAATTCAGGGGACGATAAAGGCCTTCCTTTTACGACTATGGAAAAGACATTGCAGAAAATGGATTGTGATTTTTATCTGGGCCATTTTTTTTTTAAGGGGCACATGTTGTTCCAAAGAGGAGGGAGGGAAGGACAGCACTGAACGTGCTGAGTTTTTCTGCTCTGGTGATTTTATTTTCCAGATTTAGGATCAGACCATGCTGATGCTTGCCCCTTCCGGGCTTGCTGTACCAGGTACGCCATAGGTTCCTCCCGCTTAAGCCTGCCCAGCTAATGACTTCAATCTGTCCAAGACAGGACTTAGATAAGTGATAAATTATGGACAGGCCCCATTTGGTCTCCGGCCTTTGGGGCTTTTCTGAATTCCTTTCTGCAGACCTTTCTGGAAATTGGAGAAAAACTGTCTCCATCATGTACCAAGAAATTAGCAGCTGAGTTTTCACGTACACATTCCGACATCAGCTATCTTTGGGTCTGTACTTATTGCCTTTTTTTAGCTAGAGGGACAAAATGCTGTGACAGTTTGCTGGTGTCCTATCAGATCACAGGTCCTGCTCTGCTCAGGTGGGCACAGAATGCTCTAGAAGCTATCAGGGAACTTCATGAATGGTTCTTCCTCCGGGAGTAGGAAGACTAGAGGTGAGAAGGCACAGATTCATGTTCATTCATTCAATTCACCCATATTTATTGAGAAATTATTATAGCAGTTATTAGAAGCCAGCACTGAGCACAGTCTCTGAGATGCAGCCCCAAGTAGGGGAGAAACAACTCCTGCTCTTAGGGAGCAGGCTAAGAGGAAAGAGAGTTTAATAAATAATCTTGTAATTCAAAGGAAGCTTCAAGTTTCAAGTAGGAGAAGCTAACAGCTGGCAATCCAGTTAAAAGGTGAGTCTAGAGGTCGTGCTTTGGGGTTGGGTTTGCTTCGCAGGCCCACACTACTTTTACTTAGATTGTACCTGTATGGAGTTGTTTTGGGGTAGTGGTCGGAGAGCTGGGGAGGTAAAGAAGCAGCCCAACCCCTCCCTTGGGGCAACCACTGGATACCCTTCATGGAGCTCTTCAATTTCCACCATCCTGAGTTCCGACTCCTCCAAGGCTAGAGCATAAGTGAGAAGGGCAGGTGTGTCTTTGGAGCATTGCCATGGCAAAAGTGGAAAATGCATGCACTTTGTCAGATAATGCAAGGTGGAAGTACTAGCGCTTGTATTTTCCAGTGAGGTGACCAAGAACATGTGACTCAACCTCTTGAAACCTCAGTTTTCTCTTCTGAGTCATTATATCCATTTTTCAGTGTTCTCGTGGGGATTTAGAGACAGCAACTATATAGAGTCTAGCACAGTGTCTGGTACACAGTAGGAGCTCAATAACTACTAGTCTCCCTGTCCTTCCCTATCAGCTGCCCCTCCATGAAACCACCCAATGTCCTATTTTCAATCCTCTGTTATGGTCCATTGATTCTGCTTAAGGTCTCAACTCCTAAAGAAAGTGTAAGCTCAAAGCCTACCTGTCCTGGGGTCTTTGCCTTGTGAAAGGAAAATCGTAAAGCATTCAAAACCCCAAGGAGTGTTGGCAAGTGGGGTTGGTATTTGGAGCAAGTGGCCACTCCATCAGCATGGGCAGCCCACAGAAGCACAGTGCCATTGACTCTGGTCACCAGCAGGAACCCTTCCAGGCTCCCTGGCCCCACTCCCAGCCTGATACCTCCAGCTCCATCTTGGACCTGCCCAATGCCTGCATTCACAGGTCTGGATTATGTGTGAGGTCGGGGTGGCCCAGGCTTAATGTTTGCTGTCCCCAAACCTGAGCTGCTTCAGGCCCCAGACTCAGACATGAGAGCCCTGCTCCCCATCCCTGCCCCCCTTCTGGTCTTCTTCATTTCTGGCACGTTCCACAGGACATGGTAGCAATGGGCGAGAATGCTCTCAGATCGCTGTACTGAAGCAGAAAATTCTTCATAAATCATTTAAGATCCATGTTGTACCAAAGTCAATTATCAGAACTAATTGCTCCTTAAAATGTAAGGAATTGTGCTACAAAGAGTCAACATTAGCTCAGGAACAATGAGGCTCTTCTTAGAGTCTTCTGGAGGAGCACGAGGCAGGTACCATGATAAAGCAAACATCAGTTCCTCATTGTGTGCTGGGTACTGTGTCCCTGTTTCTAAACTAATAAATACTGAATGAGTAAATAATTTTGTTTTCTCTCTGTGTTATAAAGATTCAGTCGTATTTGGTCAAGTAACTTCAGGGAATATCATTAAATACTTTTCAAACAGTGCTTTCTCTAAACCATATTCTGCTCTTGGAAAATGTCTACAGATTCACTTAGAAAGTCCAGGAGGAAGGAGGCCAGCAGGGAGTGTGAGGCCCAACACTCTGCAAGAGGCTCCTTGAAATTAAGACTGCCCATCCCAGAACAGAAATGAATGGTGGGAAGCTGTTGGGGATTGGATCATGCCCCCACGAAAGGTCTGTTCAGGTCCCAACCCCCTGGTCCTGTGGGTGTGAACCCATTTGTAAATAGGACCTTTGAATATGTTATTAGTTAAGCTGTGCCGAAACTGAATGAGGGTGGGTCTTAATCCAATATGGATGAAGTTCTTATTAGCAAAGGAAAATGGACATAGAGAAAAGCCATGGGGAGCAGCCAGAAGCCTGAAATCAACAGAACCCAGAGTAAAAGAGAGAAGACACCACCAAGTGCATTTGCCATGTGAGGAAAAATCCAAGGACCAGGACTTCCAACAGCCAGTCCCAGGATGCCATGATCTTTGAGAGAATGCATTGCCTTCCTCATGTCTTGATTTTAGACTGCTCTTACCAAATAAACCCCTGTGGTTGAAGCCAACCCATTGCACGGTATTTGTTTTTGGCAGCTGAGGAACTAAAACAGAAGCACGTACTGTTCACACACTCGTTCCTTTCTTCACTCCTTTGTCCTCTTGTTAATTCCACATGGGGCTAGGGATTCAATGGTGTCTGATGGAATATTAAAATAGATGAATTAAAAATATGACCCAAACAAATAGATGTTTTAAATGATAAAAAGGCAGAAAAAATTTTAGTTCTAAAAATCTGATTTCAGGATGTTCAAGAGCAGCATTCTAATAGCTTTCTATGTAGGTACATAGTGTCGATATGTATATAGTGTTTATAGTATAAATGTGTGATTCTCTATATAAACAATATGCATGTTACATATGAGATGAAGTTAGTACTAAAGGTATTCATCAACCAGGAAATACAGGCTATCACTTCAAGACTTCCTACCAACACATTCTGTGACAAGCCTATTGCTATCTATGCCATCATAGATTTGTTTGATCTGTGAGTTAGGAAGAGTTAAATAACTTCAGCATATTTTATGTTCATTTTGTCCTATGTTTATCAGGTAAAAGACAGCAAGCTTTTATTTGTACATATTCAGAGACCTAACACCAGCTTCAAATGATTGGAAGAGGAAAGGATCTTTGTTCAGGAAGTTACTTATTGAACAATTAACATGTGGAAACTATACCAAATAGTATGTGAAAATTATAAGTTCACGTTGCATTTCCAAAGGGCGGAGGCTCATTCTTCTTACAATGAGACTGTGACAACCCTTGTTGATGGAGTAAATGGAATCATTATATTTCAGTCTCCAAGTAATTATCAGAAATGAAGCTTCGTGAATTTTTTCCTAATGGGCCACCAGTCACTCCCCAGTCTCTTCTATATGATAGCATTTTGTTTCTGAAAACCTGTGCCCTAGTTTTCTTCCAAATATTAGGGACCATCTCCTGCTTTCTTCCTGACTTGCTGTGATGAATAGATACATCTTCAGCCAGTTATCCATCCTTCACCCAACATGTGATTCGGTGTCCAAAGTGCCTGTGGCAGGTATGTAAGTCTATAGCAAAACCAGGTGTTCCTCTGTAATTGTTTGCTCACCAGCAGACTTGCTTGCTGAGACATCCGTAGGGGAGGCCTGGACAGTGATTTACTCACTGTGACTTTTCCTGGCTGCTGCCTGCTGCCTCCTGCCAGCTGCTCTGAGCTTGTGGTGGCTGCATCAGGTGGGATATCCAGGGCTGGTGGCACAACTCTTAGGTTAGGGAATCAGGGCTGTCTAAGAACCTATCTCAGGGCAAAAGGCAGTGAAAGGGGCTCCACAGAATGTTAGCTGCACATGCTTTCTACCAGCTGTATTTGTTCAAGGCTTTTCCCTGAGGCTGGACAGAAAATTCGAGGACACTCAGCTGTTGCTTGCATGACTTACAGGTGCATGCATATACTGCCGTCTTGTGCATCCTGGTCGTGTGGCTGCCTACTTCCTCCTTTAACCCCCTGAGCAGGATGTTGGTATTGTTTGGTTGGGGCATATCTGTAAATGGCAGGCATTCTTCTGGGCACCCGCCCTGCCCCAGTGTTGCTGCTGTCATGAATATCCATTAATAGGCTAAAGTCCATGTGGGCAGAGAACCAGGAGCACAAGGGACTAATTTGATGAAGGACTTTGATTAGGTCAAGCCTGTGTTTAGCTCTCTCTCCATCCCCTTTCCTCCTCCACATTTAAAACAAGGGGGAAAACACCTGAAAGTCTTTCCTATTTTGAGTGACGACATGAAAAGTGCTTTTGCAGGGCTTAGGCGGTAAAGGGGGAAAATAACATTTGAGCCCAAATCTGTGCAATTACAAGTGCCTGGGCCATCGGGCACTTTCCTCCAGGTCTGAATGCATGAAGGCCATCACATTACCAGGAAATATGATCCACACTAATTGGGACTTCTCACAAACCCCTTCCAGAAAGGCTCAGGTTTGTATTAATGATACAAATTTCAATCATTAATCAAAAGTGTGACCTCTTAATGGTAGAAGGATCCCCAACACTTTTTTTTTTCAAAGATTTATTTTTTATTTCTTTCTCCCTCTCCCCCGCCAAAGTTGTCTGCTCCCTGTGTCCATTCGCTGTGTGTTCTTCTGTGACCGCTTCTATCCTTATCAGTGGCACTGGGAATCTGTGTTTCTTTTTGTTGCATCATCTTGTTGTGTCAGCTCTCTGTGTGTGCGGTGCCATTCTTAGGCAGGCTGCACTTTCTTTTGCACTGGGCGGCTCGCCTTACGGGGCGCACTCCTTGTGCGTGGGGCTCCCCTATTTGGGGGACACCCCTGCGTGGCATGGCACTCCTTGCGCGTATCAGCACTGCTCATGGGCCAGCTCCATGCGGGTCAAGGAGGCCCAGGGTTTGAACTGCAGACCTCCCATGTGGTAGGTGGACGCCCTATTCATTGGGCCAAGTCAGCTTCCCCCCTACACTTTCTTGTATCAGATAAAATGTATACAATGGAGAGATGACTTTCCTTTCTTCGATGCCAAAAGACTTCCCTTCTCCAAGCTGACCTAAGCAAAAGTAAGTCCCAAAGTGGCATCTGAACCTAACTCTCAGATTCTCTTGCAAGTGATGGTTCTTCAGAAACCTCCCTAAAGCCCCAAACATTTCCCAGGTATAACATGACACAGTAACTTCAGCACCTGAGCAGGTGAACTACACACTGTCATCCTAATTTAACAGGTTGTGTGATTCTGACCACAGGCCCCAAATTGATACCTGTTGAAATAATATTGGAACCACATTTATAACTAATCACAACCAAGATGTCAACTCAATTAATCTTACAATAGGATGACCCAGGAGACAATGCTCAGCCTCGGTGATGAGCCCAGTCAAGCCCAGGCATGTTGTCTATTACCTGACAAGCCCAGGACAAAATTAACGCTAAATATAAGGTAATTTAATTAACTCCTCTGATCCCAGCAGACACATCCCAGCCCTCTGGATGCCCCAGGCCTTCTAGCAAGCAGAAGAGTGTTGCACCTCCAGGGGGTAAACACTGAGGTTGAGCTTTCATTGTTTTAAATGAGTGATTTGCAACCAAAGATTTTCTCGAAACCCCTTTGGCATCTAAAGCAAAAGCCTAGACTTTTCTTATCCTTAAAGACATGGTAACAAACTGCATGAAATTTTTTCACAAGGCAAACATACCTTGCAAACAACAGGGTCCTTCAAAGAGTGAGTATGCTTCCTGGAAAGAGAGAGAACCTGTTTTAAAGGGAATACAACATGAAGAAGATCATCTAGGTAGTAAGAAAGAAAGAAAGAGAGAAAGAGAGTAAGAAGAGAAAGAGAGAAAGAGAGAAAGAGAGAAAGAGAGAGGGAGAGAGGGAAAGAGGGAAGGAGGGAAAGAAGGAAAGGAAGGAAGGAAGGAAGAAAAAGAAAGAAAGGAAGGAAGGAAGAAAGAGAAAGAAACTATAATAAGTATGAGGAAAAATGCACTTTGGGAAATTTTTCTTTTATAAAACCTTCCTTGAGCTGATATTTTTAAATCACCTTTTGTTTCCAAATTTCAATATGCCTGGTAAACTGACCATCAACTTATTTAATTATTCTTCCCATTTTCCTGCTTTCAAATCTTAAGCCAACACAAAGGACGTGAACCAACAGGCTATATGATCTTTATGAATGCAAACCCTAACTATTCAGTCTGTAAATATAAAGTGGACAAGTTGAAAAGGCAGGGTGGGGCAAGGTGGATTGGGAACCTTTATGACTGTAAAGCTGAGCCTTTAACATGCAAACTGATTGCCACTGGAAGTCATGGGGGGAGCATGGGGGCTTTTTACCAGCATCTGTGGAGTGAGAGGGTTTCCAGGACCATGTTCCTGCCTGGGCCTCTGGTGACCAGTGACAGCCCATGCTGAAGGCTGGCTGGGGCTCAGCGTGTGCGGCTACGGGACATGGCTTCTCTCCTTATGAAGCCAATTAGATTAGACATCAAAACAATAAGGAAGTGGCAGCGTACTTTCAAGCATGGATGAGAGGAAGTGCCTGGGTCAGGGTATATCAGGCAAATGAAAGCCTGCAGACCTCATTAAAGGGCAGATCAGTGGGATGCCCCCCAAACCATTAAATTTGCTCATTTTCAGCAAGGAAAGGAAAACTTAGGGGCAGCCTGTGACTGGGATTCCCAGCCCTGGGTTCTCACCTCAGCACTCTGGATGACTGCTTGGGTGACCTTCATGATGTCATTTGACTGCTCTGGGTACTGTTTTTCTTGTCTTTCTAAAGTGAGGGAGTTAGAGTACAGGATCTAAATTTCACCAAGATTCCATTTATTTTAGAACACATGATTCTAGACACCTGAAGTGGGTGCTTTCCAACTGCAGCTGCGCATTAGAATTACTACCTAGGGATATTTTAAGCATCCCAAAGGCCGGGCCACATCCCAGACAATTTAACTCAAACTCTCTAAGGGTGGGCCCAGGAATCAGTATTTTTTAAATGTTCTCCTGGTGATTCAATATATGTCATGATCGAGGATCAGCCAAATCCCATTCTCTGTAATAAATAGGAACTAGAGGCACCTAAATATTCCCCCTCCATCCTGGAAACGAGCTGGCATCTTCTTGACTGGCAGGTATCCAAAGAATTGCTCAATCTCACACTCTATTTCCTGGTGCAAAGCTCAGGAAAATTTTGAGTCAGTGACAGATAACAATTGTAGATCGTAATAAATCATAAGTGCCCTAAAGCTCCCTGCTCAGCTTGCTGACAGAGTTGGAGAAGGCGCAATGGGTCCTACCATGCTGGTCTGTAAGGCATGGACCATTCCAGACCCCACCCCAGAGCTGTATCCCTTTGTTTCTGAGACTGATGCCCCCAGTTTCCAATGAAGCCCTGGTAGTTCTTCCCAACCTCTTGCTCTTTGCAAAGCAAATATCATATTGACCTTGAGCAGCCAGAGATGAGGGAGAAAAACTAAGACCCATAGAAAATAGTCAATGAAAAATGGGTTAAGTTGCTTTACCCCTTCTGGCAAATTGGCTTGGCTTTTTTTTCTGAGTGTTTGTAAAATGACTTAGATGTCTCAAAGTGAGAAAAAGTGTGTGCCTGGAAGCTGAGCTTGTGCTGCCCCTGAAGGTCACAGCCAGGGTAACACCTCATGAGACCAAGGGCCCCAGGAGTGGACTTCTTACCACTCTCATGGCCATACTCTACCACCACTCTTCACTGGGGCCTCTGGGAAAATGTCTCAGGAAGGAGCTCCGGCTGCAAATAGCAGAATATGAAGAACCGCCCACCCCAAAGCAATCAAGTCACTCCTCATGGCTCTTTCTAGAAGCCTGTGTCTAAGCCTAAGCCTAATCCCCTGCCTCTGTGATGTACCTCCCCAGCAGCTCCAGCTCATGCCTGGCATGGATGAGCTGCTCACATTACTGAATGAACAAAAATGGGGGAAGAGGCAGGAAAGCGGCTCCTGTGAGGCATTTTCACTCAAGAGCTCAGCAGCCCTAGTTCTCCTAGCTGAATCCACCCCACTTACTGGGTGACTCTGGAGAAGCCACCTCACCTAAGGGCCTTACATGATCTCCAACATCCTGTGACCTGTCACTTTTCTTCCTGACCAATGAAGGTAGCAGGGGCATTTACTGTCCTTTTTTCTCCTGCTTACTTTTGGTTCCTGATTTTGCAAATGAGCTGAGGTGCATGCAGCAGGCTCAGCATTCTCTCCAGAACAAGTCTTCAGATGATGAGAAAATCGAAGGCCGCACAGTATCTGACAACACGGCTTCCAAGGGACTGGGTTTAAAACAGTTCTAAAATGTAGGAGGCAGGGAAGCAGGGAGCCCTAAACCGATGTGTTGCACCAATTAGATCAGCTAACAACAGGCAGCCTTTATCCCTCGCAGAAAGCTCCCCAGCCAGCTATGAGTGACAAGAAGCGCTGAGAGGTACCCACTTTTTCAAAGGGAAAATGCAATTTGTAAACAATCGACATCTTAACAAGCTTTAAACAACCAGCCCTGACTTCTAGCAGATTTACCAATGCTTGAGTGACTAAAATTCACAATGTTTTTCCAAACCAACTTGGTTAATTTGTGGTCTGGTGTTCATTAGGACAGCCAGCCCCTGGGGACTGCTTCTTGCTCAGCTTCCATCATAATGAAGCACGCTGGGGTCCGAGGGCTTCCTGAGCCTGGATGCAGGCCCCGGGCAGTTCAGGCTGTCCTCTTCCCTTTCTCACCACGGCTGGCCTCGTAACTGATAGGACAGGAGATGTTTGTTTTGTTTTAAAATTCTAGCGTTTCAAAAATCACCCATCATTTATCACTCATCGTGGACGAGCAACTGCGGGTCGATGCTGGCGGAAGGCGTTTCCTCTGGACCCCTCCTCCCTGCACGCCCCCCCCCACTCCCAACCCCTGGGGAAATCAAGAAAAACAAGATTCTACTTGTCCAGGCCCTTCGAGACTCCTTGGAATTGCTGGAATCATCACAATAAGTGGTAGTAATAGAACCATATACAGGACTGTAAATACAAACCGCTCCGTGGAGTGGCAAAAAATAATGAAGTAATTAGGTGAACTGTTATCAGCACCTGTGACTGATTGGTACGAGCATGTTGCGGGCTTTATTTTATTATTATTTGTTGGGAACAGTAAGCAGATTCCGAAGTTGCAAAACTTCTCCCCCCCACACCCAGCTGCCCTCTCCCTGGGGCCTCGGTCTGCCTGGCCTTGGACCTGGGGGCGGGTGGGATCTGCAGGACTCAGCCTGGAAACCCACGGGTAAGTGAGAGTCCTGCTCGCCAACCCATTAGGGTTCATGCCACTTTAATTAGCAATTGATTTGGCACCCGAGACGTACCATTTAAATGTGCCATTTCTAGGCTAAATGTGTATCCCACAGACACACCCAAACCATGAGCCTAGCCCCAACGTACGGCTATTGAGGGGACAGAGACTTTCAAAAGAGCACAATGGCACAACGTCGAGTCGAAATGAAACAGCTGTTTAAATGCTCAAACTGCCTCTTATACCTGACAGACTGCCCTTCCTGTGTGCCAGGAGGTCTGTACAAAAGCACCCCCTTGCCAGGAGTAGTAATCATAACCTGATGATGCTAATGATTATTCACACCAACAGGGTTGGTGAGTATTACTATGTGCCAGGCACCATTTTATGCATTTCATATGTATTCACTTGTTGACACCTCACAACAGCACAGTGAGGTAGATACTGTTACCATTGCCACTTTACTGATGGGAAACTGAGGCACAGAGCAGCGAAGTGACTTGTCTAAAGTCACAGCACTTGGCTAAGGCCCCATCCAAGCTTCTTGGTACCTAAGTTCTGCTCTTAACTCTTGTGTCCACTGTTCCTGTACAAGTCAGTGCTTTCTAGGACGGAGCGTGTCCAGCCCAGGCTGGGCCCCAAGGAAGGAGATGAAGAAATTTGGAGAAGGAAGCAGACTTGGCTCAATGGACAGAGCATCCACCTACCACATGGGAGGTCCACGGTTCAAACCCCGGGCCTCCTTGACCCATGTGGAGCTGGCCCACATGCAGTGCTGATGCGTGCAAGGAGTGCTGTGCCATGCAGGGGTGTCCCCTGCATAGGGGAACCCCACGCACAAGGAGTGCCCCCCATAAGGAAAGCCGCCCAGTGTGAAAGAAAGTGCAGCCTGCCCCGGAATGGCGCTGCACACACGGAGAGCTGATGTAGCAAGATGACGCAACAAAAAGAGACACGGATTCCCAGTGCCACTGACAAGAATAGAAGTGGACACAGAAGAACACACAGTGAATGGACACAGAGAGCAGACAACTGGGGTGGAGGGGGGGGGGGGTGGGGAAGGGGAGAGAAATAAATAAAAAATAAATCTTTAAAAAAAAGATGTTTGGAGAAAGCGTTTCTTGCCTACTTGCCAATTGACTCGGGAAAAATCCAGTGCCTTCCATCAGCAGGGAGAGGCAGATATCAGGTACAGCCATCAGGCATCCTGTGGTCAGATCCACATTCTCATCGTTATCGTGTGCATAGGGTAAACACGTTCCCCAAAATTGTCACAGACACACACAGGCAGGTCAAGGTCATGCCCGATGTAGCCCCCAGTGGCGACCCTTTATCTGTGATTTCCAAACAGCCTCCTGGGCTTCCTTCCATCCGAAACTTCTCAGGGTCCACAAAACTTGATAGTCACTCAAGGATTTAATATGAAACCACTATAGAGTTTTTTTTACTGCTAGCCAGGAAGCTTAGCTCCCATTTGGCAGACTGGGACATTCAGTCCCACTGTCCAATAGACGTTTCTGGTGTAGTGAAGCCAAGCAGAAGAACTTGTGGGGTGACAGTGGGGCCTGGCCCACCCTGTCTGGACCTCAGTTTTCTCATCTGTGAAACAGAAAGAATGATTCCACCTTCCTCACAGGTCAGCTCTGAGGTCAAACGAGTACCGACAGGGTTTAAAGTGCTTTGTTGAGTGCCCAGCGCCCCTCAAGTTCTCCATAAAGGCTAGCTGCTAATTGCTATTATTATGTACACAGGCGGATTGTCTGCACAGCTAATGAAGCTTCAGCTTCAGGTCCCTGTTTTGCATGTCCACTTCGCCCGAGACCTGCATTTCGTATCATGCGTTTGTAGTCTTTTTCTTAAAGAGAGCCCCCCAATTGTATAAACTTCAGAACCCTCAACTGGATCCGCCCTCTGATTATCTAAAAAGGGAAATGTTTGGGCTAGGTAAGAGCTATGCTTTTTCCTGGCTCAAAAATGTAAATCTTCTAAGTCTTAGACACGAAAATGGGAGCAGAGGATGTGGGACATAAATGTTTTTCTAAAACAACAAGGAGCCATAGAATTCAGTGTGTGCTAGACTTGTCTTAGGGGACCCACTTGTCCCGGTTTACGCAGGAATGTTCCAGTTCTAAAACTGGAAATACCACGTCTTGGGAACCTCTCCGTTCTGGACAGACCGATGGGTGGTCCCCCTACTTGCTAAGGACAGAAGCATGTGTTTGTCACCGCTGGGCTCCCAGCTAGCTGAGTGCCTGGCGTGCAATAGGTGCACCAGGAAATCTTTGTTGACTGAATGGAATGTAAACCAATGGTGCCTTGAGAGCTCGGAGGAGACCTGGGGTGGGCAGGTAAGATCTCATGGAATCCAGTGTCAAAAATAAGCCTGCGGTGGTAAAGTTGGATCAGAAACTACCAATACTGGGGGGAAGGGGGTATGGAATGTAACCAGCAGAGCCCCCCAATTGCAGGACGGCTGCCCAGACCCCTGCAACTCTACCTGATAACAAATAGTACATCTTTGAGAAATCTCCAGATCGTTGTATTCTCAGCTTGGAAACAATGCCTGTGTCCAGGCGGAATGTCGGAGACAAGCTGGATCTGGCCGGCAGTAAACGGTGCCCCAGGCTGGCAGGCGGAAGGCTTTGGGTGTGCGGGGCAAGCTGCTTGGCCCCGATTCCCCGGTTCCACATGCTGTGTAGACTCCAATTACCCGAGGACTCAGAGATCAAACGGCCCAGCCGTGCTGCATGCACAATAAAGGAGGAGGTCTTAATTTTACTTTGCGCTACACCCTTCCAGCCAGACCGTGCAAAACAATGCATTGCATTTACATCCTCCTGAGCGCCAAACCTTCCCGAAATTATCTCGATTTATCCCGGCAACATCTCTATCAAGATGGGAAAGACTCAGATATTTTAAAGAACTGTGTGATTCCCGCTGGACTGAATGGGCTAATCATGGCAACCACAGATTACTTTATTGGAGCCACACACTCTTATGTGGTCAAGGATAGGGTGCTTTTAAGTTTTATTTATTTTTATTTTGGGTATAGTTAAAGGTGTAGTGCTGGGGTGCGAGGAAAGTAGTTTGAATCAGCCCTTAGTTGAACTATGCAAAGGACTTGAGACAAAAAATGGGAAAGCCAGGAGAGCACTAAGGGCTGGAGATTGGAGTTTTGCAAATTTTATTTTTCTCCCCCTCGTAGTACAAATAGGATTTGTACTGAAACATGGAGCTGCCAAAAATTAAGTTGATTTCCTGTTCATCAGTTAATAGGTAATATTGTGAAAAATGCAATCACTGTGACTGTTTAAGATTAAGGAAAGTAGAAAGGTTTAGAATTTTTTTTGGCAGACTTCTAAATATGTAGGCAACAATGGACCCCACAACCTGATCTGTCTTTTACATACCAGGATTTTTTTTCTAGCTTTCAGACAATGGATTTTTCATTGAGAATAATGCCCTAAAGTGATGAAAATTTTCAGAATTTTCTGTAGGTGACTTCACATGTATAACAATCAGATTCTTCATATCACTACTTTTTTATAGCCTTTCCAAAAAATGAACACTACAGACACCTTAAATTGATAAGTGCTTCCCTTAAAATAAATTGCCCTTTGATAAAGGGAGTGAAAAATAAATGTTTGAGATTTAACTGAAGCTCTATCACAATTTATGATTCAGGATTACAGTTCAAAAGGCAAATGCAAATATCTTTTGAGACTGAACATTTTATACTGAAAGAATATATTTATAATGGAAATTAGCCTTCAAAAGAAGGGAAACGATCTTGTAGGATTTTCTATTTTGGAACTAATATGCTAAATCATTTTTCATTTGATGGTCTTAAAAAGCAGTTACATGGCTTTGAAAACAGCATTTTCCAAGCACTGTAAACATGCCACAGTAGAAAACCAGAGAGAAGTTAAATATTCTTGTTTGTGAGCCTCCTAAGCAATGCCTTACTTTCAGTTGCTTATTCTCAAATATCAAATGCTCTTCACACTATTCCACCTTACTCTTACACTGCTTAATAATTTTTGTGAAATTTACACCTACACGACTTATTGTTTCACTTGGAATCGTCCTTGGAAATATTTAAAGCTGCATTTAATGCAGAAAGAACTGTTAAAATCCTCACTCCATTTTGGACTGCTCGACATGACAAAAATAAACCTGGAGATATTTACTTTCCACTACTAATTTCGAATTTATTAATTCTTTCCCTAATAGCCTCAAATTAGAATGTCAAAAATCAGCCTACTGATAACGGTGAAATATGATATTGTAATTCATTGCAAAACATCACGATTATGCATATGCGTAAGAATTAAGATGTCTTAGGAATTAGTACCAAATGCTGGATAAAATGAGACACCTGCCACAGAATCTCCCTCCCGTGCAAATGCAGCAATGTCAAGCAAAAGTCCTCCCCGGTGTAGAAGTCACAGCCAGGCCATGAGTTTCTGCACAGAGTTAAGGGTTCTGTGGGAAAAAGGCAGCGAATGTCATGCTACTTACCTTGCTTTAATACCACAACTGTTGCAGGCAAGCACTTCTCCGATTGCTTCCCAGTTTCACATATCTCGATCCAGAAATAAACAGTTTCCCTGACTAGTTACTTCTTAGATATTCCTTAGGACATCCGGATTTGGAAGATACTATGGCCTGCTTTCCTCAGGGTCCCTCTGAGTTTTAAGGCTTAAAGATGGACAAATGTACTAGAGACTGTCCGAAAGGCACTGAAATTCGGAAGTCAAAGCTGGCTCCAAGAACCTTTCCTGCGGAACGAGCACAGTTTTACAAATAGCCACTAGATGGCGTATGACAACCATTTGTGTCAGCCACACGTAAAGGTGTCCTGGAGTGTCAGTAACTTATCACAAGTGTTCTAAAAAACATTCCCCCAAGACAACGTCACTGTAAGGTGATGATTATCATTTCAATCTTCATATGGAAACTTAGATAAGCATGATTTCTCTTTTGGAACAAGGGGGGAATTTGCACTGAAAGAGTGGAAAGCACACTATGGCATTTGTTATGTATCTGTTAAACATTGGCACTTAAAGGTGAATTCAGACACAGACATCAAGTGTCAGTGATTGCCTGTTTTAAGTACCAATGCTTTAACAAACACTTATTAAGTGTCCACTGTGTGTGAAATGCTACTGTGCTTGTAAAATGTTGAAAAAACATTTATTCCTAGAAATTAATATTACTAAATTTCTTCTGGTTAGAAGTAATCAGAAAATAAAGACATCAATTTCATGTTGTATAGTTGGGCCATTGATACAATGTTAAAACTGAACATGTTTCTAGAATTTCGACAGCTTCATTTCTTGAGGTGGAATAAATCTGAATGGCAGAAATCATATGAAGCACTTTGTAAATTCTCTTCCCTTTTCCAACAAAATATAATCCCACTTGCCTAAATAAATGCAGCTATAAAGGAAATAAATTAATAAAATGTTAAAGTTCTAAAGTGGAGTCAGTTTTCCCTCTTGTGATCCTTGTCACCAAGTATATGAATTAGGCATTTAAGGACATTATTTTTAAAGTTTATTTGTTGGTAAGCCTTAATAATAATAAGTTCCCCTTAAAGTAGCTTTATTACAAAGCATGGAGAAGGGCACAAGAGGACATATTGCAAAGTTAGATCCATACCTGTGGAGAGAATTAAGAAGCCTAAAATTCTTTCCACTTATTTTTTTTAAAGATAGAAACATTTGAATTCTTTCACCATTTTCAAAATAGGTGTGGTATTTCTTCTAAGCCAACCTCTAGCCGTAAGAAAAGAATGGTCTCATTTTTAGAAGTACTGGCTGTTTGTTTGAACTGAAGAATTGGTTGCATTTCAAAATAAGGACATGCCTAATGAAATGATTAAAACATACAGAACATTAAATTATAAGCAGATGGAGTGAGGGCAGGGGGAGAGGTGAGTTGGCTGGAGACCTGAGTCCCGGGAAGCCGACAGCTTTGGTTTTTCCTAAATAATGCAGAAGATGATTGTCTAAGCAACAGGAGGTAAGAAGGCAACCTCTGAAAGATAAATCTATTTTTTTTGATAGATAGCAATATGCAAGAAGAGTGGGAAAGCCAAGTCCATACACATTGTATCAGTTTAAATTGGTTAAAAAGATGACCGCTATTGCAGGAAACCAGCCATTCACAACGACTCCTGGAGAAGGAACCAGGAGTCACTTGGGAAAAGTATCGCAGCAGCTGAGAGGACCTACAGGTGCTAAAAAGCTCAGACGGGTCCCCACTAAGTCGTGGTTTGGGAACTGGAGTCTTCCGAAGAAGGACGGCCATCTCCCTGGCTCTTGTCTGGTCCCAGTTATTCATGAAACACTGGCTCTCCCCCTCCTCCCTGAAATTTGTCATTTTAAATGCTGCTCTGTATCTAGTTAAAAGATAAGAGTTTGCTGAGATAGAGTTTACAACAGCTAAAAAAGGAGTTTGGCAAATGGGAGCAGTTCACAGACTGCAAATTGTCTGTTAAATGGCACTTTATGGTTCAGCAGAATCCATGAGAGTTTTATCTTGAATTTCTATCAGGCCGCTTTCAGTAGGAGCTGGTTCCCTGGAAATGGACGTTTTTTTTTTTTTAATCTGTGTTGTGTGTCTGTCTTTCCTGCAGGGACAATGGCAGTTTTGGCTGTTTGAGCCGCCTTCCTGAACAGTGGCACTGACTGTCTCCAAGAGCGGGTTAATGGATGTAGGTCTAGAGATAAAGGAAATGAACCCTCCGAGATTTTGTCTAATTTTTAAAAGGCATCTCACCTTCCCAAGTTGTGTGTCTCCTTTGTCCTGAATGTCTGCCAGGGAGAGGAGAGCCGCGCTGGGGCGACTGGGGCTGGTACCCAGGGCTCAGGCCAGGGTCGCTTACAGAATGAAAACCAGGGTTTTGCTTTACTAACAGAAGGAGTACCCCAGACGTGAGTGTGGGTGACGCACGCAGACGTTCCCCCTGGAGGACTTTACGACTCTCGCTGTGTTTCAGCTTAGACCCCATCCGTTTCCCCGCTCCTGTGTGTGTCGGCTGCACTGCCTTGTCAGCGCTGTTCTGCCTGGCCTCATGGAAGAGAGCGCTGCTCTGAAAGCTGGCGAATTACTGCCCAACCTTGTTCCCAGCATCGCCCTGAGTACCAAGCACTGCTGAAACCTGCAGCCGGGAGGTGCCTCGTGCGTATTAAAACGCTCAGCGCCGTCTCTGCCAGGAGGCAGCCACTGCGCTGAGGAACTGAGGGGGTGGGTCTCTTGCCCAAATAATTGACACATTTACCAGGAAGGCTCCATGGAATGAGAGTTTAGCTAAGCCCGTCGTATTGGCCTGCTTAGGGCAGAGTGATGACGCCAAGATCTTAATATTTTCTCTTTAATTTTTCAAGTTGGGTTCAGCGTGTCCTGTGGTAAGCTTTCTCCAGCCCTTGGAAAGTAGATGGGCCATAAATGTTTACATGTAACAATTGTGTATAAAATAGATAAAATAGATGTCTACTGAAATTCTACAGGTAGAGGTGCACTGTGGCCATTGTAGATTTGACAGTGTTCAGCATTCCTCTGTGGGAAAGTAGAACGTTCTTGAGGAATGCCTTATATCAGCTACTGGCCAACGCGGACGAGTGCGGGGGATTCGCTGGCAGCTGGGAAAGGAAATGAGACGGACACGGGGGAATTGTGTTCCCACTGGGGACAGCCAGTTGCTGAAGGCACACCTGAGCCTCTTCTCCACCAGTATATAGCTGGCCCTCCACCCATTTTCCTGATTCCTCCAAATCCTTCAGGAACAAAGGGAAATGCTTGCATCTCTGCAACCAGACCAGAAGGAGCCAAATCCTGACCAGACGTTCGGTCTACACCCCAGCTGGGCATAGTTACAAGAAGACCTCGAGATATGTCCCCTACAAACTCAGTTGTCACTGTCGTCATTGTCGTTATCATAGTACTAGCAACTAACACATCTAGAGCTTTCCACGTTCAAGGCATGGTTCTAAGCACTTTAAATGCATGATGTCACTGAAACGTCACAGCAAGTGCCACTCTCACCCCAAGCCCTGGTCAGGATCCTACTGGGCAAATACTGAGAGCTCCAGAAAGAGAGATCACAGCCTGCTCTGCAAGGCACTTGGATGGGAACAGTCCCTTGAACGAGGACAGTGGAGTTCTATGACCTCTTAGAGACCCAAGAGCGATTCACCAACAATAGGGCACTGGGCACTCAGCGTCCTTGAGGAAAGCTGAGGCTGCCGGCTCTGCAGGCCCCGCAGACGTGTTACCCTGGGCATCGAGAGGGTTGGTGGATTCTGTGTATACGAGAGTCAAAGCTAGCCCTTGCCTTTTTTTTTTTTTTTTTTTAAAGATTTATTTATTTATTTAATTCCCCCCCTCCCCTGGTTGTCTGTTCTTGGTGTCTATTTGCTGCGTCTTGTTTCTTTGTCCGCTTCTGTTGTCGTCAGCGGCACGGGAAGTGTGGGCGGCGCCATTCCCGGGCAGGCTGCTCTTTCTTTTCACGCTGGGCGGCTTTCCTCACGGGCGCACTCCTTGCGCGTGGGGCTCCCCCACGCGGGGGACACCCTTGCGTGGCACGGCACTCCTTGCGCGCATCAGCGCTGCGCATGGCCAGCTCCACACGGGTCAAGGAGGCCCGGGGTTTGAACCGCGGACCTCCCATATGGTAGACGGACGCCCTAACCACTGGGCCAAAGTCCGTTTCCCTAGCCCTTGCCTTTGAGGCGCTCACCTTGAAGAGAGGGGAGACGATGCAAAGCCCCCGAAAGCATATGGAAGCGCTGCCCACGGCAAGTGGCTCAAGTGGCCAGAGACTCAGCTCCCCACATGCTCGTCCTGCACAGTTTCTCCATCTTCTCTCAGCCCAAGGACAACCTGAGGGAGCAGGCTGAAGATCCAGACCACGACCCATACCCAGAGATGAAGATTCGCTGAGTCTGCAGTGGGGCTAGGGAATATGCATTTGTATCCAGTTTCCCGGGTGATTTTGATGTTCACTGCCCACAGACCACTCGGAGAAACGAAGTCCTAAAGGAGCCAGAGCAGACCGTAGTGGTGGCGGAGAAGGGGGCAGCCTGGGAGGACCCTGGCATTTTTCATAACCAGCAACACTGAACCGAACTTTACCTGCTTGAAAATGGGATTGCAAGTGATTGAAACTGGGGTCCCCGCACGTCCCGGAAACATAAACCACAAGTCTTTAGGACTGGGTGCCTGGAAGGGGACACAGAGGCTAGACTAAGTCGTGTTTCCTGCCTTGGGAGCCAATGTTTGCGAAGATAAAACAGAACTCAGATTAGTCCTGAGGTCCCCAGAGGCCCTGACCAACCAGGAGGAGGCTGAGGGGCGCCTCACTCAGCTTTACACCCAGCTGCCTGGTGGAAGCAGCTGAACTTCAAAAGAAGCAAAGGGCTTACCCAGGGCAGCTGTGGCTGTGTGGGTGGGTGGGGCGCCAAGGGAGCTGAGGAATCAGAGAACCAGAGAGAGCACAAGAGCAAGAGGAGGGAGCAGAGAGCGAGCCAGATGATTCAGGGGAAATGAACAGCTTTTGGTTGGGGCTTTATTTACGAGAGGGAGGTGGGCATCCCTGGGATTGTCTTTCACATTTATATTGCAATCAACACTAAGTTGTAAAATCACCCCAACGTCTCTTGAACATCTGTTCAGGGAAGTTGTTTCATGGTAATTCCATCAGAGATCTTTCCCTGTGCTCACCCTCTAAGGACTGGGAATAAAACTTCCTGGAGAGGCCAAGAGCCTGGGATTGCCACCCAGCAGATGCTTTTGTGAGATGTGTGTGTGTGTGTGTGTGTGTTTTAAGATGCGAGGATTTTAGAGAGTTTGGCTGGGTGGAGGGAAACAAACCAACCAAACAAAAGAAAGCCACTCAGGATTTGGAAGACAGAACAGTTCAGAGCCTGCACCGTGTTCTGCCTAAAGAAGACAACAGCAGGCAGGGACCCCTAGCAATTTCTCAATAGGTGAGAAGATGTTATCGAAGGGAATCGCTTTCAATGGCTTGAGTTACAGCAGGGAAAACAAGGGCTCAGAGCTTGAAGAAGTTAAAAAAAACAACAACGTAAGGATTGTGCAGAACAAGAGAACAAGCAAAACAAGGCAATGGACTGCCAAAGAAAGTGGAATTTCCATCCCTGGAGCTATTCTGAGTGAGAGGAGGGGTCTCTTTATTCCAGGTTGTTTAGAGCAATGAACTCAATCCCATCACGATGTATGGGAAGGGACTGAATGATCCAGGCCAAGTGCCTTCCAGTCCAAAAAATTCCATAATTATTGACCCAGGTGGCCAAGGGTTTGTCTCAGAGGAGGAAGAGTCCGTTTCAACTGACTTGCTAAGCATCGGTTGCCAACAGTGCTTTGTCATTGACTGGATCGTTTTCAAGTCATTCTGTTCAGCAAAACCTCCAGTGGGGAGGTCCACGTAGCAACCCGTTAAGCATTTGCTGAGGACCAGGAGGGCTGAAACCTTCCTGGCCAAATTTAATTCCCAATGGTCTCATGCAGGCTCAGGAAAACTCCCAGGGATCTCCTGAAGAATTCCTCAGCTCCCAGGAGAAAGAGAAGCAGCAAATACCCTCCACGTTTTCTCTGGCTAGAAAGTTCCATCTCTTGGCTGTTTTAGCTGGTTGATGCAGTCCTTGCCCATGTCCCAGGACTGCCAAGCACATCTACCTCCATCCTGTTTTCAATCGCTTGGATGTGAGTTTGGAAAGGATTCTGGCCTCCCGGTCTACATTGCTGTCGTGTTTTCTTACCTTGGTGGCTTTGCATGAGGATGTCCTTCTCCTCTCCTACCCTCAAAACAAAAAAAGTTTGAACTCTCCACCCTCCCTGCATCTTCCAGTCTCAGGAAGACCGTTTTTTAAAAGAAGTTCTAGGAAACTGGTTTCAACATTTTATGTCCTTATCCAATAAATATTTTGCAACAATAATTTAATAAAAGAAAAGCATAAGCCCTTGTGGTTCTCAGGCTGCAGCAGTGTGAGGGGGTAAATGGCCTCACATCGATGAATAAACCACACGTCCCTGGGTTTTGTTCCTATCTACGTAATATGTAGGGACCCTCACAGCACAGTTCCCCTGGCAGTCCTCAGAGGGGTCTTGAAGGAGCACAGAGAGTCATGGATAGCCAGTCCCCTCTCCCACCCCACCCCCAGCTCCCTCTCCCTGGAAGCCACTCAGAAGAGGCCATACCCTGTGCCACCACCCACAGTGACCAAATGGAGGTCCTGGCCAACAACAATAGTTCTGGATGGTCTCAAAGCTGCAAGCCCAGGGGCCTCAGCAGTGCTGGGTACGAGTCCTAATTAATTGTGGGGAATGCCCCTCTCCCTCAGCCCCTGTCTCTCCAACACTCAGACAAAGCCCTAACCTGGGACAGACACAACATCTGCCCATTCCACCCCCCCCTCCCCACAAGAGCAAGTGCAAAATTTCCTATTGGTTTGGAGATCCCAGTGGCCCCACCCATCAATCAGATACACCCAGTCAGGTCTGAAACCAACTTTGACTCTAGTTGGCATTTTCCAACTCCAAAAACGATTTCACTTTTAAAAAATTATACCCATTGACTCGGTAATTCCTTCTGAGTCATCTTTTCCAGGAAAATAATTCTGCTATTCACAAATACAGTTATTGAAGCAAGACTTAGACTGGTGAAAAATCAAAATTCACCAAAATGCTTATCCAGGAAAAAAAAAGTTTGGGCAAATTATGGAATTTCCCCTCCATGGAATAGTACACAAGTACTTAAAAATGTTTACAGAGGCTTTGTAAAAACAAGGAAACCATTTATCATGTAAGAGTACATGAGCAAATAAAATACAAAACTTTATTTTTGAATGACTGGAGTAATATAAAACAAAACATAAAATGTGCATTAAAAGTCTAGCAGTTACATAAATAAGCATTAATAATTTTTTTGCCATTAGGTAGAGAAACTGTGTACTTTTAAAAATATACTCATTCTACTTTTCTGAATTTATTAAAGTTTCATAAAACAAGAGTAGCCCTTTATGAAAAAAAATAAGCATTAAAATAAAATCAAACCGCTCCCATGCAAAAGGCACAAATGCAGGCTGCATAAGTGGTGGAGGGACACACAAGCTCAGCCTGCCCCGCGGACCCCCTGGCAGGGTTTAAAGGCTACACAAGAAGATTTGTGTTCAGAAATGTAGTCCTTCAGTCAGTTCCACAAGTGTTTATTGAGCGTATTATTTCCAGCATTATCTCACTGAAAAAGATGGAAAATGGATATAAAATCAGGCCCATTTAGAAACTCTTTAGAATTCCAGAACCGATTCTCTCTCCGCTCTGCCCCGACCCTTCTATAGGAAGCCAGGGCTGGGATTCCGCGAGCTCCATTACTACTGCTTTGCGGGTGACTCCTTGAGAGGCTCTGCCAATAGGGGGCGCTAGAGGGTGCCGGCAGGCGGAGGAGAGAGGAGAGGCCAGCTCCTTGCGGTTGGCCTTGGGTTTCTCCGAGTATCCCCCAGGTCCCCTGATGCCCCCCAGCCGCCCTCACCTTCCCAGGTAGTGGTGGAATCCGGTGTGCCTTTTCCCCAGCGCTCGCAGAACCAGCCTGATGCTGCCTCCGTGGAGATCCGTGTTTCTGCCAGGGGTCCCTCTTCAGAGGTAGGGGTCCCTCCTTTCGTTTTAAGTTTTAATAATCCAGCCACTTCCCTTTGTTCTTCCAGCCCCAGCGATGGTAGCTGCGTCGCGCAGGAGCTACCTCCGTGATGCTTTAGAATTTTTCTTTTTCACCCTTTCTGCTTCTTCATCAATAACTTCTTAAAATTTCATTAACAATTCTCTATATTAAATTAGCTCTGTTCAAATAGCTGGGATGTTTTCTGTCTCTTGACTCTACCTTGCCCCATACACATTCCCTGCTGTGGGAAGACACTTGGGTGGGATCCCAAATCTCCCACCACAAATACCTCTAAACCAGGGGTTCTTAATCAGGGATCTGTGCACCCCCGAGGGGTCTGTGGAAAGATTTCCGGGGTTCCATGAGCTTGAATTGAAAAAAATCAACTTATCAGCTTTATTTTTTCTGACCTCTAACTGAAACCTAGCATTTCCTTCACTTATGAATGTTTGCAATAAAGAAATTACAGCAGTATTCATTTCACCTGACTGGCAAAGGGGTCTGTGGAACAAAAAAGGTTAAGAACCCCGGCTCTAAACCCTCAGCATGATGCTCCTCCTGCTTCACAGAAAACAACAGACACCTTCAGCTGAGAACTGCCTCGCTCTCTCGCTCCCAACACTTGTAGCCGCACCTGCTCTCCAGCCTCACTTCCTCTCATGCTTCAGGGTCATGGAAACCATCTCACCTCCTGTTCAAGACTAAAACCTCCACCTCTTCCCGCTCTCTTAGGAAACCGACACAATTAATTCCCTACCTCCTCCATGTAGTCAACATTTTCTCAAATGGACTCTTCCTATTGACTTTTTAAAAACCACCTACTGACTTTTTTTAAAAAAAAGATTTATTTCTTTCTCTCCCCTTCTCCCCTTCCCCCCCCCCCCCCCCCCCAGTTGTCTGTTCTCTATCTATTTGCTGCATTTTCTTCTTTGTCCACTTCTGTCGTTGTCAGCAGCACGGGAATCTGTGTTTCTTTTTGTTGCATCATCTTGCTGTGTCAGCTGTCCGTGTGTGCGGCGCCATTCCTGGGCAGGTTGCACTTTCTTTTGCGCTGGGCGGCTCTCCTTATGGGGAGCAATCCTTGCGCGTGGGGCTCCCCTACGCGGGGGACACCCCTGCGTGGCATGGCACTCCTTGCACGCATCAGCACTTTGCATGGGCCAGCTCCACACGGGTCAAGGAGGCCCAGGGTTTGAACTATGGACCTCCCATGTGGCAGACGGACGCCCTAACCACTGGGCCAAGTCTGCTGCCCCTATTGACTTTTTTTTTTTTGTTAAACTGATTATTGTCTTTATTTTATTTTTGAAGTTGAAATAAAGTTAAGAAGGATGAAAGTTTAACACTTTTTAGTTCTGGCAGCTTCTCTCAAATTATTATCTTTTAAAATCTTCTTTTTTTTTTCCCCAAATTCTACTCAATTTATTCATCTTTTTAAAAAGATATTACATTAAAAAAAAATAAGGTCCCCATTCGCCCCCACTGCCCCCATCCCACCACTCCCCCCACAATAACACTCTCCCCCATCATCATGCCACATTGCGTCTGGTGAGTACATCTCCGGGCATCGCTGCACCCCATGTCCCATGTTCCACACCATAGCCCACACTTTCCCACGTTCCATCCAGTGGGCCATGGGAGGACATACAACATCTGGCAGTTGTCCCTGGGGCACCACCCAGGACAACTCCAAGTCCTGAGAATGCCTGCACATCTCTTCTCTTCCTCCCCTTCCCCGTACCCAGCAGCCACCATGGCCACTTTTTCCACATCAATGCCACATTTTCTCGATTATTAACCACAATAGTTCATGAATAGAATATCGTTAAGTCTACTCTGATCCTTACTGTATTCCTTCTTCCTGTGGACCTTGGCTTGGTTGTGTCCATTCCACATCTATGTCAAGAGGGGTTTAGATTCCACATGGATATTGGATGCAATCCTCCTGCTTTCAGTTGTAGGCACTCTAGGCTCCATGGTGTGGTGGTTGACATTCTTCAATTCCATGTTAACTGAGTGGAGTAAGTCCAATAAATCAGAGTGTAGGAGCTGAAGTCTGTTGAGGCCAGGGCCTGGCTATCATATTGTCAGTCCAGAGATTCAAATCCCCTAGATATATCTTAAGCCCCAGCACCAACTACAATTCCAGTAAAGTAGCATGAAAGGCTTGTGAAAAGAGATCCCATCTGAGTCCAGCTCCATCACACAGAAACACCAGCTCCAAAGAAGGGCCAACTGACATGGCAGTGAACCCCATCTGCCATGACCATAGAACCTGTGGGTCTCTTTAGCCCTCAAAAGGACCAATACCTGGGGTTGTATCTACTTCTGCAATCCTTCTGACAACCTCCAGACTCTTTTTTAGAGAATCAGCCATATAAACTCATTTGTCCTTTCCATTTCCCCCTTACTTTAGGTCAAAGAGCATTTTTAACTACTGTTATTATATGTAGACAGGGATATTTTGCTGGTCTGTGTTCAACCTTTAATTCAAGGTCATTTTCTAGTTGCATCATCAGCTGGTACTTGGTAGTGATCCCTCGGTGCCAGGGAGGCTCATCCTCAGGTGTCATGTCCCACACTGGGGGGAAGGCTTTGCATTTACATGCTGAGTTTGGCTTCAAGACTGGCCACATTTGAGTAACACGGAGGCTGTCAGGAGGGAACTTTTAGGCACAGTGCTGCTCTAGGCCTTGTTCTTATTTCAGGCGTATAGGCTCACAAGCATAGTCATTAGTATCAGGGGCTCACTGTTGGATTTTAAACATGTTCAAGTCTCAGAATAAGAGGAATTCATCCTTGATCTTCAATCTCATCCCAGCTACCACTCTCCCTCTTTTTCATACCCTCAATAGCCAAACTTCTTAAAGTGTTGTCTAACTTCACCAGCTCTCTTTCCTCCTTTCTGCTCACTCCTCAATTTATTCCAGTCTGGTTTCTGGTCCCACCATTCGACTTTGTTAAAGTCACCAAGTTGAGTGATGTTGATGACCAATGGACATTTTGTTTCAGTCCTCACTTTGTGGGCTTACCTAGCAGCATTGAGCATTGTTGACCACGTTACTTTTTAAAAATACTTGCTGGGGCAAATATAATCCTGCCTACTGCTCCTTTGTCTCTTAAGTGGCCACCCTCTCCTCGCTTTCTGCCTCTATTTAGCTACTCTGCTCACTTGCAGAGTCCTCCTCTCCCAGAATATTACATACTGACATTGCATAAGGCTCAGTGTCAGGTGCTCTCTTGACCTGCTGTGACCTAAACTATCTAATCCATACCAACTGCCACCATGGGTGAAGGATTTGCACATTTGCATCTTAAGCTCAGGAGTTCCCTCTGAGTCCCAAGTCCATATATCCCACTGCTTCTTAGCATTCACATGAATGTCTTAAAAGTGACTCAAACTGAGCAGGGGCAGAACGAAAGACATGATCTTACCCCCAAAGCTGTTCATCTTCCAGGGTCCCCTATCTCAGTCAAAAGTACAGTCTCCCATCTGGTGGTACAAACCGAGATTCATCTTTCAGGCACCCATCTTTTTCCAGATTCAATACATTACTTGTCCATTTTACTACTTAAATATCTCTTAAATACCTCCATTGCTGCCATACTGCCATATTTTTTGACTACTGCAATCACTCTCCTTACTGGTCTTCCCTTTTCCACCCCTTCTGCCAAAGCATCCTCTATGCTGCAGCCAGACTAACCATCTTATGGTCAAAATCTTATGTTGTCACCCCTCTGCTCAAAACATTTCAGTGGCTCTTTCTTGCACTTGGAACAGACTGAGCTCCTTCACAAGAACTTTGAGGCCATAGACCATGTGCCAATCTCACCCAACATCCTCTTCTGTCCCTCTCTGATCTTCAGCTGCCTGATCTCCTGCTCCCTCCTGTCCTGGAGCCTTTGTACATGCCAGTCCCATTGTCTAGAATGTCCATTCTTCAAACGTCAGTACAACTGTCACTTCTAAGCAAGACCTTCTCTGATTTCCTTTTTCATTTCTCAGACATGGTGAGAGCCCTTTTATATAGCATAGTGTACCTCCCCTTGGAGGCTCTTTCCATGGTTCTAATTTTATATTTACCCACGTGGTTGATTGATGTTGTTCTCCCCACGAGTCTACATGTTTCAGGAAATTGGGATGCATATCCACTTGCTGTACCATTGAATTCACAGGGCCTAGCTCTTCCTCACGATAGATGAGTATTTGTTGAATGAATGAATTAATGACTTAGAACCAGAGACTGCTGATCTCGGGACTTCACTCTTGATTCCTTTATATCATGAATAGTTCAGTTTATTTGGATGCTGTTATGGCTAGTTTTATATGTCAATTTGGCTAGGCTATAGTACCCAGGCATTTAATCAAACACTAATTGAGAGTGAAGGTATATTATAGATGTACTTAACATCTACAAACCATTGACTTTAAGTAAAGGAAATTACTCTTGAAAATGTGGCCCTCACCAAACCAGTTGAAGGTCTCAGGAGCAAAAACTGAAGTTTTCTGAGAAGAGGGTATTCTGACTCAAGACTGCAGCATAAAACTCGTGTCTTGGTTTCCAGCCTGCTGACCTGTGCTGCCCTACAAATTTCAAGATCAAGACTGCAACATAAACTCTTACCTGATTTTCCAGGCTGCATGTCTGCCCTCAAGATTTCAGACTTGCCAGGTCTCACAATCACACGAGTCAATTCCTTAAAATAAATCTCCTGATATATATGCGTATATCATATTGGTTCTGTTTCTTGGAGAACCCTGACTGACACAGACAGTCAGAGCTGTCTGAATATGAAGAGATGCTGTTGAGAGCTGAAAGACTGCATCTGAAGCAACCACAGCCAAAAAGGTAAAATCCAGGGTATCCAAAATGGCTTTTTTTTCACTCACTTGCCTGGCACAGGGCTGGGGTGGGTGGAAGAACTAGGGCTGGCAGGCATCCCTCTTTCTCCACACAGCCTTTCCACATGGCTGGCTTGGGGAAAGGTAGCACAGCATGGTGGGTTTGGGGTTCTTTTTGTATGCAGCTGGCTCCCTCCAGGGTTCCACGGACCCTTCTGCCAGTCAGGTGAAAACCACGGACCCCTTACTAAGTCCACACTGTACTGGGTATTATTTAATAAATATATTATACCCACACAAACACATCCCCAAAAGAATAGTGTTTTTTATGAATTTCAATTCAAGCTCACGTTCCCCTGGTTAAGAACCCGTGCTCCAGAGTGAGTGTTGCAAGAGATAGGAAGTGGAGGTTTCTTAAGGCCCGGGCTGGAAACTGGCACAGAATCACTTCTTTCTTGGCAAAAAAGTCAGAGACCACAGATATTCAAGGGGAGGGAACATAGACCCACCCCACTTCTCCATGGGAGGAATGTCAAAAAGATGTGGCCACATCAGAATTTCTCTCATTCAATGCTTTGGATTAATACACATGCATATTTTGCAATGCTTTGGATTAATACACATGCATATTTTGTGTGTGTAATTTTATCCTAGAATTTATTTCTACTTAGGGTAAACATTGCCTATTAATTTAACGTTGTCACTATGAGTATGTCTTTAGTTCCTTAGAAAAATAACTACACATTTAATAACTCAGAAATGTCCATAATACTACCAGCAGGTCATTGATATGGAAGGTAAAATAAATACAACAGAAGGAATAGCAATATTTTGTCATTTATGAACTCTGATAGCCAAAATATAATGGCTCCCAGCCAAGTAGTGGACAACTGAAGAAGCATTGAAATGAGATGTTAGTATTAGTATTTTAGTTCCCCTGCCTTTGTGATTTCCCCTCCAATGCTCATCTGTTGGGGTTTGATTTGTCTTTTAGTATTTTATTCTTCAAAATATCACTATCTAGCTTATAGTTTTATAAATGCTTTTCTGGATTGTTTTTGAATTAAACTTTTATTTGGAGATAATTGTAAATTTCTCAGACAGTTGTAAGAAATATTCAGGGAGATCCTTTGCACACTTTACCTCGTTTTCCCCAATGACAATGTCTTGCAGAAGACTTGCACAAGCTCACAACAAGGATAGTAACATTGACATAGTCAGTAGGAGAGCACAGGTGCAAAACAGTAGAGGAAGAAGTTTCAGAAATCATTCCCTCTGTTAGAAAAATGAAAGAGCTGGAAAAAGGGTATGGAATTAGCTAGGTGGTAACCTTGGAGCCAGAATGAACATTTAGAACGACTATAGGAGTGCAAGAGGAAGTGAGAAGCTGCCGAGGTTCAAGCTTGAACCAGGGACCCGTCCCTATGGCTCCACCCCTGTGGCAGTGGCTGCACAAATGGCTGCAGTTGTGGCAATGTGGCCTGGATACCAGGAGGGGCTAGCTGGGGCCAGGACTGGCAGAGCTGAGAACGGAGATCAGTCTGGGAGATCATGAGGGCCCAGTGTGGAAGCTGGCCTCAATTTCAGCCCTTTGGGTAGCAGCACTTCCAGCACCCTCTTGGGATATAAAGAGCTAGTGGTTTTTTGTTTGTTTGTTTGTGTTTTGTTTTTTTGTATTTTTTTAACCTAATTTCTGTGAATGGTTATTTCCTGGTCTGGCTGATCTCTGAGGGCACAATATAGATTCTGGCCCTGCTTTCCAACCCTCTTTGTAGCAGCAGTTACTGGCCATTCATCATCGTCTACCTATATGTAAAGATCCAGTGCACTTTAGTGTTGGTTGGGTTTCTTCTTTCTCTTTCTTTGGTTGCTTAGTCTGGCAGATCCGAAAGGGCTTAGTGCAGATGACAGACTCAGTTTCTTTCAGAAGCATCATTTTCTGTTCTTACATCAGCATCTAGAGGACTATGGAGTGCCAGTGCACCTCTTTCTCTTTTTCTTTTCTTTTATGGTTGATTGTTTTTCTTTTTCCACGTTTTATAATTTTCTGGTTTTGGCCTTGACAGCAGCAGCCTCTGACTGCCCACTAGCATATAACAAGAGACTTGGAGAAGCAGGGCACTTCATTGTGTTTTCCTGTGTTTTCTTTGTGGGTGTTTTGTCTGTGTGTTAGTAATCCCCCCTTGCTTTCCTTCTTTTTCTTTTTGTCCTTAGTCTGGTAGACTGGTGTGGGAAAATTAGATTTCCAGAGTGACCACAACATAATATGCCGAATGTCTAGTTCTCGATAAAAAATCTACAAACATATAAGGACAAAGGAAAGTATGGCCCAGTCACAGGAAAAAAGAATTGAATGGAAAATATTTTGGAGGAAGCACAACGTGTGGAACTACTAATTAAAGCTCTTAGAACAACTCTCACAAACAGGATCAATGAATTAAAGGGAAAATATGGACAAATAATTAAAAGAACTCAGAAAAAAGATATGACCAAAATGAGAATTTCAATAATGAGATAGGAATTACAAAGGAGAACCAAATGTAAATTCTGGAACTCTAAAGTACCATAACTAAAGTGCAAATTCAATAGAGGGCTTCAAGAGCAGTTTGGAGAAAGCTGAAGAAAGGATCAACAAACCCAAAGACAAAACAATTGAAATTTTCAAGGCTGAGGGCAGAAAGAAAAAGGAATGAAAAAATCAACAGAACCTAAGGAACCCGTGGGACACTATCGAGTCTACCAATGTACACATCATAGGAGTCCCAGAAGGAGAAGAGAGAGAAGAGAGCGAAAGGTTTAAAAAATATTTGAAGAAATAATGGCAAGCTAACAGGAAGATGAAGATGGTCAACCAGCACACCAGAAAACCAAGAGTGCCTACAACTACAAGGAGGAGAATTGCATCCATCAGCCATGTGGGATATAAGCTCCCTCTCGACATAGAGGTGGAGTAGACATCACCATCCCAGGGTCCACAGGATGGAGGAATAAAATATGGATTAGAGTGGACTTACTGATATTCTACTATAGAACTATTGTGACTAGTAATGGAAGAAATTGTAGCATTGATGTGGAGAAAGTGGCCACAGTAGTTGCTGAGGACAGGGAGAGGGAAGAAGAGATGTGTTGTGGAGGTATTTTCAGGACTTAGAGTTGTCCTAAATGATATTGCAGGGACAGATGCAGGGCATTATATATCCTGCCATAACCCACTAAATGGACTGGGGGAGAGTATAAACTACAATGTAAACTATTATCCATGTGGGGCAGCAGTGTTCCAAAATGTATTCACCAAATGCAATGAAAGTGCCACAATGATGAAAGAGGTTGTTGATGTAGGAGGAGTGGGGTGGGATGGGTGTGGGGTATATGGGAGCCTCTTATATTTTTAATGTAACATTTTTTGTGGTCTACGTATCTTTAAAAAATGAAATAATGGCAGAAAATTTCCCAAACACAATGGAAGGTATGAATATACAAATCCAGGATGCTCAGCAAATGCCAAGCAGGATGAACCCAAATATTACAACACTGATACACATTATAATCACACTGTCAAATGCCAAGGACAAAGACAGAATCTTAAACACAGCAAAAGAGAAGTGATGCATCGTATTCTAAGGGATCCTTAATAAGATTGACATCCAATTTCTCATTAGAAACCCTGGAGTCCATAAAGCAGTGAGAAGGCATATTTAAAGTGATAAATCATAAAACCTTTTACCCAAGAATAATGCACTCAGCAAATTTGTCCTTAAAAAAGTGAAGGAGAAAGTAAGACATTTCCAGTCAAACAAAAAACAGAGAGTTCATTACCACTAGACCTACCTTACAGGAAATGCTAAGGGGAATCTTAAATGTTGAAAGAAAAGAACTCTAGACAGTATCTTGATACTGGATGAAGAAATAAAGACCTCCCATGTAAGTAACAATATGGGTAAGTATGTACACTAGTATTATTTCATTTTTTATTTGAAGTTGCATAAAAACTAATGTAAATCTTTGCTGCTGTGCACCCAAGGCATAATGATGTAATTTGTGGCATGAACAACATAAAAGGAAGGGAAAGAGAGATATAGGTACTGTTTATGCATAGGCTGTTGAAGTCAAGTAGGAATTCACACCAACTAAATTGCAATTGATTTAGTATGCTAAATAAAATTCTCATAGTAGCCACAAAGAAAATTTTTTAAAAATCTGCACAAAAGGAAAGAGTAAGTGATTAAAAATGGTTCAGTATAAAAGACCATTTAAACAAAAAAGAAGGTAGTAATGTGGAAAAGGAGGGGCAAAAATGTATGTCTTACAAAAAAAAAATTAGCTAAATGACAGAACTAAATCTTGCCTTATCAATACTTTCCCTAAATGTAAATGGATAAAGTCTCCAATAAAAAGGCAGAGATTGGCAGAATGGATAAAGAAATATGACCCAGCTATATGCTGTTTACTAAAGATCCATCCAATATCCATGTATACCAATAGGTTGAAAGTGAAAGGATGGAAAAAAATTTTTAATGCAAGTAATCAAAAAAGCAAAAAAGCAGGATGGCTCTATTAATATCAGAAAATATAGACTTAAATAAAAAACTGTTACAAGAGACAAGGAAGGACATTATATTAGATATTGACAAAAGGATCAATTCAACAAGAAGATTTAACAATTTTAAACCTATATTTACTTAGCAGTAGGGCACAAAAATGTATGAAGTAAACATTGACAGAATTGAAGGAAAAAATAGCTCTACAATAATAGCTGGATATTTCAACACACCACTTTCAACATTGGATATATCATATAAACAGATGACCAACAAGGAAATAGAGGACCCTAACAATACTGTAAACCGACAAGAGCTAACTGACACTTCACCCAGCAACAACTGAATAACATTCTTGTCAAGTGCACATGAATCATTCTCTAGGATAGACTGTAAGGTAGGGCACAAGAGAAAGCTAAGCAAATTTTAATATAGTGAAACCATTTTTTAAAAAAAAGACTTTCTCACCACAATGGAATGAAGCTAGAAATCAATCACAGAGAGAAAACTGGAAAATTTACAAATATGTAGAAATTTAACACACTCTTAAGCAAGCAATGGATTAAAGAAGAAATTACAAAGGAAATGAGAAATTAGTTAGAGACAAATGAAAACTAAGACAACATACCAAAACTCATGGGATGGAGTAATGGCAATGCTCAGAGGGAAATTTATAGGTATGAATGCCTATATTAAAACAGAAGAAAGATCTCAAATTAACCCAACTTTATATCATGAAGAACTAGAAAAGCAAGAGCAATATAATCTCAAAGTTAGCAGAAGAAAGAAAATAATTAATATTAGAGCAGAGATAAATGAAATAGAAAATATAAAAACAATTGAGAGAATAAACCAAACAAAAATTGGTTCTTTGAAAAAAATCAATAAAATTGACAAAACTTTAGCTGAATTGATACAGGAAAAAAAAAAGAGAAGTTGCAAGTAGCTAAATTCAGAAAGGAAAATGGTGATGTTATTATTACCTTACAGAAATAAAAAGAAATTATAAGAGAATGTTATAAAAAATTGTACATCAACAAACTAGATTATATAGAAGAAATGTAAAAATTTCTAGAAATATATCAATTACCCTAATTGACTCCAAAAGAAATAGAAAACAGCAACAATCCTATAACAAGTACAGAGATTGAATCAATAATCAAAAAACCTTCCACCAAAGAAAAGTCCAGGACCAGATGGTTTCACTGGTGAGTTCCACCAAACATTTAAAGAAGAGTTAATACTAATCCTTCTTAAACTCTTCGAAATAATTCAAGAGGAGGGAACACCTCCTAATTCATTCTCTGAGACCAGCAATACTCTGATTCCAAAGTCTGGTAAAGACACCACAAACAAAAAGAAAATTATAGATCAATTTCTCTTATGAATATAGACGCAAAAATCCTTAACAAAATACTAGCAAACTGAACCCAACTGCATATTAAAAAGACTATACGTCATGACCAAGTGGGATTCATTTCATCCCAGGAAAGGAAGGGCGGCTCAATATAAGAAAATCAACCATATAGAATACACTATGTAAACAGAATGAAGGAAAAAATAACACGATTATCTCAATAGATGCAGAAGAGACATTTGACAAAATCCAAAACAGTCCAAAAAATAGCAATATAAAGGAAGTTTATCAACGTGGTAAAGGGCATTTATGGAGAAAACTCCACAGCTAACATTACACTCAGTGTTAAAAAACTTAAACGTTTCCCCCTTTAGATCAGGAATGAGACAAGGATGCCTGTTTTCACCACTGCTATTCAATATTGTACTAGAAGTTCTTGTCAGAGCAATTAGGCAAGAAAAGGAAATAAAAGGTGTACAAATTGGAAAGAAAGAAGTAAAACTATCTCTATTTGCAGATGACATGAGCTCATATATAGAAAACCCCAGGACTCCACAGGAAAACTATTAGAGCTAATAAATTAATTCAGCAAAGTGACAGTGTATCAGACCAATGCACACACAACAATTGAGTCCCTGTATACTAGCAGTGAACAATCTGAAGGGGGAAATTAAGAAAATAATTCTATTTACAATTGTATCTAAAAGAATGAAATACCTTGGAATGAATTTAACTAAGGATGCAAAAGACTTTTATACTGAAAACTACAAAACCGTTGAAAAAAATTAAAGAAGACGTAAATAAATGGCTATTTGTTCCATGTTCACTGAATGGAAAAGTTAACATGGTTAATATGTCAATATTACCCAAAGCAAAATACAAATTCATTGCAATCCCTATTAAATTTCCAGCAGCTTTTTTTTTTTCAGGGATGGAAAACCCAGTACTCAAATATATATGGAACTGAAAAAGGCTCTAAATACCCAAAACAATCTTGAAAAAGAACAAGGTTGGAGGACTTACCCTCCCTTTTGAAATTTGAAAATTGATTTCAAATTTCAAATTTCAAAGCAACACTAAACAAAACAGTACTGGAATAAAGAGAGACAAATAGATCAGTGGAACAGAACTGAATATCCAGAAATAGATCCATACATCTGTGGCCAACTGATTTTTGACAAGGGTGCCAACTACATGCAGAAGGGAGAGAATAGTCTCTTCCACAAATGGTATTGGGGGAAACTGGTTACCCATATGCAGAATAATGAAATTAGACCCCTACGTCATATCATAAACAAAAATAAAATAAAAATGAATCAAGGTCCTAAATAGAAGAGACAAAATTATAAAACTTTCAGAAGATAATATAAGGGCAAATCTTTATGACCTAGGATTTGTCAATCAATTCTTGGATATGACACCAAAAGCACAAGCAACAAAAGAAATGATAGATACTTCTGATTTCCTCAAAATTAAAAACTTTTGTGTATCAAAGGAAATTATAAAGAAAGTGAAAAGACAACCTACAAAGTGGGGGGGGGTAGTTTCAAACCATATATCAGATAAAGGATTAATATCCAGACTATATAAAGAATTCCTACAACTCAATGACAAAAACAAAAACAATCCAATTAAAAAATGGGCAAACAACTTGAATAGATATTTCTCCAAAGAAGATACAAAAATGGCCAATGAACACATGAAAGTATGTTTAACGTCATTAGCCATTGGGAAATGCAAATTATACTGCAATGAGCTACGTCTCAAGGATAGCTATTATTAAAAATGGAAAATAAATGTTGGAGGATATGTGTAGAAATTGGAACTCTAATGCATTGTTGGTTGGAATGTAAAATGGTGCAGCCACTTGGAAAGTAAAATGGCAGTCCTTAAAAAATTAAATAAAATTACTATTTGACGTAGCAATCCAACTTCTAGGTATGTACCTAGAAAGAGTGGAAACAGGGTCACAAACGGATACTGGTGCACTAGTGTTTATAGCAGCATTATTCACAATAGCCAAAACCAATGCTTCCAACAAGTGAAGGATAAATAAAATATGGCACATATACACAGTGAAATGTTATTCATCCATAAGAAAAAAAATGAAGTTATGAAGCATGCTGCAACATAGAGGAACCTTGAAAACATTATGCTCAGTGAGATGAGTAAGATACATAAGGACAAAAATGGCATGATATCACTTGTAAAAGATGACTAGATATAGAAAATTTGCACAGATAGAAAACAGATTAGAAGTTACTGGGTGGATGGGGGAGGGTAAGGAGTAGTGTTTGTTTAAAAAAAAGGAAATAACAAAAATTACAAGATCACTCTAAAAGAAAAAGATACAGAACAGTTCCATTATCACAAGAGTCCTTCATTTTGTCCTTTTCTATCCCTCCCTCTCCCACCTCCTCCTTAGCCTATGGCTACAACTAATCTGTTGTTCATTTCTTTAATTTTGCCATTCAAGAATGTTCTACAAATGGAATTTTACAGTATGTAACTTTTGAGGATTGCAGTTTTTCACTCAGCATAATTCTCTGGAGATTTATCCAGACTGTTGCATGTTTCAAAAGTTCATTCCTTCTTACTGCTGAGTAGTATTTCATGGTAGGATGTATCAGAGTTTATTTAACCATTCAGCAGTTAAAGGATATCTGGGTTGTTACCAGGTCTTGGCTATTACAAATAAAGCTACTATAAACATTCACTTACAGGTTTTTGTGTGAGCATAAGTTTTCATTTCTCAGGGATAAATGCCCAGGAGTGCATTTGTTGGGTCGTAAAATTGTAGTCTCATGTTTTGTGCTTTATGTGACATTTTACATTCCCATCAGCAATGTATGAGTGACCCCATTTCTCAGATCCTCAACACCAGTTGGTGTTGCCATTATTCTTAAATTTTAGCCATTTTGGTAGTTGTGTAGTGATATCTCATTGTGATTTATTTTATTTTATTTTATTTATTTAATTCCCCCCCTCCCCCAGTTGTCTGTTCTGTGTGTCTATTTGCTGGGTCTTGTTTCTTTGTCCGCTTCTGTTGTCATCAGCGGCACGGGAAGTGTGGGCGGCGCCATTCCTGGGCAGGCTGCACTTTCTTTCGCGCTGGGCGGCTCTCCTTATGGGCGCACTCCTTGCGTGTGGGGCTCCCCTACGCGGGGGACACCCCTGCGTGGCACAGCACTCCTTGCGCACATCAGCACTGCACATGGCCCAGCTCCACACGGGTCAAGGAGGCCCAGGGTTTGAACCGCGGACCTCCCATGTGGTAGACGGACGCCCTAACCACTGGGCCAAGTCCGTTTCCCTCATTGTGATTTTAATGTGCATTTTTCTAATGCTAATGATGTTGAACATCTTTTCATGTTCAACATCATTATTCATCTGCTAACTGTGTATCTCCTTCTGTGAAACGCCTCTTTATGTGTTTCGTCCATTTTCTAGTTGGATTGTTTGGTTTTATACCGTTGAGTTTGAGTTCTTCATATATTCTAGATATTAATCCCTTTGTTGGGTATGTGGCTTACAAATGTTTTATTCCTCATACTCTTAAAAGGATGTTTTGTGGAACAAAAGTTTTCAATTTTGATGAAACCTAATCTATCACTTTTTTCCGGGTATGGATCATGCTTTTGGTGTCAAGTCTAAAAATTCCTCACCTAGCCCTAGCTCCTGAAGTTTTGCCCCATTTTTTTTCTAAAAATTTTATAGTTTTAACTTTTACATTTAAGTGAGTGATCCATTTTGACTTAATTTTTGGATAAGTTGTGAGACTTCTTTTGCTCTAGTGCCATTTGTTGAAGTTTCCTCCATTGAATTGCTTTTGCAGTTATCAAAATCAGTTGAGCATATATGTGTGTGTCTATTTTTGGGGTCTCTATTCTGTTCCATTTATCTATGTATCTATTCCTCTATCAATCTCACACTGTCTAAATTACTGCGCCTTTATAATAAATTTTGAAATCAGGTAGACTATTTCCTTCCACTTTATTCTTCTTTTTCCAAATTGTTTCAGCTATTGTAGTTGCTTTGTCTTTCAGTATACACTTTAGAATAATTTTGTCTATATTTACAATATACCTTGCTGGGATTTTGATAGGAATTGTGCTAAACCTGTATGTCAATTTGGGTAGAATTGATACTTTCACATAATTGAGTCATCCTATCTATGAACAGAGTATGTCTTTCTTCTTACTTAGATCTTTGATTTCTTTCATCAGAATTTTGTAGTTTTAAGCCTACAAGCTCTGTACATGTTTTTTTTTTTAGATTTATACCTAAGCATTACATGTTTTAGTGGTTGTAAATGGTATTGTATTTTTAGTTTTACTCTCATGCTCATTGTTACTATATTTGATTACAAATTGATATTTGTAATTTTATCTTGTATCCTGTAATCTTGCTAAAGCCACTTAATTAGTTTTATGAGTGGTTTTGTAGATTCCTTGGGATTTTCTATGTAAGCAATAATGTCATTTGCAAATAGAGGTAGCTCAATTTCTTCCTTTCCAATCTATATGCCTTGCACTTTCTTTTCTTGCCTTATTACACTGGCTAGAACTTCAGCACTATGCTGAATAAGAGCAGAGAAAGTGAACATCCTTGCTTTTTCTTGATCTTAGGGAGAAAGCATTTTGTCTTTTGCCGTTAATTACAATGTTAGCTATAGGGTTTTGTAGATACTCTTTATCAATTTGAGGAAGTTCCCTTCATTACTATTTTTCTGAGAGTTTTTAGCATATATGTATATTCATAAATTGATATGCTCATGTGATTTTTCATCTTTAGTCTGTTAATATGGTAGATTACACTGATTAATTTTTACTGAATCAGTCTTGCATCCTGAAGAAACCCATTTGGTCATGATAATTCTTTTTATATATTGCTGAATTCTTCCTTCTTAGCTTTTTGCTAAGGATTTTTACCTCTCTATTCACTACAGATATTTAGTCTGTAATTTCCTTTTATTGTATTGGTTTTGTCTGATTTTGGTATCAGGTTAATATTAACTTCATAAAGTAAATTGGGAAATGTTTCTTCTAATATCTGGAAGAAATTGTGTAGAATTGATGTTAATTCACTTAAAAATATTTGGTAGAATTCTGCAGTGAAACCATCTGGGCCTAGATATTTCATTTTTAAAGAGTTTTTAAATTATGAATTCAGTTTCCCTAATAGTTTTATAGGGAAGTTTATTTATTTCATATTGCATGAAGTGTAGTTTACTTATTTATTTTTGAGCAAGTGGGCCATTTCATCTAATGGATCAAATTTATATGTGTAGAGTTTTTCCTAGTATTTTGTTATTATCCTTTTGAGGTCTCAAGAGTTTATACAGGTCTTCATGTTTCATTTCTGATATTAGTCATTTTTGTCTTCTTTCTTTTTTCTTTTTCAGTCTAGAGGTTTGCCAATTTTTTCAATCTTTTCAAAGTACCACAGCTGTTTATTTCATTGTCTTCCTCTATTTTTCTGTGTTTTTGTTTTGTTTTTACTTTCATTGATCCTGCTCTTATTTTATTACTTTCTTCCTTTGCTTACTTTTGTTTTATTTTGCTCTTCTTTTTCTAGCTTCTTCAGGTGGGAGCTTATATTATTGTTTGAGATTTTTCCTTTTTCCTAATTTGTGCATTCAGTACTATAAATTTCCTTCTCAGCACTGCAACAGCTTTTTCACACAAATTTTGGTACATTTTCATTCCCCATAACATTTCCTCTTCTGCCAGTGATTATTTGCAAGTGTGTTGTTTAGTTTCCAAGTGTTTGGAGATTTTTCTCTTATCTTCATGTTATTGATTTCTAGTTTTATTCCATGTGTTCAGAGAATACTCCCCACAGATTGCAATTTTAAAAAATTTGTTGAAGTTTGTTTTATGGCCCAGGATGTGGTTTATCTTGGCATGTTTCATGGGCACTTGGAAAATATCTGTATTCTGCTGTTATTGGGTAGAATATTCTCTAACTGTTGACTAGGTCCTGTTAGTTGATGGTGTTGTTGACTTTGTCTTTATCTTTGCTGATTTTCTCTCTAGGTGTTCCATCACTTGTTGAAAGAGGTGTTTAAATCTCTGATTATAATTGGATGAATTTATCATATACATCATATTTTTCGGTCATGTTTTTAGTCCACTTTGTCAATCTCTGTCTTTTACTTTGTATGTTTAGACCATTTACACTTAACATTATTATTGATATTTTAGAGATTATGTCTACCATTTTGGGATTTCTTTTTCCTGTCCTCTCTTTTTCATTTTTGTTTTATTTTTCCTGATTTTTTTGTGGTTTACTTGAATAAAGTTTAGAATTCCATTCTGATTGATCTATCATATTTTTGAGTGTATCTCTGTAGCTTTTTAAAGTACTTGTTCCAGTATTACTATGAATATAAATATAAATATATATATATAACTTGTCACAGGCTAATGGTATCATAATTTTACCAGAGTGAAGTGCAAACATCTTATCTCCCTTCATGTAATTTTATCCTTCCCTATTTAATAATATTGTCTTAAATATTTTACTTTACATACATTTTGAATCTTATTAGATGATATTATAATTTTTGCTTCAACCATCAAACATAATTTAAAAGACTCAAGAGGATAAGGAGAATCTATTGTATTTACCACATTTTTGCTTACTATATTCTTTCCTCCTTTTTAGATACTCCAAGATTCCTTCTTTTATCATTTCCTTTCTATTTAGAAAACATCTTTTAGTAATTGTTTTTTTAAAAAAGATTTATGTTTTTCTTTATCATCCCCCCCCCCCCCCATTGTCTTCTCTCTGTGTCCATTCATTGTGTGTTCTTCTGTATCGGCTTGTCTTCTCTTGAGGCAGCACTGGCAACTGATCCTGGGAACTTCTGGAGTGGGAGAGAGGTGCTTGATCTCTTGTGCCACCTCAGCTCCCTAGTCTGCTGCATCTCTTATCATCTCTCCTCTGGGTCTCTTTTTGTTGTGTCATCTTGCAGCACCAGCTCTCCACTCAGGCCAGCTTGCTGCACGGGCCAGCACTCCTTTGCAGGCCAGCACTCTGCTCAGGCCAGCTTGCCATGTAGGCCAGCTTGCCTTCACCAGGAGGCCCAAGGAATCGAACCCTGTACCTCCTATATGGTAGACTGGAGCCCAATTGCTTGAACAACATCCATTTCCCTTAGCAATTCTTTTAAGGTAGGTCTATTGGAAACAAATTCTCTTAGTTTTCCTTTATTTGAAGAGATGAGATGTGGAGGTGTTTTCGGGACTTGGAGTTGTCCTGGTGATGCTGCAGGGACAGTTACTGGACATTGTATGTCCTCCCATGGCCCACTGGGTGGAACATGGGAGAGTGTGGGCTATGATGTGGACCATTGACCATGATGTGCAGTGGTGCTCAGAGATGTATTCACCAAATGCAATGAATGTCTAATGATGATGGAGGAGATTGTTGCTATGGGGGGAGGAGTGGGGTGAGGGGTGGGGAGTATATGGGGACCTCATATTTTTTAAATGTAATATTAAAAAAATAAAGACAAAAAAAAAAGAATTTCTTGATTGACTCTTCAATCCCAAATGATACTTTTGCTGTCTATAGAACTCTGGGTTGGCAGTTCTTTTAATAATTAATTAGCACTTGAGCAATGTTGTGCCACTTCTTTCTGGCCCCCATGACTTTTGATGGGAAATCCCCTGTCATTCAAATTGTTTTTCCCTTATAGGTAAAGTGACATTTATTTCTTACTGTTTACAAGATTTTTCTGTGTCCTTTGTTTTCACAAGATTGAGTATGATGTGCCTTAATGTGAATTTTTTTGTGTGTTTATCCTGTTTGGGGTTTGTTCAGCTTCTTGAATCTATGTTTTGCCAAATTTGGGAAATTTTGAACTATTATTTCTTCTAATACATTTTCAGTTCCACCTTCTTTCTCCTCTCCTTTTGGGAGTCTGTTTACTCAAATATTAGACCTCTTATTATAGTCACACAGGGGACTGAGACTTTGTTTATTTTCTTTTTCAGTCTAATTTTTCTCTATTATTCAGGTTAGATATTTCTATAGTTCTTTCTTCCAGTTCAATATTTCTTTTTTTTTGAATGAGGAGGGGTGAGCCAGATTCTGGATTGTTTTTTTTTTTAAAGATTTATTTATTTATTTATTTAATTCCCCCCCTCCCCCGGTTGTCTGTTCTCTGCATCTATTTGCTGTGTCTTCTTTCTTTGTCCACTTCTGTTGTCGTCAGCTGCACGGGAAGTGTGGGTGGCGCCATTCCTGGGCAGGCTGCACTTTCTTTCGCGCTGGGCAGCTCTCCTTATGGGGCGCACTCCTTGTGCGTGGGGCTCCCCTACACGGGGGACACCCCTGCGTTGCACGGCACTCCTTGCACGCAACAGCACTGTGCGTGGGCCAGCTCCACACGGGTCAAGGAGGCCCAGGGTTTGAACCGCGGACCTCCCATGTGGTAGATAGACGCCCTAACCACTGGGCCAAGTCCATTTCCCAGTTCAATATTTCTTTCTCCTGTCTCCTTCATTCTCTTGTTGAGGCTGTCTGTTGAGATTTTAATTTTGGTTATGATAGTTTTCAGTTCTAAAATTTCCATTTGTTTCTTCTATACATCTTCTATTTCTTTGCTGTGACTATTTTCTCATTTGTTTCAGGTTGTTTGTAATTGCCTGTTGAAGCATTTTTACTTTGCCTGCTTTAAAAGTTTAGATAATTCTGATATCTATACTCCAATATTAGCATTTTTTGTCTTTTTAAAAAAGATTTATTTATTTCTCTCCCCTTCACCCCCACCCCAGTTGTTTGCTCTCTGTGTCCGTTCACTGTATGTTCTTCTGTGACCACTTCTATCCTTATCAGTGGCACCAGAAATCTGTGTTTCTTTTTGTTTCCATCATCTTTTTGTGTCAGCTCTCCGTGTGTGCAGCACCATTCTTGGGCAGACTGCACTTTCTTTTGTGCTGGGCGTCTCTCCTTACTGGGCACACTCCTTGCACGTGGGCTCCTCTATGCGGGAGACACCCCTGCGTGGCACAGCACTCCTTGCATGCATCAGCACTGCACATGGGACAGCTCCACATGTGTCAAGGAGGTCCCGGGTTTGAACCACTGACCTCCTATGTGGTAGGCGGATGCCCTATCCATTGGGCCAAGTCTGTTTCCCCATTTATTGTCTTTTTCATTCAGTTTGAAGTAATTGTGATTCTTGGTATGGTGAGTGATTTCCTATTGAAATAAGGACATTTTGGGTATTTGGTTATGAGACTCTGGAACTAATTTAAATATTCTCTTTTAGTTTGCTTCTTCAGGTATTGATCTAGCAGGGAAGGGGGGCACTACCTCATAATGCCTGATGTGAGTAGAAGTCCAGTTCACTCTTGGACTCCACTGGCATCCCAGGTGGGGGAGGGTAGCTCCTTGTTAGATGCTGGGTGGGTGTGGGAGTTCTGGTTCACTGCTTGGTTTCCACTGATACCTCCCTGGTTGGGAGGGGTGGGAATGCCTTGTTACTGCTCCCCACATGACTCTACTGACTCTCTAGGGTGGGGTGGTCTCCTTAATGCTGAGTGGTTATGAAGTTCCTGGCCCTCAACTGAGCCTCCTCTCACGTCCCTAGTTGACTGGAGAAGGGAGTTGCCTCAGTACTTCCAGATGGGGCTTGAAATCCAAGCTCTCCATTTAGTCTTTACTGACTTTGCAGTGGTGTGAGGAAGCGTCTTACCACCTGGTGGGGATGAAAGTCCCAGCTCCCTATGCAGTCATCTCTGACACCACCCTGGAAGGAGGAGGATGGGGTTTGGGGAGGAGGATGGGGTTTGGGGCACCTCATTACAGGGTGGCAAGGGTGGAAATCTAGTTTCACCACCTGGTCTTTGCTAGGTTGGTGGGGCCATGTTTATTTCTGTGGAATCTAAAAAGCTGCATCAGAGAAGTTATTTTCTTTTCTTGCTAGGCTGGGCTTTTTTGGAGCTTTTTTTTTTTTTTTCCTTTTGGGTCTGTACCCACTGGCATTTCTAGGTTGTTGGCTTCTACAGCACCCAGTTGGGGCTTTATGAGGCAAGAAGAAAACCCAGGGAACTCACTACTGTGTTGTTTTTCAGGTTCTCAGGTCCCTAGCTGGTCTGCTTTCTTCTCTGCACATTTCAGTTTTCTTGTGCTAGTTTTATATATAAATATGCATGGTTTTTAGTTGTATTTAGATGGAGGAACAGGGAAAATTATGTCTACTCCATCTTCCCAGAAGTTGAAGTTCTTGCTTGTCTTTCTTTTTAAAGGAAAAAATGTTTTTCTTTAAAAAATAATAATTTTGAAGATGTAGATCTCACAGTAGGAAAACAAATACAACAAATATTTTCTTAAGCACTTTTCATCTTTTTGCCTATTTGATCCTGCTTGGAACCCTGTAAAGGAGGAAAGGCAAATATTATTATCCCAGTTTTACAGAAAGTGAAAAGGTACTATGGACATGAGATCCACCAAAAATTTATACTAAACAATTGGTATATATTTTTTCCTAATAATTTTCCTTGATAGGAAATAATGAAAACTGGTCTTTTTGAAGGCTTTCTTCCCTGTAATCTAAAAAGAGAATATTTTACCTGCTATAATGCTTCCAGGTTTCAACCAAGAGAATATTTTTTGAATCATTGAGAGGATGGCAATTTACTACTTCTCCACCCCCTTCAAAAACACTGCACAATAACTCCTCCAAGTCATGAATCATCTTTTGAAAGTCTTGAGTTATATTCTGAATCCTCATCTGGACCCAAGCTGGAGAAATGGCATCTTCTTTGAATTTCAGATTCCTTCTGTGCAATGGAAGCCAAACCCTGCAGTGTTTCCTCTACCTGCTTTTGCATGTGTGACGTGCCGAAACATGGGAACCATTTTGAGGAACACACAATGATGAAATGAAATGGTACCCATTCTGACTCCAAATTACAGACAAAGTGCACTATAGCTGGATTTTTCTTGGGTGCAATAGAATCTAATATGACTAAAAAATTCCTCTGGTTTGAATCTCTACCATCTGCCTGCATAGTTCTGCAAGAGGCAGGGAGCATAGGTGAACTGGTCGTGGAGTTTTCTCTTAGAAATTCAGCACAGAGAATGTCTCTGTTTAACTGGCTACCTGTGGGAAGAGTTGAGAGATCAAATACTCAAGCAAATCACTAAATACATGCAGAATATCTTTTGTAAAATCATGGTAAGAAAAGTGTTTGAGGGTAAGAAATTGAAAAGTGGCAGAGTGTAATACTGAGTTTGTTGAAATCCGAGGTATTCTATCCAAATTGGGCTGAGTCTTTGAATTTAGCTGTAGACATCATGGGAAACCATTTCCCCAACATGGCCAGGGTCTGGCTCTCCCTTTTATTTTGGGAAATTATCTGTTGCCTTTTCCCCATGTCTAAGGCATAAGATAAAGAAAACCAGAAGACTTAGTCCCTGCCCTCAAGGAGCTTCCATCTCAGCCTAGGAAGCCAGACCTAGAGACAGGAAGACAAGGGGGTGCTGAGTAAAAGGGACATACAGTAACTGCTTCTGGTTTTTGGACTGGGCTGTTTGTAGGATGTTAGGTCTGAAAATGTGAAGGGGAGGAAGTTTTAGATAAAGGAGGAGAGGAGAGGAAAGGCATGAGGGTGGTTCTCCACAAGTGGCACATTGAGTAGGGGGTTCATAAAGGGGCCCAATGGAAAATGGAGTCCAAGAGGTGGGTGGGTTGAGATGGGACTTTATTTGGCAGGAAAGGGGCACTCCTAAAGGTCATTGGGGGAAGGAGTGTCACATAGAAGGAAGCATATTAGGAAGATGAATCCAGCAGTTGAGTCTAAGATGGATTGCAAAGAAAGTCCTGCAGAAGTGGTGACAGATAATTTATATATAGAAAGAAATACTCCCTTTTGTTTAAATAACAAACCTCCGTAAGGGAATAATTAATTTGTATCCTCTTGATCTATTTACAATGAATATGGTCAAATAAATATCCAAAATCCAAATTTGACCAAATTCAAGTTTTGTTGACCCTGGGGAATTCCCTATATAATTGTGGAGACATTATTTAACAGCCTCTAAATATCTTTGTCCCTGCATAGTATTATTCCCTCTATATCTGATTTATGATGCAGAACTGAAACCACCTTTTTTTTTTTGGTTATTCACAAAAGAGAAAATCTCTCACAATTTTGAAACTGTGTATTTACTCCAATTTATAAATTTTGCTTCATGTCTGTGTAAGATCTAAACCCTTTAGTGAAACAGTTGCTTATTTTTAAGGAGGGAATGGTATTTAAAAAAAAAAAGCCCGATTGCAAAATTGCAAAATTTACATGAAACTAGAAGAGGTGGGTTAGATTTGTCTCAACATTCACAACTAGGAATGCCCTTCAGGATCAGACTTTCCAAACCATTCACTTTTTTGCTTTATAGGTGAGGCAGTTGAAGGCAAAAGGATTTCAGGGCCTGCCACCTGTCTGGCTGGCGGCCAGGAAAAACCGTGCTGGGCCCAGCGCACTCCACCTTCTGGTGTTCCCTGGGCTCCCCACTTACTGGGCTTCTGCCCGTTCACTGGGCCGTGAGGCCACAGGGTGGGCTGCACCTCTCTCGTCTATGACATGAGGGTTGGAGTGGACAGCCTCCAAGTGCCTTCCAGTGTAAAATCCACAGATGCATTTAAGCTTTCTAGCTCTCAGTGGGTGCTTCTGTAAAATGGGCTAAGAGCTATTCCATCTACTTTAGAGGGTTTGGCTTAAGATCCAGGGAAGCTGTGTACATGAACATTCTTTGAAAATAATTTGTGGTATGAATATTTCCATATTAAATCAACTGTGGATTGTTTTGATGTAAGTAGCTGAGTAACAACCAGCTTCTAAGCCGAATGGCCTCTAATGCTAATGGCTAAGCATTAGTGATCATACTGAGTGTTGGTCAGACCTACATGGGCCTACAGAGTGTCAGAAGAACGTGATCATCATTCTACATCTCCTCCATCTCAAATGTATTGTCTATCAGGACAGAAGAAGACTTTCTTACTACCTTCCACCCAGAAATATTCTTCAACAAAGTTTACTGGGACACTACTATGTAGGAAGAATCATGCTGAGAGCTGACGAGGTAAGTGAGAAAGGAAGATCCGTTGGTCCCGCAAAAGCTTACAACTCAGAAAGGGGAGGAGGCCAGTACGAAGATATTAACATTCTGGGCAAAGAGTCAGATCTGGACCAAATGCTAACCAACTGATACACATTCAGGAGTGCACTAGAGGGGATGACAGCTTCACAAATCAGAGTCCGGACTTGGAGCATCTGCGCCTCTAACTTTCAGTTTGGGGCTATTTGAAACCATTGTGTTTTCTCTTAAAATGCCTATTAGACCTCTCCCTATCAGCAGCCACCTTGGCCTCTGGTGACACCCTGTGTGGGCGCCTCTGAAAAATAGCCATCTCTTAAATGACATGCTCCATCCAGGCTTCTCTAGTGATTTTCACGAATGTCACATAGCCCATATCTTAAGTCAGACCTTCCTAAGCTGAGTGGGAAAAAATCTCTCCAGCCATTTTCTTTCGAAGCTTTAGAAGAAATTAAATTTTACTTATAGAAGTGTTTTACCCAATATTTCTTTTTTAAAAAGGTAAGGCCGCTAACAAAGATCCAATAGGATAACAAAATTAAAAAGGAAGCAAGTAAGAATGGGGCAGAGAAAAGAGCCTGGCGAACACAAGGCAGGGTCAGGTCGACAGCCGGAGGGGATTCGGCACTCTGTTAGAAGAAGCCACGCACATTTCGCGTCAGGATTCTTTAAGTGGTGCAAGTGCCCTGATCGAGGGCTTGGCGTCTAGGGCACACTACCAGAGTTTCAATATGAATCCACCTGTGGTCAGCTAGGTAGTGAGAAGGGGGCGATTTATGCAAACTCTTGTGCCTCAGTTTCCTTCTCTCTAAGGAGGTGTTAATGGCTGTAGGGGGATGTAAAATTAAATAATGCATGTAAAGCACTTGGCCCAAGATACTTTCTTCATGAAAGTTAGTAGCGAAAATGTTGGTTCTCAAGAGTCAGCAAGCAGCAGGTGTAAGGGAGCTACCAGGCTTTGGAGCGGGAGAGGATTTCAAAGGAGCAATAAAGGCTGACTGGGGAGCTTAAGGAAAGCTTCATGGAAGGGGTGGGGATTAGAAAGATTTGTACATTTGGAGATGGGTGCCAAGGTGCTCTATCCAGCCAGTTAGCAAAGTGTAGGGCTTTGGGGGAGCAGGGACCAGTCCACTTTGTCAGGAGCATGGAAGACAAGAAAGGAGGTGTGTGGGACAGATTGGCATTTTCGGGACTTGGAGCTGTCCTGGGTGGTGCTGCAGGGACAATTACTGGACACTGTAGATCCTCCCATGGCCCACTGGATGGACTGTGGCAGAGTGTGGGCCATGATGTGGACCATTGACCATGAGGTGCAGCGATTATCAGAGATGTATTCACCAAATGCAATGGATGTGTCATGATGATGGGGGAGAGTGTTGCTGTGGGGTGGGGGCGGTGGGGGGTGAATGGGGACCTCATATTTTTTGAATGTAATATTTTTTCAAAATGAATTTTAAAAAATTAAATTAAATTAAAAAAGAGAGAGAGAGGCTGGGTCCACCCTCAGACCTCAGGGTTGAGGAGCTGACTCAGCTGGGCATGGATTGTGCCATCTGCATAGATGCAGCCACTGAGCTGGCACTGGCTTTCCTAGGGCAGCAAGGAGCTGGATGGAGAGCAGTCCTTGGCCTCTGCTGGAGCCTAAACCAGCCTCTGCCCTGCTCCACTGCTGTCCTCCTCAGGTCTGTTGGTTTTCAACCTTGTAAATTTTGTGGCTCTGCTTTGATGTACCTCAAATGTTTCCTCATCTCTCCTCTTTGGCAGAATCAAAAGTACCCACTGTTAGGGCTCTACATGACCTCAGATGTTTTTATTCCATACTCCTCGTTTTACAACCCTGTATCACACATCTCTTCCACCCCCTCACTTCTTTATCTATAAGCAGGGTTATATATGTGACTCCGTGTCTGGTCCACTGTGACCCCTGGATCATTTCCAGTCTGTCTCTGGGATCCCCAGGCATTCTAAATCTTATCCTGGCCTAATTTGCTTCTCCCTTCTCGGCAGGGCACGGTGATGCTCTCACATGGTATTGCTCTGTATCAGGGATGTGACCAGCTGCTCTCCCCGCAGCCCCAAACTATAAAATTAAGAACGGCAAGACTCTCTTGATTAATGTCGTTTGCCTGTCTTTAAATCCATTAAAGAAAATGCCTGTTCAAATCACCCTTTGGCAAGCCTATTTGTAAATAATACTTGAAAAACACTTCATTTAGTTTCTTCTTATCACAGCTGAATGTTAACAGATTGGAGATGAGATTTATGTTCAGACAGCATTAAGGTACTAATTTTTCCTCAACAATAGGCACTGCAATTGACAAAATTAAAACAGAAAATGTAGACCAACAAAAATTAATTTGTACCAGGCTTAAGAGTTTCTCTAAGTAAATCCAGTCTCTCTTTAGCTGCCTAAGAAGAGCCATAAAAGTTTCTGAGAAGAATCCGGCATTTAGGATTCCACACTAATTGCTTTCCCTCCCCTTTTACCTCATCCCCTTTTCTTGTTCATCTTGACTGCAAAGGGACACGCAGCTTCCGCATCCCAAATGCCTTTGGCTCTGCTGGGGTAAGGAAGTCGGGGGAGGAGGGGGCAGGGCGGGGGAGGCCAGGGAGCCACATAAATAAATGGGAATTTCTACATGGACATGAGGATTTTCTTTTTCATTTTTAAAAAATGAGAATAAGGCACGAGTATAAATTCCAAAAAGAGCAATTTATTTAAGTCTATCATTTTTGGCAACACAATAGAACGCACATTGGGATGAACAGTCACAAATCACTTCCCTTCCCACTGTCTGTTTTCTCCACCATATGTTGTGGAGAATACAATTCACATGCTGAAGTTTCGCCTCCTTTCAATGTGAGAAAGCATATTGTGATAGCAGCAGCCTGGTCACCCAGCCAATGTTTTTTTTGGAGCGGTGGGAAGAAAGAGGAAGTAGGAAATACATCGACTTCTCGGGTTAGAATGTTTTAAACGCCTGGACATAATTTACTCTCCAACAACGTGGCCTGGGTTGAGCAGGGCCGGACACTTCCAGTCGTGATTCGGCCCTCCCAGAGTCTGTGGGCAAAAGAGAAATTCCAGGGCCACTGAAGCAAAAGGGCCATTGGTAGCTTACCCATCTCTTTCTTCAGTTTGCCGTTTTATACCCAAAGGTAAGTCTCTTTCCCCATCATCAGTGAGATGTGTGTGTTATCTACTGAGTGAGAGGCTGATGATTTCTTCCACGTGGACTCACCTATCCCCCATGGCTGATGGAAAATGGGATCACAGTTATTGGTGAAAGAGACAAAAGGCCACAGTGTCCTGGCAATTCCAACCTCATTAGTATTTTGTTGTAACCCAAAAAGCTGACACACCACTGTACAGAGATGGATGAAAGCTGCATCTGACCCTTCAAGGTCAGTCTCTGTTCGTCATGAAATGCTAGCTGGATGTTCTTTGTGTTACAGGTTTCATAATCTCGCTTCCACATACAAATACATCTGCGGATGGCGCCGATCAAAACAAGACTTTCTAGAGACATTCTAAGCTGACTCAGTAGGAGGTCAAATAGTTTATTAAGCCCTGCTCTTTCAGTTGTTCAAGGGTAAAAAAACCCCGAAACTTGTGTTTTCCTTTATAGCATGACAATGTTTGAAACAATTTTTAAATGTGTTTTAATCAATTACAAACTGTAAGTTATCCTAAAAGGCAACTTCAGGAAAAAGAAGAGAAATAATGCTTTAGTTCTTGAAAATTATAAGAATCACAGGTAAAAAAGTGAATTTGATTCCTTAAATTATGCATCAAGCTTCTTGTCTAAATTAAACTGAACAGATGTGGAAAAAAATGAGTCAAGGGCTCCCCATATAAATCTAAATGAGCTTTCAGGTTCCGCTTGCTATTGCTGATTTCAGCCTAAGCCGCCTTATTGCCTAAAATCTGCAACTTGATACTGAAAGCTTGTCAAAATTAAGTGCACGCTTTATAAGTTTACATTTTTACAGTCTAACTGTTTTTCTTTGATATTTGACAGGGACACAGGTTCCCATGTCATCTGGCCTTGAAGTACTTTTAGAACTTTCTCCTGGACCAATTTGAGCGAGCCCAAGGTTGCAGTGAATTATGGAGCCTTTAAGCTGCCTGCCCAGCAGCCGGCCCTTGGGCCCACACTTGAGGGCTAACACCTGTTGGCTGGCCAGAGCAATTAATTTTTTAAAAAATGCAGTAAGCCGCCAAAAATCAAAGTTAAAGGATAAAAACCTAATTTTACCTCTTGAGCTTCCAGAGGCGACCTTTGATCTTTTCCAATGCCTGTATGGCAGGAGGTACAGTTCTTAAATTTTCTCCCAAAAGGTGCACCTTTAAAAGATACAAATGCAGAGGAGAGCTCAAGAAAAGTTTTCTATCCTCTCTCATATCACTCTTGCATAATGACTTTCGCGGAGACCTAGTTGAGATAGTCACTCACGACAAAAAGGCAAATGTACTCTTTAAGAAAATTATAATTGGAAGCTCTTACATTATACTGAAGTCTATCCCTTGTAAGATCAAATGTTATTTTCCTAAGAGGTGACAGTTGCGTTTTCCAGTTGATGATTATAATGTGGCATTTGTTTTAGAATATGTCTGTACATTAAATAGATAACTGTGAACTTCAAAGAGCTAAATACCAATTGCGGGCTGGGGCATGGCCACACATACAGCCTCCCTCCTTCACCAGACCCTTTGGTAGCCAAGACAAGGTCACTGATCAGGGTAATTTGCAGGAAAAGTCAATTTCTCAAGTACCGAAGCAGGTGTTGTGGCACTCTATGACAATTTACTGAATCTAAATTGAGGAAGTTGAAAAAAGCAAAGGTCATGATCCACAGGAAGAAAGGAGGAAAGAAAATCTCTTTGACTGTATTTTTAACTCCTTTTCAACCAAGACTCACTCACCAACCAAGGCGATTAATGCTAAAAAGAAATAAATGAAAATCAGAATATCTTGCTTGAATCAGCAACTTATCTGATTACTTTAACTAAAAGAAGAGGAATTCCTGTTTGCTTGAATTCCCAAGGAAATAAGTTCAATTTATAGGAGCTAAAGAGCTGATCAACATTTGGAAGCAAAAATGAAACCAAGATGCCGAACTTTCTGTCTTTCAAAAATCAAATATAGGATGTATATCCTTTAGCAATCAGTATAAAATATAGTTTCTGATATAATAGGTGATTAATATCATTGATATTCCTTGTATTTTATTCTTAATTACCACATTCCCATTTTCCTAACAGCAGGGATAGAGATTACAGCCAAAATGAAAATATTTTTAGGAAGGAAAATGGAGCACGGGACTTCAAGTCTGGAGGGTGGGAAAGAAAAGGGTGAAGAGGGCAATCACAATATTGATGCTGCTTTCTTAACTCCCTGCTCTTTTACTATTTGAAAGTTCAGAACTGAAGATTGGAAGAAATAAGATTCTTTGAAATCCATAGGCTATAGACGAACAGCTGTTAAATTTTACTTAGTAGGATGACATGAGCATATTAGATTTATAACTATATCATTGGGAACACTTTCAAAATTATTCTTGGAAATAATGTGGCTGGCATCAGAAAGACTTGGAATGCTTATGAAAATGCAGATTCTTGGGCTCCACCTAGACTGATGGAATCAGAATGTGCATTTTTAAAAAACACACTAGAGTATGCAAACCATTAATCTATAAACTGATAATGTGAGGAAGAAATATTATCCACACACACACAAATACATATAAGCTCTTAAGCATAATGTTGGTATAGCAAGAAGAAAATGGATATAGAGTTAGATATTTTGAACTTGAGTTTTGGCTAATCACTAATTAACTGTGTAATTATAGCAAACCATTCGATCTCTTTACACTTCTGTTTCCTCATTTGTAAAATTGGGGATGGCTGTAGAATTAGATGAGATACTGTACGTTTTGCCACCTCTAAATATTAGTTATTTTCATTGACCCTTAGGACCTCATTAACCTTGAGGGAGGGTATGCACACCACTGGCGGACCGTGGCCCTTAGCACGAGGGTACAATAGGCATTAAAGGTTTACAAACAGAGTCCGTTTGAAAAAATAAAGTTAAGTGAATAAATGGGACAGATGGAAAAATCTTGAAGGTGGCATTGGAAAGAATGATGTTTGGGCAACTTCTCCAGATTGTTAAATCCTTCTGCAGAAGCAGGGGAAGGAGAAGGAGGCACAAATCCCTCATGATATTTCTAATACAAGAAAATTTCTTTAAAAATGTAGATAAATAGGTCATCCTAAGAAGAAAATACATGTAATATTTGCAGGCACATAAATTTCTCTTGTTAGAAAGAAAGATCCTCATTAAAACAACACTATATAACCTGTATCAGCTACCTGTAGCTGGGAGCTCTAATATTTTCGAGCAATATTAAATAACAATAAAATTCCATCCCAACATATTCTGAATGCTTCTCCTTAGAGTTCATGTCCTTCGTCTAACAAGATGAGCTCATACAGCGTTTCAAGTCTGAGAGTGTCAGAGCCATAGTTATCATAAAGACCATGGGCGCGCAACTCCTCAATTGTTGGATGGGGAAACTGAAGCTCAGAGAGGCAGCAGCTGGTGAGTGAGTCAATGGAACCCACTTTGGGCCCACTGACTAAGCCCAGGGCTCTCCCTAGCCCTTAAATATCCAGCAATTGCTGAGCTACATCAGGAGGGATTATGGGAGATGGCAGTGCTAATTGCTACACTTCCACGTTTCAATGCTAAACTTAGTGAAAACCCTGTATTAAATGCAGCGGGGAGCCCAAAGAGCATCAAGCAGTCAATATACTGGGATATGGATTGTATATTATCTTCTTCTGGACTCATCTCACCCACTCTTCAATTTTGTGGTGGTTATATATTCTTAGTCTGGCTCTGAAGTTCCTTTCAATGTTTATGTTACCTCCCTTCAGGTATAAAATATACTTTAAAAATTATTTGCTTATTTATTTAATTTCCTTCTTCCTCCGCCCTGCTGTTTTTGCTGTTTGTATCCATTTGCTGTGTGATCCTCTGTATCTATTTCTCTTTTTGGGCTTCTCTTTTCATTTTTTTCTCCTCTAGGATTCACTGGGATTTGATCCTGGGGACTTCTGATGTGGAGAGAGGTCCCCTGTTTGCTGTGCCACCTCAGTTCCTGGTTTCTGTTGTACTTCACCTTGACTCTCCCCCTTGCCTTTCTTTTGTTGCATCATCATCTTGCTGTGTGACTCACTTGTGCCGGCACCGGCATTCATGCTGCATGGGTGCTCAGCTCACCGCTCAGGCACTGGAAAATATACTTTTGTGTGGATGAATAAAGCTTCTTTATCTTAACCATAGAGTTTGTTCATCTCCTTCATTTATTGGAATATTTTAATATTTGGTATTGATAATTGGATATTCAGCACACAAAAAAAACATTTATCAGAGAGACGACAATATAAATGGTGAAACTCTTGGAGCATTTAATGTTAAAATAGTGCACCTTTTTAGGTCAACACTCATTGTTTGGTGAAACATATTTTCCAGGGCCAGTTAAACAAATTGCTGGAAAATGAATCACATTTTAGCTGCTGGGCTCCTGTGATCACGTTGGCCTTCAGAGACCAAGCTCCAAACACAGGGAGAGAAACACTGCCTGTGGTGGCCAGTCTGAGAACGTACCGGCAGTTGACTCACACTCCTGACACTCCAGAATTGGGAGTTCAGTCTAGAAGCTTATTTTAAATTTTAACTTTGACATAATTTAGGACTTACAGAAAAGTTGCAAAAATAGTACAAAGCATTCCCGTGTGCCCTTCACCGAGATTCCCCAAATGTTTGCATTTTACCACACTTGCTTATCATTCTCATTCTCTCTTTTCATACATATTTCTCCATGCCCCTCCCACCCCAGAAACATTGGTGAATAAGTTAGAGGCATGATATCCCATTACCAATGTTTCACTGTGTAATTCCCCCAAACATGGACACTCTATGACAGATGCCTAGTACAATGATGAAAATCAGGAAATTAAAATTGATACAGTTCTGTTATCTAATCCACAGACCTAATACTTCTCCAACTGTCTTACCAATTTGGTCTGCAACACTTTCAGTATTTCATGACATCTTCTAAAAGTCTTTCTCTGCCCCACAGATTGGCAATTCTGTAAACCAGAATTTCCTGTGCCCTTAAAAAGAATTAGTTTCTCTATTTTAAATAAATTGATTATCATAAATTGATCAGATTCCTGACTGAAGGAATACTCAATACCAGACTCTTTACAGTACCTTCTAATGATTCAACGCTAGCCTTATGATTAGGTCTCAAAAATGTATAGACAGTATTATTCTAGCAATGGAAGAACTCTTATCATTCATATAAAGGCAGTGGCCACCAGAGGTTCTGAGGGATGGGAGAGGGAAGAATAGGTGTAATATGGGGGCATCTTTGGGACACTGGACTTGTCCTGCACGACACGGCAGTGACATATACAGGCCATTGTATATTTTGTCATAACCTACAAAATTGTGCAGGTCCAAGTGTAAACTGTAATGTAAACTGTAGTCCACGGTTAGTAGCAATGCTTCAGTATGTATTCTTCCATTGTAACACATAGACCACACTAATGAGAGATGCTGTTGATGTGGGAAAGTGTGGGAGGGCAAGGAAGTGGTGCATACGGGAATCCCTTATATTTTTTTATGTAACATTTATGTAATCTAAAGTTCCTTTAAAAATAAAAAAAAATTAATAAAAAAGAGCATATTTTGGCAAAATCATGACCTTGTTGAAGAGCTTGTGCTTTTCTGGGCTGGATTCCATAAACATGGGAAGTTAACTACAGACCGCAACTCAGTGCCCTGGAGATGAGCTCCCAGCAGTACTCTTGAAGCTGCTTCTCAGAGGTGTGTGCACTTGGGCCTCAGTTTCCTCCTCCGATAAATGGGACACTTAAGATCTACTGCACATGTTCATTACATGAATTAAATGTGATAAAGAAAGATTTAGGACAAAGTCTGGCTCATTAGGTGCCCAATCACTTATAGACATAACTGATTTTATTATGTGAACGACTAACAGACTAATACGCAGTATGTTTTGTTCTGCATGAACCAGAACAGAATTTATTTTCAACTCAATTTAGAGATAATTAGCACATGCATTTTCCACAGCTTTTGTAATCAAGCTAAATTCATACTAGGTCTCCTTGTGAAAGAAAAATAATTATAGCATTACCTTGGAACTTTGCAAGTTAAGAAGATACATTCATGATACAGAACAGGCTAGATGGTTATTTTATGTGTATGTCACAATAGATACTTTACCTAAAATGCAACAAAACCATGCACCTATACACTTTCTAACTGATGGTCAAATTATGTTTCTATTTCTTGTCTAAGTGATCTTAAAATAAGAACACTTCCAGGAGAAACTAAGGGAAGGTAGAAGGCTTCCTTTCTCCTCTCGCTCCCTCTTTCTCTCCTCTCTCTGTCCTTTCTCAGAGAAGAGACCCATTAGCTTGGGAATGTGACCCCAAGCTGATTAGCCAGGCAAATAAATAAATACAGTAGAATACACAAACAAAGTTGGCCACACCTGCAGGCTTGTGGGTTGGGGGGAGAAGGGCTTGGCCCTGGGAGGGCCACACTGGTCCCCTTTCCTCCACCACTGACAACCCTACCAGTGCAGCTGGGACACCACGTTGCCTCCAGCAAGGTCAGAGCGCAGCAGGACAGGAACAGAGGCGCATTGTCTCCGTGTTCACACGGAAACCCGGCACTTGTGCTCTGATCTGCAGCTGCAACACGGTCTCCCCATGGCGCCTACACCAGGGCGCCCGAGAAAGCTGTTTGCCACCATTCCTTAGCACCCTTCTTCCCTGAACTTGCCTTCCATAAAATGCCTTATCTTGGCTTTTAAAAAACCATTCAATCCTTTGGCGAATGCGAGAATTCTAAATTTTCCTATTTGGACAAAATGCTTTGAAATGAGAAGTTCTTTGGCCTGTGGGAAGCATGGTCACCGGGAGCCAAAAGCTCAATGGAAGCTATGATTAATGAATTATAAAGCCAATCCGTTGAGCCATGACATTAGTACAGAACCGTCTAAGCAGGAACTAATTATATGTGGAAATAATCATTCAACCCGAGAAAGGCATTTCCTATCCATTAGAAAATACTATGAACAGATAATACCTAAAAAAAAAAAATTTCTGTATTATTGGTCAAAAGAAGAGATTATTCTGTACTTTATAATGAATTTGTCAAGAAACATTAAATTTGAATTTTGCCTTAGTTATAGGTTTTTCTCTTTTGGTAAAAGAAGTGCTACTTGATTACCTGATTATAAGTTTAGTACATGACTGGTTCTTGAAAAAAATCTTTAAAAGTTCTTGATTTGTGTTTTATTATTGAAAGCCTCCATAGAAAAAAAATTTAAACTATACCACAAGTTTAGGGGAAATTTTTGGTCATTATCGTTCATTTATTTTCCTTATTAAGCTAATTTAATTATCATAGAGACACAAACATTAGCTCCACTACTGGGCTTCTCACATCTGTTAGTAAAGATTTGATTAGGGCTACACAAATGTGCTAGATTAAACTATCTAGTTGGTGAAATTCAAGCCACCTGGATATTTTAGCAACATCAATAAGAATAATTCTCTTTTTCAAAATCAGTAAATCCAAGCTATATTAAAAAGAATTAATTAATGAGTGCCAGATAGGCAAAACAAACATTTGACAATGAATCATATTATCAAAGGTTTTGAGGTAGATCCCTCTCAGCTTATGTTTAGATGTCAAATTATATTACCAAAACTAAACAATCTGTTAAAATGATGTCTTAATGCAATAAGTCCCCTGTGCCATACGGTTTTGTTTTTTTTTTTCCTTCAACAGTCTTACTAGAAAAAAGATATGTCCTATTTGCTCATGGTAATAATCAGGTTGCAAGACATTTGCCCCAAAGTGATACCTTGGTGAGCTGTTAATACAATTTAAATATGGTTTAAAAAAAGGAAAAAATTATTACAAAATTTGGTTAATATATCACACGTATCTTGTATCACTAGCACAAGGCGTACCTCATACAAGGAATTCAGAAAGATGGGGAGATTGGAAGGATTGATATACCAAATTTAGGTATTTTATAGAATATATAAAGAATTCTAGAATCAGAAATGACCCAAGAAGCCATCTAGTTCAGGACTGGCAAACAGAAAATATATTAGTCTTTGCAGGCCAGGTGGTCTCTGTCACAACTACTCAACACTGCTTTATCGCCAAAGATAAACTAATGGGCATGGTTTCCAATAAAACTTTATTTGCAAAACAGGTGGTAGTATTTTGCTGACCCTTGATCCAGTCCAACTTCCATATTATAAAGATCACGTACCTGAGGCCTCGTGTGTGAAAGTAACTTACCTAAGATTAAGCAGCAAGAGATAGAGCTGCAACTGAAAACAGCCTTTTCTGCTTCCAGGAGAGTGTTCGCGCTGTGCTGAATTAATTGTCATGACACATGAACGGGTGGCCATGTCCAAAGGGAAAGTTTGTCTCTGCCTCAGAGCACATCCAAATGCTTCATGCATTTGATGTCTATAGAATTGTGATGTGTAGATCATTCCTAAAGGCTCCAGAGAAAAAGTTGCTTTTCAGAGACCAAGCAGAATCACAAAGAATATTTTTGGGGAAAGGAACACGAACATCCTGACAGTTAACCAAGCATGAAAATACTTGACTGAAATGCTACACATGGTTTGCTTCTTTAAAGACCATCTTGGTCCTGGAAAACTGCATTTCTATTGAATATTTATAGCAAATGTGATTGAATAAGAAGAATTTAAAGTGGAAAAAATCCTCTATGCTGTGATTCCAAATTAAATCTTATTTTCATGGTTGACAGTGTTTTGTATTCCCCAGGTTTGCATTGTATAAAGAACCATCTTATTACAATGCCCTGTCCCAGCACCAAATAATAAGGCTCTTTAGATTAACACTCGAGTCACCAGCATCCGTTTTTCAGTGGGCTTTCCCCCTTTCACATTACTCACTCTTTCCATTTGGAAGGAGGTAGAAGAAATGGGTCCCTAGGAAATCCTAAATGGAGAGGTGAGTCTGGGTCCATCTCTAAGAACGTCTGTGGGTGTCTGCATGGAAAGGTTTGGGAATCATTGCTCTGTAACTGACAGTCCAGAAAGACATGATTGATGAAAGGGAATTGGATGTTTGAGTCAAAAGGGACGTCATTAACTAACTGAACCAAATAAACAAAATGGAGCTTCCAAGGGGGCAGTGGGGCACATTCTTTTTGAAAACATGGGTCCAATATTCAGGATGTTTTACTAAAGTGGGGGTGGGGAGGGAGCCATTACTTAATGGGTCCCAGCTTGCGAAGGTGAAATAACCCACAATATATAGTTGTTGTTTTTCCCTTCAGCAGGTCTTTGTTGATCTTGATCGCACATTTCTCAGTGAATAGACTTAGCTGCATCCTCTTTTTGTGCCATGCATGTTCTGGTCCTGAATTCATGAAAGAGGTTTCTATATTAATCATTGCAAACAAAATTCTGTGGCTGCAATTGTTTTCTAGCTTAGGCATTTTAAACTAGGTTAGAAGTAAATCAAACTGTGTGATCTGCTACTTTGAGTTTATATTAAGCATATGAAATTGTATATATGCATAAGATAAAATTATGCTTTCTATGTTTTCATGATTGGGGCTCTTTTTTGATCAAAAGGACAGTACCATTTTCATGAATCTTGCTTATATAACACTATTTTGTGTTAGAGCTTAGTTTATAAGTAATATAGAGTACAGTGTGATATAATAAAAAACAAATCGATAGATTGTGGAATTACTGGAGCAGGTACGTGTTTTAAAATCTCCTTTTGAAATCAAAAGTTTGACCCCTCATGCAAAAAAATAAAAATTAAAAACCACCAGATTGCTTTAGGTCAAGGATAACAAAAGCATGAATGATTCAGAAAAACACCTTTTGAACTTTCCTCAGGAAGGTTTGAGCCATAGGATAACTGAAAATCTTAACCAGAATGCATGCAGGTGGCCATTTCTTGGTTTGAAACATCTTGAAACAGTTTCCGTGCCTAGCAAGGAGGCTCCTGTGTCAGAGTGAGGTTTGCACAAGCAAGAGAGGAAAAGTGTATGCAAATGAGTGCATATGTATGAGTTCAAGAGCAGGACTGACCGCTTCAAAGGTTAGGAGCAGTGATTGTTTAAGTGTTAATGGGGGAAAATCTTGGCTGAGCGCTCTGAGCTATCCCTGCTTTTACAACGACATGCGGCACAAATATAAGCATTTGTGGCATATGTTTAAGTATTAGCCTCATTCCTCGCTCCATGTTACGTTCTCAGTTTTGTTTTGTTTTTTTCCTAATTTATATTATCTTGAAGTATTTCGTGTATCTTTAGAACTGTTTTAAGTCCTTCTTAGAATTAAGGACAGTTATACATGCAGTGTGAATTTTACAGGTCTGGAAATTTGAAAACGTTATCGTTCACTGATAGGCACACATTATTATCAGAAAAGCCGAAGTCATTAGCCCAAATAAAGGATTAGAATTGACAATAGAAGTGAACCTAGAGTATAATTAATGAATTCTCTAATTGTCCTTTCTGTGGTTAGTTCATTAAGTCTGATGATGGAGTGGATATTTGGGCATCTGTCTCCAACATCTGTCATCTCGTCCATCCCCTGGGTTGACTCCATCATTGTCAGCAAAGAAGAGGGTTCCTTTCCTCCTTCACTCTTCACTCTTTGTGTTTCCCTCTCAAAAGGGAACATGCTGTAAAAAACAACAACCATCCTCTAATGTGATAGCATGACAAGAGGTGGAACCACCACGAGGGAGGAATAACTAACCTATGATGTGAACAGATTGATTAAATGGTTATTGAAATCGTATCTTAGAGTACAGCTCATGAAATGAACAACATATAAAACATGGTTTTCCCAGGAAACTTGTTTTGTATTCACATTAGTTGAATTTGATTCCACTCACAGACACTCCTTGGGGATCTGCTTTGTACCTGATATTCTTGGTTATTGACAGCTCCCATTGACTGGGCACTTACCTTTTGCCAGACTTGGTGCAATGGGTCTTACACATACAGTCAAATTTAGTTTATTCCTGCTTTCAGATCTGGTATTGGTCTCCCTCTTTTACGAATGAGTAAACTGAGGCCAGAGAAATCATGTGACTTGCCGAAGTTCAACCAGCCTCGTAAATGCCGACACGAGGTTCCCTACCCACATTGGCAGGCTTCCAGCACTGAGCTTTTATCCACCATACTTCATGTAAATTCTTCCCCATCAGAAAGCAGTTGGCAAAGGAACTGCAAAGATATTTTCCCCTCTCCATTAATGGAGTAGGAATAAATTTGTGAATAAGGCACTGGAATGTCAAAGCTAAAAAACAAAAACCTACTACTTACTACTGATAGCCCATGTCAGGGAGGGATGAAGGCATTTCTAAAAATTTCTCCAATTGCTTAGGTTCATTTCGATCCTTGACTGATGCCAGTTGCACAGGGTCCCCAGTGTGGCATCTCCTGACCATGTGCCATTCTTACGCTCTGAGCTTGACTGGTGAGAGATAGTAGAAGGTGGATATCTGCTCAGAGAGATGACTTCCCAACGCCATGGACCTACTGCCAGAAGCAAGAAGCTCACATGTGTGCTCCACATGACCTTCTCCCCAGGAAGTCTAAAGAGTCTCACCATGTTCAGAGACTTAGAACATAGAGAAGAAATAAACTTATGTTTTTCTTGTTTTATGCTGACCTTCATTGGCCCAGTGTTTTAAGTAACACACTTGCTAGAGATTGCAGTAGCAGAAAGGTCTAGAGGAGGCAGAGGCACAGAAAGAAGCAAGAAGTGAGTCTCCACCATTTGACCAGGTCGTTATGTTTCAGGACTTTACATTAAAAAATAGAGTTGCTTAGGTGATTATTAAAAGGGAAGAATAGCACTTTAGCTGAAGGATAGTTGGCTCGCAAAAGTGGTCCCAGGATAAGTTAGAAGGTGGAAATTCTGAAGGGTGGGGGCAGCACGCTGGGTTAATACACTTCCCCTGCAGATGTGGGTGGTGATTTGTATAACCCAATTGAAATGAGTTCTGAACACATATACATCATAAAGCTCACTGTTACTTTTAAAGTTTTTGGCCTCAGCTTGCACCTGCACCTGGCTGTGTGTATAAGTGTTTTCTCATGGCCATTACTATTATTAATGTGTACCATTGGGGGATTTGGGGGGTTCTGGTTGCATGGATTTATTAGGAAATGCTCTCTTGTATAGAATACCTGCATTGCTACAGTATTCCCTTTTTGCAGAAAAGCAAGTCCAGCAAATCAGGAACACCATTAGAATCAGAAATTATCTGTGGTGTTCCATTTCCCCAGGCCAGGCATACTACAAATGGGCATGGGGTGGGGAGCAGCATGGAAGTTGGGGGTGGGATGGAAAGAGCTCAGAATAGAGAACCAGTTTCTAGTCCAGGGTCCCTCACTGAGTTTGGAGATATTTGGTAAGTCTCATCCTTGTTCTATGTCTTATCTATAGAAGAAAGGGGTAAACTCATGGATTGCTGAAGTTCATTTACAGGTTTGACTTGTTAAAACATTATGTCCTTTCCCCTTCTGGAGAAACAAGTAGGTGATGGATTTGGGAAATTACTCTCAATGAGTAAACTGCCCTCTTCTCCCTGCTGTGGAATCCACAACCTCCCATCAATTTAAGTTGACAGTGTTTTCACATTGTAAAACTACCAAGATAAAAACATCATTTACCAAGAGGCAACTCTGTGATCCATCAAACCAGATGATCCCATTTTATCATCTATTAAGTGACATGCATGCATTCATTCAATACATCTAGTACTAAGTACTTACCATGGCCAGCCACTACACAGAGATAAAGGGAAGAGCAGGGCCGAACATTTCTTGCCCTCCTGGAGCTTAAAATTGTTTGGAGGATGCAGATGAAAAATAAGGAATTACAATTAAGTGGAAGGAATAAACAGATAAGGAAGTGCAGGGAGTTATGGGAATATTTAGCAAAAGCAGCCCAGTCCAGCCTATGGGTGAGGGAAGGTGCTCCCTGAGGAGGGGGCTTTAAGTGGATCCCAGGATGCGGGGTCGTTGGCAGCTTAAAGGAGGCGTGATGGGAGGGCAGAGGGGGAAGTCATTTATCTGTGCTCTGAAAAAACCTGACCGGTGAAGGCATTTGCCACAGGTAATAGGATCTTAATGAGTAGCTCAAAAGGGGAGAGGGGGGACCTGGGAATCTTTGAAAGAGGAAAGCATGGGAAGTCTGAGTCTGCCCTTCGGATACCCTAATGGAGTCCGATAGGATGCACCAGACAAGGCTCGTCATCACAAACACTGGGTCTGGACTCTGGAGGATAGTTGTGCAGCAGATATTTGTTTAAAATCATACTTGGCAGGGACTTTTTCCTGTCAAAATAGAATAAGGGGGACTGAATTTACTTTCCTGAAGCAACCAAAAAAATGGACACAACATAATAAACAACAGTTTTCAAGATACTGGCTATCAGGTAATGAAGCACAGGAAACAAATGAGGCGAATCCTGCGATTGCCCCAGCTGGAGAGGGTTTCCAGGTTTTGGCTCAGGGAAGGAAACTGGAGGAGCCTGGTGAACTCCCTGAGTTGAAGAGATGGAGTTGAGAGTCTGGGGAGACCAAAGAAGCTAGAATTCCTAGGACAGAATGCCAGAGATGAGAGAGCACACACAGGGAGAATTCCACAAGTCTCCAGAGGACCCCCAGCAAGAATTTAGCTGGATACTGATCACTGCGTGTGTATGAGGAAACTATCCAAACTCTGAAGAAGAACCACCTGACAGGATTAGAGGTAACAGTGTCCAGCACTGGAAATAGTGCCAATAGCCACCAGTCAGACTGGAAAACCTTTTGATTCACAGGGAATTGGGTAGAGTAAACTGAAGAGTCTTGCCATAGCAGTAGGATAAATATCTCTAGACTGAGCATGGCTTTGGTATCACGTCACAAACCTTAAAAGCAAGACCTAAAAAAGCCAATTGTTTTCAAGTAACTTAACTGTGTCGCAGAGCAAAACTAAAGAATATATATAGGAATACAAGAATATTGAGCACTAACAAGGTTAAATTCATAGTGTCTGGCTTCAGGCAAAACTAGACACAAGAAGAAGCAGGAAATTATGACCCATAATGAGATGAAAAATCAATTAATCGAAAGCAACCCAAAACTGACACAAATGTTAGAATTTTAGCAAAGAAAGGTACCAGAACAACTATAGTAACTGTATTCCATATGTTCAAAAAATTAAGTATAGACAAGGAAGATTCAAATTGAACTTCCAAAGAAGAAAACTACAATGTATGAGATGGAAAATACACTGGATAGGATTAATAGTAGATTAGATTAATAGTAGATTAGAAAACAACAATGTATGAGATGGAAAATACACTGGATAGGATTAATAGTAGATTAATAGGATTAGTGAAGTTGAGAGCATATCAAGAGAAACTTACCCAATTGAAGAAAGAAAAAAAAATTAATGAAGAAAGCATCAAACTGTGAGACACCTTTAGACACCTAATGTAACTAGAATTGGAACCCCCAAATGAGAGGAGGAGAGGGAAACAGAAAGAAATAAGTGAGGATATAATGCCTGAAAAATCTCCCAATTTCATGAAAACTATAAATTTAGAGATCCAAGATGTTCAAAAAAACCCAAGCACAAGAAAACTACATGAGAGCACATCTTAATCAAATTGCTAAAGGTAAAAAACTTGAAAAGTTCCAAAAGCAGCCAGAGGAAAAAATGATGCATTATACACAGAGGAACAAGGATATGGCTAATAAATTTCTTGTCAGAGAATTAGGCAAGCCAGGAAACAGTAGAGCAACATCTTTATAGAATTGAAAGAAAAAAAAATCTGCCAACCTTGAATTCTATACTATAGAAAATATCTTTCACAAATGAAGGTGAAATAAAGGCTTTTTTTTTTTAGATACACAAAAATGGAAAGAATTCATTAGCATCTGACAAGCACTATAAGAAATCTTAAAGGAAACCCTTCAGGCAGAAGGAAAATGATACCAGATGGAAATATGAATCTTCACAAAGAACTGACGAGCACTGGAAATAACTACATGGTTAAATTAGTAATTTTTCTTGTTTTTAAAATCTCTTGAAGTAGTAAATGATTTTTAAAACAAGAATACAACGTAATATAAGGTTTGGTACATGTAAAAGTAAAATATGTGATAAAAGCCAAAACCTGGGAAAGGGAGAAATGGAGGTACGCTTTTGAGGATCTTATAATATATGTGAAATAGTATCATATTACTTGAGATTGTGATCACTTAAAGATGTATACTAGAAGCCCTAACTACCACTACTGAAACAACAATGAAGGATTATGGCTAATAAACCAACAAAGAAGATAAAGTGGACCAGAAAAACAATGGAGAAATTAATCAAACAAAAAACGGGTTCTCTGACAGGATCCATAAGACTCTAGCCAGACTGATCATAGAAAAAAGATAGAAAACACAAATTAACAATATCATAAATATATCAGAAACAAGAGAGGGGACATTACTACAGAATCTACAGGTATTAAAACGGTAATAGAGGGGAGAGAGGTAGCTCAGTGGTTGAGTGCCTACTCCCCATGTACGAGGTCCTGAGTTCATTCTTTGGTACTTCCTAAAAAAAATTTTTTTTTAAAGATAATAGAATAATTATGTAATAAATTAAATAGTTCAGATGATAGAGACAAATTCCTTGAAAGATGCAAACTCCAAGATCAAAGTTCACTCAAGAAGAAATAACCTGAATAATCCTACATCTATCAAAGAAATTGAAATTGTAGTTACTAAATTTCTCACAAAGTAAACTACAGACTCAAATGGTTTCTTTCACTGGTGAATTCCACAGTAAAGGAAGAAATAATATCAGTGTTACACAAACTCTCCCAAAAAACTGAAAATGAGAGAATACCTCCTGACTCATTCTATAAGGCCAGTATTACTCTGATAAAACCAAAGATGTTACAAGAAAAGAGAACTATAGACCAAGATCGCTTGTGAACATTGATGTAAAAACTCTAAACAAAATTGTAGCAAATTGAATCCAACAATATATATAATTTTAATACATCATGACTATCATATGAGGTTGATTTAACATTAGAAAATCCATCAATGTAATTCACCATATAAACAAGGACAAAAGAAAAACCATACTATCTCAATATACTCAGAAAAAGCATTTGACATAGTCCAACAACCATTCCTGTTAAAAGCTCTTAGCAGGCTAGGAACTGAAGGAGACTGCTTCAAGGTGATAAAAAGGCATATTTGAAAAATCTGCGTCTTTATTTTTGTACTTAATTGTGAAAGTCTGAAAAGTTTCCCTTTAAACACAGGAACAAAACAGGAATATCTGTTTCTACCACTTCTATTCAACACTTACTGGACTTTCTAGTGAGTGTGATACATCATAATAAAAAATAAGTTACTGTTTTCATTTGCAGATGACATGATCATCTAAGTAGAAAAACTCATGAAAGTTATCAAAACTTTATTAGAACTAATAAGTGAGGTTAGAAAGATTGCAGGATACAAGATCAATATACAAAAATCAGTTTACAAATGTATATAAGGATCCTGGAAAAACAAGCAGGAATTGAAATTATAAAAACAATACCATTTATAATAGCATCATATAACATGAAATACTCAGGAATATATCTGACTAAAGATGTGAAAAACCTGAAAACTATAAAACATAGTTGAGAGACATTCAAGAAGACAAAAATAAGTAGGTATATCTTGTTTATGGGTCAATGAGTTATCAATAATTTAAGTAATCAATCAAGTTTTTTTCTTCAACTGATCTATAAATTTAAAGAATCCTAGTAAAACTCCCAGCAGGTTTTTTTTAATACAGATTGACAAATTTATTCTAAAAGTTCATATGATAATGCAAAGGACCTAGAATAGTCAGTATATTATGAAAAAGAAAAACAAATTGACTTTAAGACATAAAATTACCGTTGTCTTGGCATAATGACAGACAAAATAATCAATGGAATAGAATAGAGAATCCAGACATAGACATATATGAACAACCAATTTTTAATGAAAATATAAATTCAGAAACAAAAGTCTCTTTAACAAGTGATCTGGAACAACTGAATATATACTTGAAATGAAATTTGGTTCATGTCTCACATCATCTAAAATTTTTAAATGACTCATAGACCTAAAGATGAAACTGTAAAAGTTTGAAAACTATAGGAGAAAACTCTTGTAACCATGGGTTAGACAAAAAGTACTTAGATGCAATACCAAAAGCACAATCCATAAAGAAACAAATTGAAAAACTGAACTCCATCAAAATTAAAAACTTTGACTCTTCCAAATCAATACCAATTGTTCCTATGCTGACTGAGTACTTTGCAATTTCCCAATTTGTGATGTATTAAATTCTCAAATTAGGGGGTAAAAGACACTGCCAAGACAATGGAAAGAAAAATAACACACTGGAAGAAAATATTTCAAGGTTTATATGAAGTACTTATACACAGAATAAATAAAGAACTCTCAAAACTGAAGAATAAGAAAATAAACAATCCAATTAAAAAAAGTCCAAAAAATTTGAGCAGACACTTCATCAAAGAAGACATAGAGATGGAATATAACCACATGAAGAAATGCTAAACATCAGTAGGTATAGCAGTTTGATATTGTTTATGAATTTTAAAAATAGATAATGGATTATGTTTGTGAACTGGTCTATCCCTCTGGGCATATTAAATTGTGTTGGATCCAGAGGTTTCACTTTTACTTGATTAAATTATGATTAAGGCTTTGATTGGGCCACATCAGTAGGATGTTGAGTCCCCACTCCCTTGGTGGGCGGGGACTCACAGAGAAAATGACATGGCAGAGGAGTTAGTTCGAGTTTTTGGATGCTGGGACCCTGGGAAGTAAACACACAGGAGAAGAACACAGAAGAATAGAAACTGCTCCATAGACACAGCAGAGGCCCTGGGTAGAGAGAGAGCCTATAGTCTATAGGTGACCTTGCGGAGAGACCAGAACAGCTGAATGCAGAGAGAAACGAGCCCTGGGAGAGAGATGAGGCTTATCCAAACCTGCAGCTAATACTGGAAGAAGCTGGGAACATGGAGCCTTAAGAGGAAGAGGAAGGCTGGACCCTGACAGAGGCTGGCAGCCATCTTGCTCTAACGCAGCAACAGACTTAGTCAAGGGAAGTATCTTGCGCTTTATGGCCTGGTAACGGTAAGCTCTACCCCAAATAAATACCCTTTATAAAAGCCAACAGATTTCTGGTATTTTGCATCAGCATCCCTTTGGCTGATTAATACAATAGGCATTAGGGAAATGCAAATTAAAACTACAGTGAGATACCACCACACACCTACAATTAAAGGGACTGACTATACCAAGTACTGGCAAGGATGTAGAGGAAATGGAATTCTCATATATTGCTGGTGGGGATATAAAACATTTTGATAATTTCTCAAAACCTCAAACATACACCTACTGTATGATTCAGGCATTCCATATGTAGGTATTTACCTAAGAGAAATGAAAGCATATGTTCACAGGAAGGTTTGTACGTGAATGTCCATAGAAGTTTGATTTGTAATAGTCCCAAACTGGGAAAGACCCAAAAGTCCATTAAAAGGTGAATAGTAAACAAACTGTGGCATATCCATGAATGGAATACTATTCAGCAAAAAAAAAGAAAAAAGAAAAAAAGGAGTGAGCAATGGATATACACAAGATAGATGAGTCTCAAAATAATAATGCTGAGTGAAAGAAGGTAAGCAGAAAAAGAGTATATATTGTAGATTTCATTCATTGAAAATTATAGAAAATGCAAACTAATTCAAATGTCAGAAAGCAGATCAGTGGTCCCTTGGGGACAGAGGATGGAAGGTCAAGAAGAAGAGCTTACAAAGTAACATGAAACTTTTGAGGTGATGGATAAGTTCATAAGTCAAAACTTATCAACTACATTTTTTTTTTATTTTTTTTTATTTTTTTATTTTTTAAATTTTTTTATTTTTTATTGACTTTGTAATAATATTACATTAAAAATATATATGTGAGGTCCCATTCAACCCCATCCCCCCACCCCCCCTCTCCCCCCCCCAACAACACTCGTTCCCATCATCATGACACATCCATTGGATTTTGTAAGTACATCTTTGGGCACCTCTGCACCTCATATACATTGGTTCACATCATAGCCCATACTCTCCTCCATTCCATCCAGTGGGCCCTGTGAGGATTTACAATGTCCGGTGATTGCCTCTGAAGTACCATCCAGGGCAGCTCCATGTCCCAAAGACGCCTCCACCTCTCATCTCTTCCTGCCTTTCCCCATACCCTTCGTCCACTATGTCCACTTTTCCCATTCCAATGCCACCTCTTCTATGTGGACATTGGATTGGTTGTGTCCATTGCACCTCTATGTCAAGAGGAGGGTCAGATTCCACCTGGATGCTGGATGCAATCCTCCCATTTTCAGTTGTAATCACTCTAGGCTCCATGGTGTGGTGGTTGTCCTTCTTCAACTCCATCTTAGCTGAGTGTGGTAAGTCCAATAAATCAGATTGTAGGTGCTGGAGTCTGTTGAGGCTCAGGATCTGGCTATCACATTGTCAGTCCAGAGATTCAAATCCCCTAAATATATCTTAAACCCCAACATTAACTGCACCTCCAGCACATTGGCATGAAAGTCTTATGAAGGGAGATCCCATCTGAGTCCAGATTCATCACACATAAACACCATTTCCAAAGAGGGGCCATCTGCCCTGGTAGTTAACCCCATCGGCCATGACCATAACTCCCGTGGGTCTCTTTAGCCCTCAAAGGAACCAATATCTGGGGGTTGTATCTGCTTTATCTGTCTCTCTGACTCTGCTCAGTTGTACATGGGGGCAAACCTTCTGCCAGCCTCCAGACTCTTTTTTAGAAACTCGTAGCCATATAAACTCATTTCTCCTTTCCATTTCCCCCTTACTTTAGGTCAAACAGCATTTTAAAGTCATGGTATTTTATGTAGACATGGATATTCTGCTGATCCGCATTGAACCTTCTGTATAAGGTCATTTTCCAGTTGCATCATCAGTTGGTAGTTGATAGTGGTCCCTCGTTGCCAGGGAGGCTCATCCCCGGGTGTCATGTCCCACGCTGGGGGGAAGGCATTGCATTTACATGCTGAGTTTGGCTTCGAGACTGGCCACATTTGAGTAACATGAAGGCTGACAGGAGGAAATTCCCAGGCACAAAGTTGTTCTAGGCCTTGTTCTTATTTTGGGTTTATCAGCTCACAAGCATAGTCATTAGCATCAGGGGCTCACTGTTGAACCCTCACTCCCTCCCGGTCCCCGCCACTGTACCTGGGAGACTGTCGCTGCTCCCCTAGGGACCACGACAGAGCACCACTGGCCAGGAACCCAGTACCCCCCCTACTGTGGTTTTTAATTGTTGCCACTATGAGTATATCCAAACATTACCATGCACCCTGGACATATGTTCTGTACAGCTCCCTGTCAGCCATATATCACCTGTCATTGGTACCCCATACCAGTATCCCTCCATTGCCATTGTTGAAACACTCTGTGATCCAGAACTCCCCGAAATTTGAAGCCCAATATAATTTCATGGTCCCTTACTAGGGAATGGCATATAGCGATGAGCTTAAAGGATAGATAAAGAACTTGGATAAAGTTAGATAAAGAACTTAGATAAAGAATGATGATTTGAAAAAATTCCACATCCTATCTTTTTCTTTCCCCCCCCCCCTAATTATTCAGCTTTTCTTCACAGGAGTCCTAGACCACAGCAATGTATATATATAATATACAGCACTCCCACACATCCACCAGAAAACCTTTTCCCTTCCACAGTGATACTCTTACGCCCTATTCATATCATATTTACTTAAAGTGATGTACAGAGTCTGAGACATTAGCTTTCTAACAAGGTGACATCTGTGCTTACATTGTGGTGCATACTTTAGGATACACAGTTCTTTACATTTTTAGTTATCCTATGTTTTACATTATGGTTTACATTATCAGTCTGTCATCTCCTATATGTTATAGTGTAATATTACATGTTTTATATCCATCCTTGTGTACTCTCAAGAAACTCCTCTCTTACCCCCCATTTACTTTGGTTCCACACATTTAACGTCCATTTTCCCTTCCACCTTGGTGTCCTCAGTGATAGCCAACCTCCGTTTCCTGAGGAGCCACTTCCAGAGATAGATGGAATAGTGTTCAGGTCCTAACTTACTCAACTGCCCCAATGCCCTGGGAGCCACCCTTTCTCTCGAGGGATACAGTTCCCTCTATTTGATGGCATTAGTTCTCCCCAGGATGTGGGTCCACCCCCACTCTCACTACTTGGGTTTCTACCCCATGGTGTCACCCACTCTGGCAGAATGAGCATTTAGACATTCCCCAGGAGTCCGTCCTGCATCAGACCCTCCCCTCCGAGCATTCTAAACAGGTAGCCCTCTTTATTATATTTTGATATGATTTTCTCGGCATTTTACTCTCCACCAACACCTGACCCTCTCCTGGTTCGTATGCTACCCCTCCCTCCCCCCACTTTTGGGCAACGTTACCCATCCGTCCCTCCCCAGCCACCCTCAAACCCGCAAAGCCCCAAGCAAAGTCAACCCCTTGCCCCCCTTTTATCTCTTCTTTGTGTTCATACTTACCACCATCTCGTCTTAAATTCGACTCCTGCAGACATCGGCTCATATCCTTCCTCCACCCTCCGATTTCCTGTAAGCCTATCGTTCAGTCTCTTGCTATCTAGGGCAGCTTGTTTATTTCATATCATTGAGGTCATGTAGTATTTGTCCTTCAATGTCTGGGTTGCTTCACTCAACATAAGGTTTTCAAGATTCATCCATGTTATCACATGTGTTTGTAGTGTGTTTGTTCTTACAGCCGAGTAGTATTCCATTGTGTGTATATACCACATTTTATTGATCCACTCATCCGTTGATGGGCATTTGGGTTGATTCCAACTCTTGGCAATAGTGAACAATGCTGCTAGGAACATTGGTGTACATATATCGGTTTGTGTTCTTGTTTTCAGTTCTGCTGGGTATATACCCAGCAGTGGTATTGCTGGGTCATATGGCAAATCTATGGCTAGTTTTTTGAGAAACTGCCATACTGTCCTCCAGAATGGTTGGATCCTTCTGCATTCCCACCAGCAGTGGATGAGTGTTCCCCTTCCTTCACATCCTCTCCAGCACTTGTATTCTTCTGTTTTTTTCATAGCTGCCAATCTTATGGGTGTAAGATGGTATCTCATTGTAGTTTTGATTTGCATTTCCCTGATAGCTAGAGATTTGGAACATTTTTTCATGTGCTTTCTTGCCATTTGTATTTCTTCTTCGGAGAAGTGTCTGTTTAAGTCTTTTTCCCATTTTTTAAATGGGTTGTTTATCTTTTTATTTTCAAGATATAGGAGTTCTTTATATATGCAAGTTATAAGTTTCTTATCAGATATATGGTTGCCAAATATTTTCTCCCACTGTGTGGGCTCCCTTTTTACTTTCTTGACAAACTCCTTTGAGGTGCAGAAGGCTTTAATTTTGAGGAAGTCCCATTTATCTATTAGTTCTTTTGCTGCTCGTGCTTTTGGTGAGATATTCATAAATCCATTTCCTATTACAAGGTCCTGTAGATGTTTCCCTACACTGCTTTCTAAGGTTTTTATGGTCTTGGCTCTTATATTTAGGTCTTTGATCCATCTTGAGTTGATCTTTGTATAAGGTGTGAGATGGTAATCCTCTTTCATTCTTCTACATATGGCTATCCAGTTCTCCAGACACCATTTGTTGAATAGGCCACTCTCTCCCAGTTGAGAGGGTTTGGTGGCTTTATCGAATATTATGTGGTTGTATATGTGAGGGTCTATATCAGAGCTTTCAATTCGATTCCATTGGTCTATGTGTCTCTCCTTATGCCAATACCATGCTGTTTTCACCACCGTGGCTTTATAGTATGTTTTGAAGTCAGGTAGTGTGATTCCTCCAATTTCGTTTTTCTTTTTCAGTATGTCTTTGGCTATTCGGGGTCTCTTTCCTTTCCAAATAAATTTCATAGTTAGTTTTTCTAGTTCCTTAAAGAAGGCTGCATTGATTTTTATTGGGATTGCATTGAATGTGTAGATCAGTTTTGGTAGGATAGACATCTTAATAATGTTCAGTCTTCCTATCCATGAACAAGGAATAGTCTTCCATTTATTTAGGTCTTCTTTGATTTCCTTGAACAATCTTGTATAGTTCTCGGTGTATAAGTTCTTTACCTCTTTAGTTAAATTTATTCCTAAGTATTTGATTTTTTTATTTACTATTGTGAATGGTATTTGTTTCTTGATTTCCTCCTGATCTTGCTCATTATTGGTGTACAGAAATGCTACTGATTTTTGCGCATTGATCTTATAACCTGCGACTTTACTAAACTCATTTATGAGTTCTAGAATCTTCGTTGTAGATCTCTCAGGGTTTTCTATGTATAGGATCATGTCATCTGCAAATAATGAAATTTTGACTTCTTCCTTTCCAATTTGAATGCCTTTTATTTCTGGTTCTTGCCTCAGTGCTCGAGCAAGTATTTCTAAGACAATGTTAAATAGGAGCGGAGACAGTGGGCATCCTTGTCTTGTTCCTGAGTTTAGAGGGAAGGAGTCTAGGATTTCTCCATTGTAAACAATATTGGCTTTAGGTTTTTCATATATACTCTTTATCATGTTCAAAAAATTCCCTTGTATTCCAACCTTTTGGAGTGTTTTTATCAAGAAAGGGTGCTGTATTTTGTCAAATGCTTTTTCTGCATCAATAGATATAATCATGTGATTTTTTTCCTTCAATCTGTTTATATGGTGTATTACATTGATTGATTTTCTTATGTTGAACCATCCTTGCATACCTGGGATGAATCCCACTTGGTTGTGGTGTATAATACGTTTAATGTGTTGTTGAATACGATTAGCAAGTATTTTGTTAAGTATTTTTGCGTCTAGGTTCATTAGAGAAATTGGTCTGTAATTTACCTTTCTTGTGATGTCTTTGTTTGGCTTTGGTACTAGGGTAATGTTGGCATCATAGAAGGAGTTGGGTAACGTTCTTTCTGTTTCAATGTTTTGGAATAGTTTCAGCAGGATTGGTGTCAGTTCTTTCCGGAATGTTTTGTAGAATTCACCTGTGAAGCCATCTGGCCCTGGGCTCTTCTTAGTTGGGAGATTTTTAATAACTGATTCTATCTCTCTGCTTGTGATTGGTTTGTTAAGATCATCAATTTCTTCTTTTGTCAATATGGGCTGTTTATGTGTTTCTAGGAATTTGTCCATTTCCTCTAGATTGTCATTTTTGTTGGAATATAGTTTTTCAAAATATCCTTTTATGATAGTCTTTATTTCTGTGGGGTCAGTGGTGATATCGCCTTTCTCATTTCTTATTTTGTGTATTTGCATCTTCTCTCTTTTTTTCTTTGTTAGTGTTGCTAAAGGTTTGTCAATTTTGTTAATCTTCTCAAAAAACCAGCTCTTGGTCTTGTTTATCTGTTCAAGTGCTTTCTTATTTTCTATTTCATTTAGTTCTGCTCTTATCTTTGTTATTTCCTTCCTTCTTCTTCCTGTTGGGTTGCTTTGTTGTTGTTTTTCTAATTCCTTCAAATGTGCAGTTAGTTCTTCAATTTTTGCTCTTTCTTCTTTTTTGATATATGAATTTATGGCTATAAACTTCCCTCTCAGTACTGCTTTTGCTGCATCCCATAAATTTTGGTATGTTGTGTTATCATTATCATTTGTTTCAAGGTAGTCATTGATTTCTTTTGAGATTTCCTCTTTGACCCACTGTTTTTCTAAGAGTGTGCTGTTTAATTTCCAAATCGTGGTGTGAAATCTGGGCTTCTGTCCCTTGCAAATCTCCAGCTTGACTCCACTGTGGTCAGAGATAATGTTTTGTATGATTTCAATCTTTCTGAATTCGTTCAGCCTCTCTTTGTGGCCTAGCATATGATCTATCTTGGAGAATGATCCATGTGCGCTTGAGAAAAATGTATATCCTGCTGTGTTTGGGTGTAGCGATCTATATATGTCTATTAGATCGAGCTCCTCTAATATACTATTCAGATGTTTTGTTTCTTTGGTGATTCTCTTTTGAGATGTTCTGTCCAGAGTTGATAGTGGTGTATTAAAATCCCCCACTATAATTGTAGATGTATCTATTCTTTCACTTAGTTTTTCCAGCGTTTGCCTGACGTATTTAGAGGCACCCTTGTTAGGGGCATAGATATTTATGATTGTTCGATCTTCTTGACAGATTTTCCCTTGGGCTAAAATGTAGTATCCTTCTTTGTCTCTCACAATTGTTTCACATTTAAAGTCTATTTTGTCTGATATTAATATAGCTACTCCTGCCTTTTTTTGGTTATTGTTAGCTTGTATGATTGTTTTCCAGCCTTTCACTTTCAATCTCCATGTGTCTCTGGGTCTAAGATGTGTCTCTTGTAGACAGCATATGGATGGGTCATATTTCCTTATCCAATGTCCCAGTCTGAATCTTTTGATAGGTGAGTTTAATCCATTGACATTCAGTGTTATTACTATCAAGGAATTATTTGTGTTAGCCATACTTTGATTGGATTTGTGTTTGTCATATTTTGTTTGTATATTTTTTTTTTGTCTTTTTTGTTGTTGTTGTTGGTCTTATACTCTCCTCCAACTTTGCCTTTCCTGTTTTTTCCTTTCTTCCTGCAGCACTCCCTTTAGAATTTCTTGAAGGGGAGGTTTCTTGTTGGTATACTCTTTCAGTTTCTGTTTGTCTGCAAATATTTTGAACTCTCCATCATATTTGAATGCTAGTTTAGCTGGATAAAGTATTCTTGGTTGGAAATTTCTTTCCTTTAGTACCTTGACTATATCATACCACTGTCTTCTTGCCTCCATGGTTTCAGAAGAGAAATCAGCACTTAATCTAATTGAGCTTCCCTTGTATGTGATGGTTTTCTTTTCTCTTGCTGCTTTTAGGATTTTCTCTTTGTCTTGAGCATTGGATAATTTGACAAGTATATGTCTTGGGGTGGGCCTGTTGGGGTTTATGACTTGTGGAGTGCGCTGTGCTTCTTGGATATGTACATCTGTCTCTTTCAGTATATTTGGGAAGTTTTCAGCCATTATTTCCTGCAACACTCTTTCTGACCCCTTTCCCTTCTCTTCACCTTCTGGAATGCCTATAATACGTATGTTTGAGCGTTTTGCATTGTCATTCAGGTCCCTAAATCCTAATTGGATTTTTTCTATCTTCTTATTGACCCCTTCTACTATCTGTTTGATTTCTGATGTACTGTCTTCCACATCACTAATTCTCTGCTCTGTCTCTTCTAGTCTGCTGATATTTGCTGTAAGTGTATTTTTGATTTCTTGAACTGTGGTGTTCATTCCCATCATATCTGTTATGTTTTTGCGTATGTCTGCAATTTCCCCTCCAAGTGATATCTTCATGTTGTTAACCTCTTTCATTACTGCATCAAATTTGTCGGTGATAAATGTTCTAAGATCTTTCATTGCTTGTGCCAAGTTTTGCTCCCCTTCGTGATTATTGGTTTGTTGATTGGATTCAGCCATGTTTTCCTGATTATTGGTTTGGTTTGTAGATTTTTGTTGCTTTCTGGTCATCTCTTTATTTTGACGAATTTAATCAGTTCCTTAGCTTCTTTGTCTGCTCTTGGAGGTTAATTAGTTGTTATTTTTGTATAGGTGTTATATCTTCTCTTTGTCAGATTTTTCTTCTTATTCTAGTTACTTGTTGTTGGTTAAGTTCACTTTAGAGGAAAGTATTAGTGTTGGGGAAAGGCAATTGTGTAAGCAAGGGAAAAGTGTAAAGTTGTATTGGTGATGTATGTTAACAAAGCAAGAATATGAGATCTGGAAGGATGGAGGTTAGATTCATGTAGATTGTATAGAGTTATAGCTGTAGGTAGAGTACCTTTTATGAAGTAGATGACTGAATTTGGGAGGAATATGGTATGAACTACAAAGCTATTGTTTTCATGAGAGAGGGAGAAAGAAAGGAGAGGTAATAGTTTCAAGAGTGGATAATAGACAGAAAACAGAACAAAGGTATTAGAAATTAAGAGTTAGACACTTTGTGGATCAAAGAATGGGAGGTTGGGGGTGGAATATAGGAGAGACAGTAGATGATAGTGGATATCAAGATGCAGGGGAAGGGGGATAGTGTAGGTAGCCTAAATCAGTTCACACAGAAATGAGGCAGTGGAGGATCAGAAAACCCAGCAAATGTGAGGTGTTCCCTGTAGCACCTATTGTATACTTGAATTAAAATAAAAATAAGTGGAAGATGAGGGACAAGAGGGAAAGAAAAAACCGAAAAAAAAAAAAAAGAAAACTAATTATAATAAAGAAAAAAGAAAGACAAGAAGAAAGGAAGAAAGAAAAAGAGGATGGGCAAACGGTGGGGAACGGATAGGGAGAAGAGAGATACAGGTATACACGTGTCACAATTGCAACACTATCTAAAACAACAACTTCCCCCCGCTTTGCCCTAAAACCCCCCGTCTGTCTGCCCAAATGGGTCTGCAAGCACCTCCCTTCCCACAAACCCCTAATAGGCCGCCCAGGGCCCACGAACTCCCCAGTACTGCAGATGCTCCAAAAATAAAATAAAATAAAATAAAATAAAGTAAAATAAATTAAAAAAAAAAAAAAAAGAAGAGAAACCCCTCCGCAGGCCCGGCTCCGCCCACCGCGGAGGCTTGGACCGGCTCTGCCTGGCTCCTTACGCCGCTTCGGCCTGGCCTGGCTCCGCCCGGCTCCGCTCGCTACAGCGGCCCAGCCGGCTCCCGCGTCCACCTCCCGCCACCGCGGCCTGGACCGGCCCCGCCCGGCTCCGTATCTACATTTTTAATATGTATAATTTTTTGAATGCTAATAAACTTTTGAATAAAGCAACACTTTTGCAATAAATCAAAAACTGGGAAGGAATATTTATAGAAATTACGATCGTTGTATTTTTATCTATAATAGGTAAAAAGCTCATATTCACTGATATGAAAATCACTATTAGTCCAATAGATAAATGGACAAAGGTGACATAAATATAAAAAATAAAAATACATCTAATAGTGTTTTACATGTGAAAGTGTTCAGTTTTACTAAGAATCAAAGAAATGGAAATTAAAACAACTCAAAGCTGTCAATTTTTACTTTGCAAAGTAGGAAAAATTTTAACAATGCTAAAAAATGCAATATCCATTAGGGTATGATGAAATAGTCCCTCATCTATGGCTAGTGGGCATGTAAATTAATATCAGTCCTTTGAACAACAATTTCACAGAATGCATTATAGACAACATACAACCTGAGCCTTGAAAATGAACAGTTATTTATCTGGTAGTTCTACTTTTGGGAATCTACCCTAAGGAAAATTCCAAAAACAGAAATCCCCTCCTTTTCCATAATGATATTCACAGCAATAATATTTATAATAAGGAAGTTTCCTATAATACAACCATAGGGAATTTTTGTCATTTCTTCTTTCTGATCTTTGGGTGTTTCTAATTTTTTAAGTGACATATTGTACTTTTGTATTAAGGGAATTAAAAATATAGAAGCAGAAACTCTGGCCAATCATTCCCAAATTTTATAGTTTGAGAATAAAAGTTTGAGTTTCATTTGTTTCCTAGATTTTTGGAGGTCACTAAATATAGGCTGTTTCCAACTCACAAATCATATCTGGAAAGAATACTGCCCAGTTCCTATCTTTGACACCAACTATCTGTGCCCAGTTTGTATTTTAAATCTTAGTTTCTTGTCTTCTCAATGAGAGAATTAGACCAGTTTTGTACAATCCTTCGTCATGTATTTATGATGCTCCTACTCTGGTTAAGGCCCAAAAGGCGGAGAACCCACGAAGTACTTCAGAGTTGAGGATTCTCTCTAGGGAGCTCATTTGAAGAGTGGCCTTCTGAGAATTGTTGATTTTCCATGAGCCAGCCTTGTCTGGAGTGAAAATAGCACACAGTGGTCTCCCTGAAAGAGTGAGAATAACCCACAGATCAACAGGTCATTGCACATTATTACAGGGATGTGTCTGTCTCAAGGGTAGAAGGACAAATAAGTTTGGGGGAAAATAAAGTACAAGATAGGCCATTTCTTAGAGTCCAGATACTGCATCCATCCTCAGCACAGAGACATTTTCCTGGAGAAAGAAACGATAGCATGTGCAAAGAGTTAGGAGGAGTAAAGGCAAAATGATAGTGATGCCTGGGAGAACTCTGTGAATGTTTATTGTATTTATAACCACGTGGAATGGGCCTTGAAGACGGGACTTTATAGCAGCTCAGGAAGATAGTTCTGAATGAGGCACGAGTTTTGCTTTCACTGAAAGATGACAATGCTCCAGCCAAGTCTGACCCCAGGATGTGTCCTTCCCACCTGGAGACATCTTGCCTGTCTTCACCATTCTTGCTTTAATGTTGATGAATCAAGTGGAAGCTGACTGCTTTCAGACAGTCATCAGGAAAGATGTGCTAGTCAGTCTTTAGCCTGGATCAACATGATGCTTCTGATTTAAGCAAAAGAGAGGTTCTGTTTTGACTCTTTTATAAGCAAAAAGTGATCATTTCATGATACTTCCGCATGCAATTCAAAAAGAAAATTATTAAGCACATGTAGGCAAGTACCGACTTGCACTGATGGTTTCAGCAAGGATGTAGAATGTATCAAAAAACACATTGCTAGGAATTTTCTGTTTGTTTTCATTATCTAATGTGGGTGAGGTTTGGAGGATGTGAGCATGTGTATGTGTGTTTTTCTATGCTGAGAGAAAGTGTAAAGTTATTAACATTTTCATCTGCAGAAACTGATTGAAACTGTGTTCGTTGACTCACAAGTAAGATGCAGTACGGGGCACTGGTTGATACTGTTTTCTGAACAGTACATTGTGAATAAGAAATTGTCGTTCTGGAGGTAGCAGTGGCTGCTTCTTCTGAGACAAGGGTTTGGAGGGGCTTTTTAAAGGGGTCTGGCTTGAGTTGGAGGGCCCTCCAGGCTCTGGGGAAGGATTTGATAACAGTTAATGGGGCACATTCTTGCTTGACACATCCTTAGGAAAAGCAGGTCTGCTTTCTAAGTCCACGAGTGACAGGATTATTGTGTAAGTGCCTCCAAAATGCTTTCATCTTGACTGTTTTCATCTGAAGCTGCTGGAAGGGGCTTTGCCAAGAAAAGCAAAGAATAAAATAGAAGCATGTCCCATGCTGAAGTCCTAGATTTCACAAGTGCGAAGCCAGGGACTTCACGTACAAGTGGGGAGACCTCTTGGAGGAGCCGGAGGTGGGCTGGAAGATCTGCAGAGGATGGTTTGCACAGCCTGGAGGACACAGAGCCCTCACCACCTCCCCTCACCGAGGGTGGAGCCTCAGGCCTGGGGGTTTTCCACTCCAGCCAGTAGTGTCAGAATCCCTGCAGTGAAAAATTCATGCGAAGAGTTCATCCCGGGCGAGCGCGGCAGGGCAGTCTGTCCAAGACACTTGGGATAACCGTGTACTGCTCCCCATGATGTCACCTCTCAAGAGGCCCCAGCACTTCATCAACAGCCTCTCTCGAGCATACACCGAGCAGCCTTGCTCTAGGTGTGTTTTGGGGTCTCCCTGTGCCAACATCACTGGGGGCAAGTATTGAAACGGCAGGTTCCTGGCCTCCCCAGACCTACTGAATAAGAATTTCAAGGGGCGACTGCCTGAGTCTATTTTTCACAAGCTCTCCAGGTGTTTCTTAGGCACTTGAGGACCACTGCCAGAGTGAGACCCGTGGTTTGACTTCTTCATTCCGTAGGCCTGCTCTAGCACATTCCCACTCTGGTCCCCAAACTAGAAACCAGAGCCCTGGGGTGCTGTGTCCATAGGACCCCTTCACGTCCAACCCTCTTCTGTTGGGAACTCACACTAAGCAGTCTGCGGCTGTCTTTGGCAATCAAGCACAGCCCTTGTCTTGCCTGCCCCTCTCCACCTTCTCTCCATTCGGTCCTCATCTGCTCCCTTTTGGGTCTTCTCGTATAGCCCCTTTTCTACTCGCCTCTGCCTGCCCTACACCCCGGGCCCAGGGGTACCCCTGTTTTGTTGTGAACAGACCCGCTTGTGCCATTGGCATTTTCACTTCTTTCCTCTACTTGCTATCATTTTCCCCCCCAGCCAGCATTGTCAGAATCCATCTGAGGAGAATGTTCTGGGCCAGGACTCGCTGTTGCCAAGAAGCGTGAAGCGAGTCGTTGGTCCCCAGCAGGTCTCCACCTCCCTCTGACGCATGTTCCGTCTCCTCCTGACGGCTGCCGTGCTGAAGCAGGGGGTGGGAGAGACTTCCCTTTCTCCTTCCCTCTAGCTCATCAAAACTTACCTTTCTCGGGTTCCAATATCTCAAGACCCTCTTTGGAGCTGAAGTCAAAGTACAATGACTTATAAATAGCTGTGCGTTACCTTCTCCTGGACACTTTAGAATTTCTGCAGGACCCTTCAATGCTTAGACCTAAAAGTGGGAGCTATGTCGGCCTTTGAAGCTCCGAGGTGGACCAGCGAGGAAAAGAACATTGTGACCGGGTAGGAGAGGAAGGGGGGCTGCCCAGCCTCCTCATGGCCAGGCTTAGAGGCTGATCCTATTCAGCTCGTGCTGTTCAGTAAACTACTGCCTAGAGAATATCGTGCTAAGTCCAGTAAATTGAGAAAGTTTCTCTTGTGCTAAGAAAAGAAAGCAGCCTTTTCATTTAATTAGTGATATTATATAGGTTTAAAGAAAATTCATGCAGAAAATACAGAGTTCCCATATACCTGCCCCCTTTATTAACATTCTGCACTAGGTGGTAACTTTGTTAACACAATGCAGCTTTTAACACGCCTCAAGAATTAATCTCTACCCTGCATTATGTTAGGGACATTGAGCATGGTTGTACAGGTTGTGGACAACCTGCACAAGGGCCCCATGTAAGGAGGTGCCACTCATATGGCACAGATTGTGGATGCATATATTTATTAAGACAATTAGCTGGCAGATGTGTCTTATTATACTAAAATCAGTGTAGTGTGATAATTTTTTACAGATGGAAGTAAAGTGCCTCAAGTCAGAAGCCCATTCATTTCTAAGAGATGGGAGAGCCTAACGCAGGTTTCAGGAAAGACAGACGCAGGCTCCAGCTTGTTCTTTATGAGTGCTCCCTTGTTTCATGTCTATCTTTCCTTCCTGATCACCAACTTGAGGCTCAGCTGAAGAGGAAACAGTCCCATTGAGTTGGTTGTACCAGCTCTCAGATTGCTTTCTCTGCTCATTCCCAGTGGTCCCACTTCTCTGACTGGCTCTGGCTGACACACCCTCGAAAGTGGTCTGGCCTCGCAGGTCCCTTGCCTCCCCGGTCCCTTGCCTCCCCTGCCTCTTTCAGTTCCTGGGAAGTGACATGCTCTGCTCCCTCCCGCCCCTGAGTCTTTGCACATGCTAAGCCTTTGGAGTACGCCAGATTTAAGAGAATATAACTTTACTTTTGCCCTTGTGCTAGAAAAGGAAAGAAGAAAAGATGTTTCTTCTTCGTCTTCTTGAATAAGGTCCCAGCTCCTTAGCTGGGCAGTCAATTCCTCCAGGACTCCTCTTTCCTTGAGATGGTGACCTCCTGTTGGTTCTGGGATGCCCAGAATCCTTTCCCCCTTCCTAATTGCACCCTGGTTTCCTTTTTCTCTTTCTTCTTGGATATAATAAACTGGGGCTGTAATCCAAATTAGCCGTCCCTGAGCCAAGGGACCAATAGATTCATCGATACTTTACTGCCCAGCATTTGAATCTTGAGCAGAGGAACAAATAGGTGGGCGAGTTGGAGTTCCATCCAGGTAGTGGTTGACTGAGTTTGACCAGGCCGTTGATCTCCAAGCTTCCTTAGTTCCTCCCCCTGGATGTGACCTCCCCAAATCCTTCCAATCCACTCCCTGCTGCTTAAGTTATCCAGAGTTACTTCTGGTTCTAGTTAACCACCAAAGAATCCTCTCTGATATCCCTGCCCTTCCCCTTTACATTTCCAAATTCTACCCCCTGTTCAAGACCTTGCGCAAATATCACTTCTTCTCTGAGGTCTCCCAGAATCCTCTTCCTCGCATTGTGAGCCAAAAGGGATAATCCTTACCTCTCCTCTCCTAGAGCCCTTTATCTAGTCTTCTTTTATGTTGTATATCAGAAAGTACCTGCATTAGTCAGCTCTTTAGAGGTGGGGCAAGCTCTTCATTGAATGTGTGGCTCCCAAAGGGCCCCATGCAGTGTCCTGCACTGAGTAGGTTCACAGCAAAGTACTGGCAGACAAATATTGAATTAGCTGGGTAGATGGGAGTAGACTGTTCTTTCTTCTGCCTCCTTGGTTAACAGTGCATGTGCTATCATCTTTTCTTGCTTCCTTTGTTGTAAAGAAACTGAGGCATAGGGCATAGACGCCTCAGAACTCTATCAGGTATTATTATACTATGACCTAGTTTAATAGTGCATGATCTTGTAAACAGCATAAATCAAAATGATTTTAAGAGATAATAAACTGGTAGCACAGAAATGTTGAGTAGCTCAAGTGCATCCTTGAGTATAAAGAGATTTGGGCAAATCTGAGTTCTTACAAATGATACCAATTCAGTAGTGGTCTTCTGGTTTAAGAATGGCATGCGGGTGAAAGCAGCAAGTCCTGTAGCTCCTACTGTCTGAGTCTCTGTGTGCTGACCAGGATAACATAGTTTAAATGTGGTGATGCTCTAAGGTTACCATGCAGCTCTGTTGAAAGAAAAAGTTACATTGTAGAGCGGATTGGGGGGAAGGAATGAACAAAACCTTTCTTATTTCAGATTGAGATGACATGTAGAGGCCAATTGACCAATAGAAAAGGGGTATCTTTTTCCAGACTCTTTAAATTCTTATAGGAATATTGTAGGACACATGGTAAATTCAAAGCATGCCATGCCCAATGAATGGAATCATTTTATCTGATTTAAGGGCTGCAAGGTTACTGATAATTTTATTTATATTAGCTCATGAAATTAGTTGACTTTGGAATACATCTTTTGTCAAAGTGAAGTGAAATGCTTGAGTTATTTGGGCTGGCCAGAAAATCACCAAGACTTTTGAACACATCGCTTAAGCTGTCTCCTCTCATTTGCATAGTGCCTTGCATGTTACAGAATGTTTTATTTGGAAGGAAAACCTAAAAATTCTCTTTTATCTCAGTTACTATTTTGGTGGACAAATAGCTTTCAAAAAAATTGCACATCCCATTTCCTTTCAAGGACATTTCAGCTTTGAGTTAACATTGCTCATTCATGTGTGTAGTGCAATGAGAATACTTTGGGTGTGGTAGAAAATTAAGTAGAATGTATAGTTGACCAACTTTCCATGATGTAGCAGAGAATGTTGATGCAGCACAAGGATATTCAGATCAACTCTACCTCATGTCCTAGTGGATTTCTGGGAAAAATATCTCAGCGTTTTTACAAAAGCCCCAAGAAGAGATTGTCATCAAGATGATCTCCCTTGGATTGTTTGTTTTAGCACCAAGGTGGCCCTCTGTGGGAACTCATCTCACTGACTGACTTGACTAGGACCTCAGGTTCGGATGATGGAACTTAGGGCAGGAGGGAACTTCCTTCTTGTCTTTGCTCCCCTCTCATTGTCACTTCCAAATCTGCTCCTTTTCCAATGTCCCCAGCTCAGTAAATGACTTGCCACCACTCTGTTGTACCTACTACCTCTCCCTCAACATTCATCTAAGCAAACATCAAATCTTCTCTAAGCGCATTTTCTACTCTCACTATCCTCGTTCAAAGCCTAGACTATGACAAAAGCCTCCCAATTGCACTCCCCATTTCCTCTGTTGTCTCCCTCTCCCTTCCCCATCCATTCTCCTCACAGAAGATGAGATGATATTTTAAAGACACCAATTTGATCATGTTTGACCCCTGTGTACAGTCCTTCAGGGATTCTTCTGTGACCTTGAGCATGGCTTCCAAGACCAAATGTCATTGGCCCCTTCCTCACTGGCTGAATCACTCACCACGCACCCAACCTTGCTGTGTCAGTCATCATACCTTTGCTCTGCTGATACAGGGTCTTCATTCAGGCTGTTCTTTCACTTTCAACTTTGCCCCAACTCCCTCTCTTCCACCCCAAGTGTGCTGATCATCCCATTTTCAACCTGCCATCTCACTTTGAATGTCAGTTCCTCAGAAAGATCATCCATAATCCATCCCTGAGGTTAACTCCTTCGGTTAGATACACTTGGAGTAGGGAGGCAAAATTTTCCTGCAAAGGGCCAAAGAATATATGCTGACTTGGTGGGCCAGACAGTCTCTCTAGCAACTATTCAGCTTTCCTGTTGTCATGTGGAAGAAGCCATAGAAAATATGTAAATGAATGAACATGACTGTTTTCCAATGAAAACTTACTTAAAAAAATAGCCCATGAACCCATGGGCTGTAATTTGCCATCCCATGGCTTTGAACATTCTGTCCTTTTGCTTTATAGTATTTACGCTAGTATGTAATTAAGTCATTATATCTGTATAATTATGACTTAGTGATTGTCTTTACTCTTTAGACTATACTTCCATGAGGACAGAGATCAAACCTTCCATGCAGCATCCAGGAGAGACAGAAGGCAAAACTGCGGCGGCTTGCTCAGTTGGTAGAGGTGGGGTCTGGCTGCGGACGAGGGGTCGGTCCAGCTCTGGACGAGGGGTCGGTCCGGCAGCAGACGAGGGATCGGTCTCACAAGGGGTTGCGCGGTTCGGCTGACGGGGTCGCCCGGCGAAGCCGGCGACGAAGGGGTCGCCCGGCGAAGCCGGCGACGAAGGGGTCGCCCGGAGAAGCCGGCGACGAAGGGGTCGCCCGGAGAAGCAGGCGACGAACTGGGGACAAGGGAGGCCAGGCCCTTGTCGGGGGCTCTCAGGACTGGAGGGCGCACGGCAGAAGAACTACCGCGGAGACAAGGTAAACACGCAAGTCCACTTTACTGAGGGAGAGGCAACAGTTTTATAGGGGCTGGGGAAGGCTGATTGGTCGAAGCCACGCCCTGTTCTGATTGGTTGCTGGCGAAAGGTCAGTGGGCGGTACTGGACGGGGGAGGGGTGGTGGTTAGGGATTGGCTGTCGCTGTTGCTGGGGGAAGGGGCAGGGTTTAGGGATTGGTGGCTGCTGTTGCTGGGGTGGAGGGCAGACCCGAGTTTCCCGCCCACGCCTGGCTGTTGCTGCTGTCGGGGGAGGGGAAAAGGGCGGGCTGGATTTTTCCGCCCACACCTGGCTGTTGTTGCTGTCGGGGGAAGGGAAAAGGGCAGACTGGAATTTTCTGTCCTGCGCCTGCGCAGGGAGAAGGAAGAAGAAGGGTGCCGACCCACAAGGCATCGGGTGGCGCCATCTGGGAGGAGGGGCGGCCGCGGAAGCATGGCTGCCGAGAAGGGGAGACCCGAGGGCACTCTGCGCCCATGCCGAGCTTCCTTCAGGGGTGGCGGTGAGTCCAACCAGCCACCCTATTATGGGGGCAGTGGAATTAGGCCTACCGCGGCCGCTCCCCTGCCAGGCCAGCAAACCACATTTCAGCCCGAGGGGTGACCGCATTTCCCCCTTCTTTTCAAATAAGGGCCAGGATGGCAGCAGCAACAAGTAGCTGAGGCCCAAGAGGCAGTAAGCAATGAGGGAAGCGGGGCTGAAGAGGGAGGTGAGTATGACGGGGATACAAATGTACAATTTGGGGGGCAGTATCTTGCCGTTGCAAGCAAGGGTGGCCAATGTCCAATTCTCATTTATCTCGGTGGCTATAAGGTCCATGTGCTGTTAAAAGTCCAGGATGATAGCGCGTTACAGGTGGTTGATCTCTTCTTGGTGGCGAAGAGCGGCAGAGGTAGACTATGTGATGGTCTGGAGGATCGCAGTGGTGAGGACAAGTTGCGTCAGGGCACCAGCGACGGTGGTGGTGGCAGCATCGGGAGTGGTGGAGACGTAGGCGAGGACAATAAGAAGGCCAAAGTCTTCACGGGCGCGAGAGAGGCCGATGTTAATGGGGCGGGCCGACATGGGGCGGCCCAATCTGCAACGCAATAGGGGTTCAAGCGAAAAAAGGAGGGGGGCGGGGGATGAGAAAGGACGCTTTGGATGGCTGAGAAGAGGAGTGAGGTCGAGACAGGAGGAAGCTCCGCAGAAGTATGGGGAGGCAAGAGCAGAAGTGTTATTGGATGCTAGAAAGCAGGCCGCGGGCCGGGGAAAGCAGGTTGCGGGCCGTTTCGTGGGGCTGGAGCTGCTTGAGAGCGATGGCGGCATGGGGGGCCGTGGTTACAATCTTCTGGGGTGGTAGTGGCTAGACAGATGGCGGAAAATATTATCAAGAAAGCAAAGGTTATGAGGAAGAAATAGAGTATTAAAGGCTGTGGGGGAAGTGAGAAGATCATTTAGAGGATAGGGTTGAGAATGGTATGTTTAAGACAGAAGCTTTGTGGTTTGTAGGAGACTGCTTTATAAACGAAGGAGAATGAGGGCAGTAAATATAGTAATGATAGATAGGAAGATGACAGTGAGGAGGAGTCTTTGTTTAAGGTTCCAATCGTCCGGCGCAACAGTGGCTAGGCCGATAGCGAGGGGTGTTGCTAAATAGACAATGGCTGCAAAGACAAAATCATCTTCTGTTTCCTTAAGAATAACTTTTCTTTAAATACTTAGTAGCATGCAATATTAGAAACCGTTTCCTAAAAGCAAGTTGGCAGGGGAGCTTGGTTGCTGTTAATCTTTCCTGTTATAAAATTACCTTTTATTATTATTATCATCAATTCAGTTTTATATATATATTTAAGAATGACCTTTTGGAATTAGCCATTTAATACCTTAATGTAAACTATTGAAGATAAATTTTATCTCTACAGAGCACATTCCCTTACGTAAAGTTATCACAATACCTTTTACACTTGCCGCATGCAAATTAAATTTCAAGAGTTTATGAAAAATTAGCCATCTTACTTTAGGACAAAATACGTCTTTTTGCAAAACTTATTACATTTCCGTTAGCATTTTTACAAACTTTTAACCTTTTTAATATTCATATAAGTTTTACATTCTTTATATTATCCTGTGAAGAAAAATAAGTTATTCATTTTAATCTAGGCAAGAACAACTTTTTATGAAGACGTACAGTTAATTTTGTTAATTAAGACTTACAATTTTTTTTAATTGTAGATATCTTATTAACATTTAAACTTATGTATTAATATAATAAACTTAAGTATTAATATAAGCGCTTATTTAATTTTTGGACATTTGAATAGAGCTCTTTTAAAGATTTCTAGTAATTTATATTTACCATCCGGAGGTATCACAATATATGTTGACATTGAACAAACAGACAGACAAACACAGAACAATTACAACACATTAACAGAAATATATAATATTAAAGGGGAGAAGAAGGTCCCGATATACTTGAAGCTGTTTGAAAGAGATCTTACACCGGTGAGTGTCTAGGAGACCGGTGAGAGCCCGAACTTGCGGGGCTTGCTTAGCAGATAGGATGTTACCCATTGCTAATGGCCTTTTGGAGCCGATAAGAAAAGGGGCCCTTACCTTGAGAGCGCGGCGATGGGAGCCGAGGTGCGCGGTGAGACGAGGGGTCGGAGCCGGTGGGGCTCCGACGGTGGTCGCGGGCCAAGAGAAGGCCCCGACGAAGGGAGGGCGGGACGACGAGCAGTGGAGCAAGGCAAAGGGGAGCAAGCGCAGAAGGGAGGAGGCAGAGGTGAAGGCAGGGGTGGAGGTGCTCAGGCACGTGCTCCTGAGAGTTTTATTGGCGCCTCTTAATCATAGCGGGTCAGTATAAGCCCCCGACATGGAAGGAGAAAGCCATCCAGCGATTCTCCCAGACCGCCGTGGATCATATGAGGTCACCAAGGTTCAGGAGCAGCAATGCAGAGCGAAAAGATAGGGGTGAGAAGAGAGGAGAGCGTAGGGCTATGGTAGGATTACTTCAGACGTGCAAGCGCGCGCTCCCGAGAAATCCAAGGCTCCTCTTAATCATAGCGGGTCGGTATAAGCCCCCGACATGGAAGGAGAAAGCCATCCAGCGATTCTCCCAGACCGCCGTGGATCGTATGAGGTAGCCAAGGCTCAGGTAGCAGCAATGTTGCACGAGAGAAGTCCCAAGGTGAGAAGAGAGGAGGGGGGGGCTGCCAGGTTATGAAGTGAGGCTGTGGTGGGGTTGCCTTGCCCCACGTTGTGCTGTGGTGGGGTTGCTTTGCCCCACATTGGGCGCCAACTGCGGCGGCTTGCTCAGTTGGTAGAGGTGGGGTCTGGCTGCGGACGAGGGGTCGGTCCAGCTCTGGACGAGGGGTCGGTCCGGCAGCAGACGAGGGATCGGTCTCACAAGGGGTTGCGCGGTTCGGCTGACGGGGTCGCCCGGCGAAGCCGGCGACGAAGGGGTCGCCCGGCGAAGCCGGCGACGAAGGGGTCGCCCGGAGAAGCCGGCGACGAAGGGGTCGCCCGGAGAAGCAGGCGACGAACTGGGGACAAGGGAGGCCAGGCCCTTGTCGGGGGCTCTCAGGACTGGAGGGCGCACGGCAGAAGAACTACCGCGGAGACAAGGTAAACACGCAAGTCCACTTTACTGAGGGAGAGGCAACAGTTTTATAGGGGCTGGGGAAGGCTGATTGGTCGAAGCCACGCCCTGTTCTGATTGGTTGCTGGCGAAAGGTCAGTGGGCGGTACTGGACGGGGGAGGGGTGGTGGTTAGGGATTGGCTGTCGCTGTTGCTGGGGGAAGGGGCAGGGTTTAGGGATTGGTGGCTGCTGTTGCTGGGGTGGAGGGCAGACCCGAGTTTCCCGCCCACGCCTGGCTGTTGCTGCTGTCGGGGGAGGGGAAAAGGGCGGGCTGGATTTTTCCGCCCACACCTGGCTGTTGTTGCTGTCGGGGGAAGGGAAAAGGGCGGGCTGGATTTTTCCGCCCACACCTGGCTGTTGTTGCTGTCGGGGGAAGGGAAAAGGGCAGACTGGAATTTTCTGTCCTGCGCCTGCGCAGGGAGAAGGAAGAAGAAGGGTGCCGACCCACAAGGCATCGGGTGGCGCCATCTGGGAGGAGGGGCGGCCGCGGAAGCATGGCTGCCGAGAAGGGGAGACCCGAGGGCACTCTGCGCCCATGCCGAGCTTCCTTCAGGGGTGGCGGTGAGTCCAACCAGCCACCCTATTATGGGGGCAGTGGAATTAGGCCTACCGCGGCCGCTCCCCTGCCAGGCCAGCAAACCACATTTCAGCCCGAGGGGTGACCGCACAAAACAGTATGTGACTCAAGCCAAACTGCTCAGTCCAATCGGGCTTTATCTCGTATCTTTAGCATGAGCACTGAGGAAGCTGCCTTTCCTCTTTACTTTAGAACAATATTTGTATCACACAGGGCCTGAGAATGGAGACAGCACTGGGGAAGTAGATTTGAAAAATGGAGAGAAGAAACTGGATCAGGGCCATATCATTCAGGCTCTAGATCAAGCCTTACCTAACTCGTCCTGTCTATTAGTTGACTGTAAAGTTACATGAGTCATATGTTCCCATTTTTTATTATTAAATACATTTCAGATACATTTTTTGTCACATGCAATAGAAAAATACTTATATAGGATGTGATATTTTCTCATCTGTATAATGATGATAATAATACATACCAAGAAGGGCTATTTTAAGCTCATAAAAGATGAGTGTAAAAATACCTAACAGTATTGTATGCAGAAGACTTTTAGGCTGTTAAATAAATGAGTAATCCCACTAAAAACACATATGATTTGATGAAGGGTTATTTATACTAATATACCTTTTCTCCCACCCCTCCTTCCATTAAAAAAATTTGATTATAAAAAAATCTTGGCATTGTCAATTGGCAAGCAATCAAAACAGAGTTGTCATCTTATTATATAGTATAAGGCACCAGGAAACAGGATGCAAATTACAAGAATTTATTTTGCCCACAATTTTGGTAATAAAAATCTTGTGTTCAAAGAGGCTTGCCTTGATGACATCCTGTTGAGTGAAATAAACCAGACACAAAAGAACAAATATTGCAATGATTCCACTTTCATGAAATACCTAGAATATGCAAATCCATAAAGACCTGGTAGAGGAATGGGGAGTTACTGCTCAATGGATACAGAGTTTCTGTTTAGGGTGACGAAAACGTTTCAGTAATGGGTAGAGGTGATGGTAGCACAATATTGTGAATGTAAATACTACTACTGAATTGTACACTTAAAAGTGCTTAAAATGGGAAATTTTGAATTGTATATATGTTACCATAATAAAAACTGAAAAAAAACCACAGTACAATGGTCAATAAAATTTATTTAAATAATCAAATTTACATAATAATCAAATTTTTCCTTGGCCCTCTCACCCCAGAATTCTTTATTTCCTTGAAACATTATTTCTGAAGAATCAGAAAAGAGAAAGAGGAAAAAAGAAAACTGATGAGACCTCCAACACACCTGAGGGACTGAGCCACACCGAGTCTTCGGCACCAGCTTTTCGATCTTCAGCAAGAGTAGGAAGAGACTAGAATTTGTTTCCTTTTGTCTTACCAGGCAGGAATGCCAATAGTCATTGTGACTGATGCTTTCCAAGACATGCGGGTGCTTCTCACTCAAAGAGCAAATGACATGAAGCTGATGCTAGAAGAATGGTGACAGAATCAGAAAAAAAGGTGCCACCTAATATGTAAATTGGAGCCAGTTTCTCTCTATGCTGAGCCATCCAGTGGCTCTTCACTTCACTTAGAGTAAAAGCCCAAGTCCTCATCAGGATCTACCAGGTCCTACAAGAGCTGATCCTGGGCTACCTCCCCAATTTCATTTCCTACCTCGCTCTCCTGGCCATTCATGCCTTCTCGTTCCTGCCTCAGGGCCTTTGCACTTGCTGATCTCACTCCCTGGAAAACTCCCCTCCTGTCTGCATGATTCCATCACTTCATTTTATTCTCTGAGCAAATGCTACCTCCTTAGACAGAGATGCTAGATAATTTAAAATGTTAACCCTCCCTCCATCTCTCTAGCCCTGCCATATGCCTCTTCACAGCATTTATTGCTACCTAATACTGTTATTATTGATTTGCTCATCTGTCCCTTCTCTGTCTTCACCTGAATGTGAGCTCTTGCGGACAGAGGACAGAGACCTCTGTACTCTTGTTCACTTCCTCTCACCACAGTATTTACAACAGTGCCTGACACATTGTAGTAACTCAATAAATATTTATTGATTGAATTTGTTGCAACCAACTTCTGTATGTCTACTTGGCAATTGCATCAGGTTCACTGTTTGATTTTCTAGAAAAGAAATCTCAGTAACGACAAACCTCCCTGGAACAACCCACGTGTCTCCAATGACTGAGACATAGGTGACCAAGAGTGCAACCTGACTCATTTATTCCAGATCAAACTCAAACACTCATAACGTAAAGAATATCGCATGCATCCTCATGGAACTGAGACGTACTTTTCAAGAGGATTAGCTTATAAGAGTCGGATAATCCTCCTGGGTTGGATAAATAGATCTTATAGAAATTCCTGGGGCACGTTCTACATAAGGCCTTTCGCTAAAATTAAATTAGCAACAAAATGAGGTTTTCCTGGGGTAAATTAAAGTTGGTTTTCTTTTACAAGCTGTTTTAAACGATCACAATCTGATAGGTAGGGCCTCCCCCAGATATACACTGTTTCAAATGTCTCATTCAAAACTATGGCCCCCACGCCAGGAAAGATGGAAGGAGAGGAAGGACTGAGCTCTTAGAAGGGCGCTAGCCAAGTCTGCAAAGGGCAGCAGATGTGGGGTTTATGCAACAGAACCTAAGAACCAGTGGTTTAAAAAATAACTTGCTTACATCGATGCCTGTAACAATGTGAAACACACAAGGGAACTGAGATGAACTTCAAAAAATAGAAAGAAAGAAAGAAAAAGAAAATCAGCCTGTCAGTTGCTTCCCTAATCTACCTGCCCTCCCCTGCAACAGATGGATACTGAAATTTCCATTATGTCACAGTCCAACAATGTTTGTCATTAACTGTCACTGGGGCAGTGACCTAACTCAGGGCACACAAAACTGAGGTTTGTGTGTCTCCTACAAAAATGTTGGTCCTGGCAAGGTCAGCTCATGCATCTTCCTCTCCCTTTGGTACCAGTACTGTCTGCTCTGGACTGAATCACACAACTGTGCAAATATTGTCCTTTCATATATCATCTGTAGCAAGTGTAATACTGAGATTGGAAGGTAAATAGCCAGAGAAATTGCAGTTGTATTATCGGACGGACAATTCTATCATCTGAAATCAAACTCTGCCATGTGCAGCCAAAAGCAAATAGTGGTTTTAGTCTAAACCCATTTTTTTGTGGTGTGTGTGGGTTCTTTCAAACCACATATAAAAGCTGTGATTTTGGTCAACAATCAAATAAAAGTATATTTTATAAGTGTTTTCCTTAGCTAAGGGGTTGAACCCTTTATTTTATCTCACTAGAAGGAGTCAGGGCTAAATTGGGGGGAATTAACATACTCAAAAGTATCTGATTTAAGTTGCCACATCTCTGCGAATGTTTTAACTGAAGAACTCAGGGCTGAGGCAGCCTCTGTTCAGTGATAGTGAGGAGTGGCCAGGCTTGTTGCCTGGATGTGAAGGCCTGAATCAGGATGGACAGTCATTCATTCATTCGGCCAATCAGTCATCTGAGGCCAACCTGTGCCAAGATCTGTGCTAGGAATTGGGGATACAAAGCAGTGCCGCTTTGCTAGTCACTTATACAGGTATGGGGGTGAGTGAGACATAGGCATCAATGGATATGAAATAAAGTTTATTACTCACACAGTAAACAGAAAAGGATGAAGTCCTCCAAGGAGAAGAGATCAGGTTCAGTCTCGAATGAAGCAAGAACCAAGCTGGGCAGGTGGCTTTAGGGAAGCAGCTAACAGGCTGTGCTCTTTGGAATTCCCACGGATGCACCAAGGAGAAAGCATGCCTGCATGCCTGCCGAGCCTCACTTACAGGGTTATGCACATGATGGGGTGGGCGGAGCAGAAGCAGGGTGTGGCCCCCGGAGTCTGGAGACGTTTATTACACATGCCCCGCCCAGCAGAGTTGCCGTATCCAGGGCAATGTGATATGCCGTCTGGCTTGCGCCTGGCTCCCCTGCTTCACCCTGAGCAAAGACTCAGGAGGCAACCAGCTGAGAGGGAGGGAGGGCTGGGCACCCAGAGGGAAGACAGAGCTTGGTCATGGGAAGAAGCGTGAATGGAAGCTGGCAGCAGGAAAGACAAATACCCAGCTTGGTCCAGGCCACAAAGATAATAAGGACAAAATGGGGGTTGATACGTGCCCGGGCATCTCTACCCTCCCTTTGTGCTATATGTATCTGAGGCTGAATACTCCAGCTTATCATCCCAACCGGTGGAACATCTGTCCAAGAAGAGCTGGAAGCCTTGTGTGTTGTGTTTCTTACCCTCAGGCACCTTTGCAGACTTGAGAAGTATGTAGAGAAAGGTTTCCAATGCTGTGGCAGTATTCTTTGAATCTCTTTCTGTATACTAGCACGAGTAAGTAAGACTTAGTCTTTACCCAGCTCAAGCATGGATTCCAGGAAGAAGCCAGGTCATTCAGGCTGAAAAAAGAATTTAGAAGTCCCTGAGCACTTTTGAGAGGGGGTGTATGTGTGTGTGCTGGGGACACAGTTATCTGTAATCCGATTCAATCTCATGAGTGACTGAGTACCTTCTTGATTGCCGGAAGAGTGGAGGTTGCAAAGCTGAGTAAGACACTGCCTCTGCCGTCTAGCAGAGCAGGGGGCATTGGTCAATAAGGCATTAGGTAAATAGCACATGAGGTTTGGTGCAAGACATTTTCCCAGCCTTTCTTGAATCTAGAATATGGGCATACGACCTGGGCTTCATCAGTAAGGTTCGGTCATCCAGACTTTGTGAACTAAAGACTCAGAAAAGCAGGGATCAGAAAGAACCCCCTCTGGTAGTGGAAGAAGTGGAGGTATGATCCAGTTACCCACGGGCTGTTGACAGCGATGCTAATGGCAGCCCTGGGGTTCAGGGTGGGAGGGTTGGGGAGGGGTGTTGGGGGTACAAATGGCAGCATCAAGTCCTTGACTTTAGCAGTTCTGTGGCTTGAAATTAGGCAGTATTTCTGGCCAATAATTGTACATCTCAGGGGTTTGAGAACTGCCCAATGTTCCTTTATTTATTTTTCTTTAAATGGATATTTGTTCTTTTAAATATCAATTTTATTGAGGAATAATTGATATACAACATGCTGCACATATTTAAAGTGTATGATTTGGTAAAATTTTCACATGAAACCATCCCTACAGTTAGGATAACAAACAGATCCATGACCCTAAAATTTTCTTCATATCTATTGGTAATCCCTCCCAGTTATCCCAAACCGTACCCTTTGCCTGATCTAATTTCTGACACTATGAATTAGTTTTCATTTTCTAGAATTTTAGGTAAATGCAGCCATACGGTATGTACTTTTCATTGGGGTTTTCACTCAGCATAACTCATCCATGTTGTTGCATTTATCAACAGTTCTCTCCATTCTATTACTGAGTAATATTCCTCTATGTAGATATACCACAGTTTGTTTAGCCACTTATCTGTTGATAGACATTTTGGTTGTTTCCAGTTTTGGTCTATTACAAATAAAGCTTCTAAGAACATTTGTGTATCAGTCTTCCTATGCACATGTGCTTTCATTTGTCTTGGGTAAATACCTAGGAATGGAATGGGTAGATCATATGGTAGGTGTATGTTTGATATTTTGAGAAATTGCCAAACTATTTTCCCAAGTGGTTGTACCATTGAAGATTCCCACCAGTAGTTTACAGTCATCCTTTTGAAATTTAGACATTTAATAGATGTGTCATGACATCTCATTGTGGTTTTAATTTGGATTTTCTTAATGACTATTGATTTGAGCATTTTTATGTGCTCACATCTTCTTTGATAAAATGGCTGTCCAAATTTCTTGGCATTTTTTAGTTCTTTGCTTTCTTATTATAGAGGTTTGGAAGTCCTTTATATTTCCATGTTCTTTATCAGAGGCAGTTTGCAAAGATTTTCTCCTATGGTTTGTATTTTCATTCCCATAACATTGTCTTTCAAACAGCAAAAGTTTTATTTTCATGCAGTCCAGTTTATCAATTTGTTCTTTCATGGATTGTGATTTTTGTATCATATATAAGAATTTTTTGTCTAATACAAGGTCACAAAGGTTTTCTCCTATATACATTTATGTCTGTGATCCATTTTGAGTTAATTTTTGCATATGGTACAAGGTACAGACAAAACTTCATTTCTTTGCTTATGGGTATTCAGCTGTTCTAGTACCAATGATGGAAGAGACTCGTCTTCCTCCACTGAATTGCCTTTTGGTAATTGTCAAAAATTAGTTCTCCATTTATAGATGCGTCTATCTCTAAATTCTATTCTGTTCCATTGATCTTTTTGCCTATCTTTATGCCAGTACACACTGTCTTGAATACTGATGCTATATAGTAAATCTTGAAATATTTTTTTCAAAGTTGTCTTAGCTATTATTGATTAATATTTCCATATGAATTTCAGAATAATTTGTCAATTTTTACAAAAATGCCTGCTGAAATTTGGATTGAAATTATGCTAAATCTATGGACTAATTTGCACAGAAGTGAATATTTAAAAATATTGAATCATCTGATCCATAATCACAACATATCTTTCCATTTGTACAAGACTTCCTGAATTTCTCTCAGCAATATTTTGTAGTTTTCAATGTCAGATCTTTCATATCTTTTGTTAGATTTTTGATCCTCTTGTAAATAATATTTTAATTTTACTTTCCAATAATGTGTTGCTAGTATGTAGAAATACAATTACTTTTTCTAAATTGATCTTGTATCCTGTGAATTTTCTAAATTCACTTTTTAGTTCTAGTAGCTTTTTAGCACATTCCACTAGATTTTCTGCATAGACAATTATAACATCTATAAATAAAGAATACTTTACTTCTTCCTTTCCAGTCTGGATGTCTTGTATTTTTTTTTTCCTTTCCTGATTACATGGGTCTAGAAGCTCCAATAAAGTATTGATCAGAGATGTGACATGCTTACCTTGTTCCTCATCATGGGGAAAAGCATTCAGTCTTTCACCAATAATTAAATGACATTTCCTTTTTAATTTGTTAATATGATGAATCATATTGATTGATTTTCAAAGTTAAAGCATCCTGGTAGGATGGTCATATTTTTTCCTTTTTATACATTGTTAGATTCAGTTCATTAAAGTTTGTTTAGAATTTTTGCACCTATGTTTATGAGAAATATTGTTCTGTAGTTTTTTTTTTTTTTCCCACCTATAATGTCTTTATCTGGTTTTGGGATCAAGTTGTTAATGCCAGTCTCATAGTTGGGAAGTTGGGAAGAGTTACCTCCTTTTTAATTTCTTGAAGAGTTTGTATAGTATTGGTATTATTTCTTCCTTTTTTTTTTTTTTTTTTTTTTTTTAAAGATTTATTTATTTATTTAATTTCCCCCCCTCCCCTGGTTGTCTGTTCTTGGTGTCTATTTGCTGCGTCTTGTTTCTTTGTCCGCTTCTGTTGTCGTCAGCGGCACGGGAAGTGTGGGCGGCGCCATTCCTCCGCAGGCTGCTCTTTCATTTCACGCTGGGCGGCTTTCCTCACGGGCGCACTCGTTGCGCGTGGGGCTCCCCCACGCGGGGGACACCCTTGCGTGGCACTGCACACCTTGCGTGCATCAGCACTGCACATGGCCAGTTCCACACGGGTCAAGGAGGCCCGGGGTTTGAACCGCGGACCTCCCATGTGGTAGACGGACGCCCTAACCACTGGGCCAAAGTCCGTTTCCCTATTTCTTCCTTTAATTTGATAGCACCACTGAAGACATCCATGCCTGGAGTTGGTTTTTGTTTTTGTTTTTGTTTTTTTTGTAGAAAAGTTTTTAACTAAACATTCCACTTCTTTAATAGATGTAAGGCTTTTCAGATTGTCTGTTTCTTCTTGAATGAAATTTGATAATTTGTGTCCTTCAAGGAATTTGTTCGTTTCATCTAAATTGTTGAATTTTTTACATAAAGTTGTTCATACAATTCTTATTATCCTTTTAATAGCTGTAGCTTCTGTAGTGATGTCATCTCTTTCATTCCTGATATTGTTAATTTGTGACTTTCTCTGATCAGTCTGGCTAAACATTTACCAATTTTATTTATATTTCCACCGGCTTTTGTTTTATTGATTTTCTATTTTTCTTTTCTGTTTTCTATGTCATTGTTTTCCACTCTTATCTTTATTATTTATTTTCTTCTACTTATTATGGTTTAAGTTTTTTCTAGTTTAAGGTAAAAGGTGGAGTCACTGATTTGCGACATATCTTCTTTCCTAAAAGAGGTGTTTGTGCTTTAAATTTCCCCCTAAATACTTTATTGCCTCCCTTAATTCAAAGAGTCTTTGGAGCTCTGTATGGGTTTCCCTTCTGCATTGCAGCCTGGAAACTCTCTCAAGGCTGTAAGCTGGAGCAATCATGGAGATTGTCTCACATCACCCAGGAATCACTGTGCACTTCTGCTTGATGCCCAGAGTCCTGAAAACCTTTGTTTCATGTATTCTGTTTCTTTAATTTTGGTTATGTCAGTGGGAGGGTAAATCTGGCCCATGTTCCTAAATCTTGTCTAGAACCAAAGGTCCTTTTGATTCTTAATTTGTGGTACTTTTTTTTTTTTTTACTCTAATGCTTTTAATTTTTTGTAGCTAAAACTATTGATCTAGTTCTTTATAAATTTTTTCTGTCTATTAAACTATGAAATTGAAGGCTGAATCATATTCACTTGTTTCTTCTTCTGATTTTTATTCATTCTTTAATTCATCAAGATTTTAGTGTACAGTGTGAAGCAAGGCTCCTTCTTCCCCTTGTCCAAATAGCCAACTGATTGCCCCAAATATCACTATTATAATGCTTCCTTCTTTCATTGATTTGGGATAAATTCTTTGTTATTATATTATACTTTTGTATAGAACATTATCTATTTTTGGGATAGTCATTCTTTTACACTAATATTTTATTCCTTCTTTTTCTTTCTAGTCTTTTTTATAATATCATACTTTTAAAATTGTTGTAGTTTTACAGTATTGTTTTCACAGGTTTCAGGCAGTGGTGTGTTGGAACTCGCTTGTACAGTCTTGCATGAGCCAATTTCACATGTATCTTCCCATCTGTGTGTTCAGTGATGTCACTTTGGTAGTTTGAAATTGCTTATGATGGAAGTATTTACAACCAAAGATATCCACAAACACTATATATCAGGACTTTTTATTTTTCCTAAGAGCTGGTTTAATCAGCACACCCCTGGGGTTAGTTCTTCCTGATACTCTTTTCTTTTCAAATTAGTGTTTGCAATTTGCATCTGTCTGTGGTACCAGATAAACTTTAGGACACTTTTATTTAACATTTTAATTGGAATTGTATTCAACCTAAATTTAATTTGGGAAGAACTGATATCTTCCAACTTATAATAGTCTTCCCATTCTGATAAAAGATCCACAACTCTGTTTAAGTTTTTTCAAACATGTCTCTTGAAAAATGATTGATGGTCTTCTTTGTTTGAATCACATAAACTTTATGGCCATGATGTTAACAGTAGTCTAGACTGGGATTGTGATAAAGCCTCAAAAATGATTGACTCAATCAGAAATGAGAATAGGAAGAAACATGGCTGTAGGTCCCTTGGAAAGCTGAGGCCCATACTTATCCAGGCTGACAACACTATGCTTCATTTGACTCCTGAGAAGCAAAAGACAGGTAATGTCTGGGATTCTCATTCTAAAAAAGCACATCAAGGATAGAAAACAGGTCTTGCAAGGAAAAGCCAAAAGGACTGGAAGCTTTGTCCCAGAGAAGAGAAGGTTAATGTATAATTTGAAAAAAAAAAAATAAGATTCTTTTAATTCTGATACACTAAAATTTAAATTCTCTCTAACTGTAATGAACAGACAAGAAGAAGCTGACTTAGATCAAAGCAGAAGTTTCAGTTGAATATACAAACATGGAAAAGAGAATAGTATCTTATCTGGATGACTTAGATAAGAGGCAAGAATTGGAGATGATAGTCCCAATCTGGCAACATGGGGGTATTTTATTTATCAGGCAAGGTAGCACTAAAAAAAAAAAAAAATCACACCTGTACGTCTGAGATAGGAGATGCATTTTTCCATTTGCCACAGTCCATCTACTCTCTATTGCCTTCCACTGGAGGTCTGCTCTGGGCACTTATATTAATTGATTAGTCCTGAAGACAGAGGTAACCTCTGGTTTAAATGCTAGTGCTCTGAGTTGAGGTAATAAAAACTCCTGATTCCAGCCATAGAATTACATAAATCTGAACCCCATGATTTTAAGTTGAAAATGATTGCCTACATCTTGGCCTCTGCATCTTTTTGTGTGTGTGATCCCTGCTAATGTAAATTCATGTTCAGTAGCAATGATTCACAAGTTGCTTTTGGGAGAGGCGAGGTTTTTTCCCAGTTGAAAGTGGTAACATTTCCACTTTCAGAGATGAGTTTGCTAAACCATTTTTTGGGGAAGTTGTTTTTACCATTAAGCATTAAATAATGAGACCCAAACATCAGTTATGAATAAAAAATTCACCTATAGAGTCTTAAAATTCATTTCTAGATAATTAAACAATCTTGTTTTCTACATATAGAGAAGTACTGGAGAGCTGTTTTGATCACTGAAAAATAGAAAAATCACGGTTCTAAAAGTTCAACTGCTATAAGGGCAGAAAGGGGGCTGATGAAAATAAATCCTGGTCATTGAGTCAAATCATAGTTACTGAACTTCTGCCACAGATTCTGACCCTTTTCATCCAAGAATAAGGTGAACATAAAAAAGTAAAGTAGAATCGAGCGTGTGGGCTCCTATGAGGTCTGTGTCAGTGACTCAGTACACTTGGCAGGCCTTTGCTCTCTCTTGCCCTTAACTCCTTGGTTTCACTTTGGAATAAGATAGTAAGGAGAGACGAGGCCTAATGAAGAGCAAGTATAATAGTTACTATATTAGAATCAATACAAATTTAGGTTGAAGAAACTGGTGCTTGTTTTTTTCTTTATATGGAGCAGCAGTATTGCACACAGTGTTTGGTAAACCAGAGCCTTCTAAATAAGAGTTTAAAGTTATTTCTTAGTACTCATTTCAGAAGTTTTGAATAGGGTCATATTTTGAACATATGTATAAAACAGCATTCCATAATTGATTTATTAACATATGAGGTCATGTTTATGATTTCTTTCTGAAATATTTAAAAGCAAACTATAACTGCATAATCCTATAAAATCTATTCATCACAAACCTGCTTCAAAAGTTCTTAAAAAGCACAAAGAGCCAGCATATTGTATTTAGTTACGGTTGAAGTTTGTACTCCAAAGGATAAATGAATACGATTTGTATTTGCTATGGATTGGGCTGTGTTTTATTCACATTGTATTACATCTCAGGAGAGAGTTTGCTAAACGGGTCCAAATGGCCGAGATTCAGAAATCCAGAAAAATGCAAACATCAGGTTTTTTTCCTGGTGGACAAGACAGGAATGATTAAGAAATCCTTTAGAAAATACTACATTTTCAAATGTTTTGAAAAGGCCATGGAATTCCTAAAAGCTGAATCCCTTCCCATCCCATTCATCTTGAACTATGCTGTCATTTCATGTGATCTTAAAAACATAATGTGCATACTTTGGTTTGCTAAACTCTTTTAATTTAGGCTCCATGGATCCTTTGTATTCAAGTACACTACTTGTCATCATCCCCCGTTGATCCCAATGGCTACCAGAAAAAAAGTTTAAGCCTAAATTGGTTCAAAGATAGGGTGAACACTTTTTTTTTTGTGATACAGTATCTGGGTTATCAGAAAATCCCCTTTTCCTACAAGCTATTCCCTAAAAAGAATGTGTTAACACCTCACTTTTTAAATCAAAGAACCCTAGAAGAGGTGACATATTGAATTAAATTTACTCTAAGGTGTGATAGTCATGAACTCTCTTTCTGAGGATAGTCTTCACTTCCCAGAGTCTTTAGAAGAGGAAGGAGAACATTTGTGAATAAAAGGTAAAAGGATCAAGAAAAGAGAGAGTTGGTGTAGTAAAGACGGTTTATTTCAGTTTCCCTGAGCAGACTTAAGAACGAAAACAGGTAAAGAAAGTGACATTACTTAAGCACCTACTAAGTGCAGACATGGTGGTGTCATGAACCTGGCTCTATTTAATCCAGTTGCAGTCTCTTCTTGTGCAGACAGGAGAACAAAAGTATATTTTTCAAAATGGGCAAAACCTTGACTCATACAAATATGCATACTTCAAAGGTTCATTTGACTCATTAAATAATGAGAGAACCAGTAAGATGTAAAATGCAGGTGTAAAGGAAAATACTTCAAGCAGATACATAGAAAGGCAATGAGGGATGCTGGCATGAGTTTGCTAATAGATGCAAAACTGGACAATATCCACACAGCAATAATTCAATTGAATCTTCAATAGGACAAAATTCATTTCTATCTGTATGAATAAGAATCATTTGCATCACTATCAGTTTTCTATAATTTACAGAGGTATAGAATAGCTCAAAACCATGAAAGGCATAGTCCCTGGGGGATCTTTTTAGTCCAGGTAATTCTCTGTAGTAGGGGAGTGTTCTATGCATTGTAAGCTGTTTTACCATATTCTTGTCCTATATCTGAGAGATTCCAGTAGCTACTTTCAAGTTATAGCCAAAAGTGTTTTGTGACATTACCCATGTCCCCGGGCAAAATCACTCCCTGGATGAGAATTCCTGGTTTAAGACACTGCCCAGTATTCCACTGAAAGGACAGCAGTCACTTCTTTGCTCATGTCTAGGTCTTCTACCATTTTTCCAGACAGAAATAAGATTGAGAAAAGTTAAATACCATGGCCAAGATTGCATAAGTATGAGGTGGTGAAATGGAACACAAAACCACTTGTGATCCAAAGTGTATTTCTTTGAATTTCACCACTCTGTAAATAGGAATTGGTGTTATTCAGGGTCTTACATGATGCAATCCTTTAATAATCAAAACCCAATGAAAAATCCTGGATCATGTTGCACTTGCCCTAACTATTTCTGATTGGTGTCACAGTTAAGAGAAACACAAAGCTGAACCCCAAAACGAGCTCTTTACTTAAGTCTCTTGAAGAGGTAACAAGAATTTCATCACACAAAAAACCAAAAACTTCTTAAAACCTTTTGTAAGCATCTCCCTTCTGAAAGCTCACTTACCTTTGTAGCTTCTTCCTCAGTATCCCGTTTGTCTCTCTGAAACTCTAGCTTGCTTCTCTCAAATCTCTTTGTCCCAGGCTCCAGAGAAGTGCACCATGCCCAGCATAAATCAGTTTAGTCTCTCTACATTTATTTTTCCAATTCATCTCTCTACCCCTTATTCCAATCAGTAACACAAGGGGATCCAAAGGAGAGAGAAAAGGGTGAAGCTGTAAATAATTACATTTTGGTATTTTTGACCGTGATGCAAAAGATAGATTCTTTTCTTAAAATGTGGTGTTGGAAGATAACACCATTGGAAAAACCTGGGGCAGTGACACTCCAGGAGCAATGAGCATTCCTAATGCCCAGTTCTTGGTTTCTAAATACCAAGATCTCCATTAAAAGAAACCAGGGCTCCTTAGAGAAATTTGTTGCAGTGGGGAAAGCACAAGGTAAGCCTGTAACACATTGTGCCCAGAAAACAAAGATGTGCTCAAAGATTGATGGGGGCATGTAAAAAAGATACAGGAGCCAGTTAAAGGGACTCCCTCTGCTAAATCTGAGACACTTTGAACAGCAGAAAGAATAACAACAGTTAAGGATTACAGCACAAAGAATACATGAGGCCATAATGATACACAAAGCAAAAATCTTGGGGTTCTGGGAAGAGAGGGAGAAAACTTTTTTTTAAACCGAAAATGACAACTAATAATTGTAGAAGGAATGATATAATATCTCTGTTGTTTGTTTGCATGAGTTTAAGATCACCAAACTAAAAAATATAGTTACAAATCCATCAGTTCATCTAGAAGTCTATCTATCCATCCATCCTCTATCTGTCTAAATTTGGCTTCTATATAAGAATCTGTAGGTTCTTCTGCTAAAGAAGCTTGAAAGCTATTTTTCCATAAGTTACTTTTAAAAAATTTTATCCGCCCCCCGTCGCCCCCCATGGCTTGCTTGCTATCTGCTCTCTGTGTCCATTCGCTGAGCACTCTTCTGTGTTTTCACTTGTCTCCCTTTTTGTTGTGTTACCTTGCTGAGGCGGCTCTCTGTGGCACTTGAGGGCCAGCGGCACTCTGTGGCGCTTGCGGGCCAGGCGGCACTCCACTGTGCCCAAGCTGGCAGCTCTCCGCAGAGTGCCAGTGAGCCTGCCTTCACAAGGAGGCCCCAGGATGAGAACCCAGGAACTCCCATATGGTAGACGGGAGCCCAACTGATTGAGCCACAGCCGCTTCCCTCTATAAGTTAACTTTTACATGTATGACTAGAATTTCATGGTTCAGGTTTTAAAAATGTAATTTAGCCATACTTTTATTGTTGCCAATTCAAACTTATTTATTTATTATGCTAAAATGGACATCCTTATCATAATTCTCTGTGTACATCTCTGTGTATTTCCTCTAGGTGAACACCAAGAAGTAGAATGACTGATTCAAAGGGTAGGAATGATTATAGCACTTTTTTTTAAAAAAGAAATTTTATTGCAATATATTCACATACCAGATAGTCCATCTAAAGTGTACATTCTGTGGTTTTTGTTATAATCACAGAGTAGTGCGTTCATTGCTGCAATCAGTATTAGAGCATTTTCATTACTCCAAAAAGAAAAAATCCCTATCTCTTAGCAGTCACCTCTCAATCCTTCTATCCTTCCCCTGCCATATATATACCTGCTAGTTTAAATTATACTCCTATAAATTTGTTTTTATTTATAATTACATAAATGGAGTTTCATAATATGCAGGACTTTGTGTGTCTGGTTTCTGTCACTTAACATAATTTTCTTTTTACAACTGATGAAAAATATTAACATATTACTAGTCACTACAGTCCACAGTTTGCTTTAGGTGTATTTTTGCCCAAATATCACCCTATTATTAACATCTTGTAATATCAGTGTACGTTTTTTCCAAATCCTGGAAAAACATTCTTGTATTTGCACTATTAACTACACTCATCATCCACAATAGTGCTATGCTAAATAGCCCCATGTGTCATCCTTTAGCTTTCCTTCTAGTAGGTGTATCACTCTAAACCTAGGACTTTTCCAGGGGACCTGTCAGTACCTATTCCTTCTTTCAGCAGTGGGTCTGCATGACTTTGGAATTTATTCATAGTAGCAGTCCCACTAATTTCCATTTTCTGGGCACCTGTGCCATGCCCCACAGTCAATAGATGTCTCTCATAGTGTTCCTCTCTGCGACCTTGCAAAGTTGGTAACATTTTCCTATATAAATGAAGGACTTGAAGCTCAAAGAATTTGAAGTACCCAGAGTCACAAAGGAAGGAACAAGGTGTGCTGGAATTTGAAGTCATTTTGCAGGGTGTCTAGAGTCATGCTCTTGGTAAAACTGCCTCCTACAATGTATTAAAAGAGTCTCATTTCCTGTGAACTTTGTGTCTTTCTTTTTTTTTTTTTTTTTTAATTTCTTTCCCCTCCCCCACCCCCGGTTGTCTGTTCTCTGTGTCTATTTGCTGCGTGCTCTTCTTTGTCCGCTTCTGTTGTTGTCAGAGGCATGGGAATCTGTGTTTCTTTTTGTTGCATCATCTTGTCGTGTCAGCTCTCTGTGTGTGCGGCACCATTCCTGGGCAGGCTGCACTTCTTTCGCGCTGGGCAGCTCTCCTTGCGTGTGGGGTTCCCCTACGAGCGGGACATCCCTGTGTGGCAGGGCACTCCTTCCAGGCATCAGCACTGTGCATGGGCCAGCTCCACGTGGGTCAAGGCAGCCCGGGGTTTGAACCATGGGCCTCCCATGTGGCAGATGGACGCCCTAACCACTGGGCCAAGTCCGCTTCCCAACTTTGTGTCTTTCAATACCTATTTTGCATCCCATTTCTTAGAGTGATACCAGAGTCTAACATTGCTTCCCTGTCCACCTCACCCTTCTACATCCTGATCTGGAGATGTGGTCCAGATACAGAAATAGACGCACACGCAAACAATATATGTCTTATGCCACCAATTCTAATCCAAAATCACACAAATCTTTCTCTTTTTCCTCCATTCCATATTCATTATCTCCCTTAGTGATGATCTTGGTTCCCAATGTTAGTATATTTGCTTATTTTCTCAATCTTATGATACAATGGTTCAGAATCACTATATCAATACCACTACCAAACAACAAACCTACTCAATCAAGCTGAATTCCTAGCAATTCTTTTATGTCCTTAGAATAGATCCCGTTGAGGATTTACAGTTAGAGGTCTATGCTCAAAACTTATTTAGATTGATTCTTATTTTTTTTCTGTATGGTTATCAACTTCATATGTGGTTAGATTAATTTGTATTCAGTTTTAGGGTCTTCCCCATCCTTTCTGATTTAATTTTGTTTAATTACATAAAACATAAACATGATTCAAACATCAAAACTGTATATCCAAAGCAGTTTCATTTCCTCCCAGTCCATTCCATTATCTTCCTGTCACCTCTTGAAGACAGCCAAGTTGCTTGATTTCTGGCTTATCTTTCCTGCATTTCTTTTGGGGGAAAATTCTTATTTCCCTTTTTTCCCTTCACGTAAATTGCATATTACATATGTATTTTTTCCCTTGCTTTATTTTTAACTTAGCAACATACCCTGAAAATTTTTATCATATGCATTTTCTTCATTCTTTTATTGTCCCACGGAATGGGTATTTCATTCAACTATTCTCCTAGGTATTGGAATTTGTTTTTTTTCCAGTAATTTACTATTATAAATCATAACTTCAGGAAATAAGTTTCTTTGTATTTCTTTTTTGTATTCTTGGAAATTATCCTCAGAATAAATTCCTAGAAGTTGGGTTTCTGGGTCAATGGGAAAATGCATATGTAGATTATTAGGTATTATCTACTAGTAATGTATAAGAGTATCCAATTCCTCAAAGTCTCTTCAAAAATCTGTTACCAGGGAAGCAGTGGTGGCTCAGTCAGTTGGGCTCCCGTCTACCATATGGGAGGCCCTGGGTTCAAGTCCCGGGGCCTCCTTGTGAAGGCAGGCTTGCAGGCACGCTGTGGACAGCTGCCGGCCAGCGAGTGCCACAGAGGCCCGCAAGCACCGCGGAGTGCTGTTTGGGCTGCAAGCACCGAGGAGAGGTGACTCAGCAAGGTGACGCAACAAAAAGGGAGACAAGTAAAAAAAAACACAGAAGAGAAGAGTGCGCAGTGAATGGACACATAGAGCAAACAACAAGCAAGCCTCAAGGGTGGGGGATAAGTAAAAATAAACACAGACACACAGAAGAGCGCACAGCAAATGGACACAGAGAGCAGACAGCAAGCAAGATGCAAGGGGGGGAGTAATAAAAAAATAAAGAACATATTAAAAAAATATACGTTACCAAATTTTTGACTTTTTGCTGATCAGATACCAAGAAATTATATCTATGTACAGTTTTAACTTCCATTTCTTTTATTGTAAGTGAAGTTAGACATCTTTTAATATACATGGGGCATTTGTATATACATTTGTATATATTGTGTGCATGTATATATCGATATGTTTTTGTGAACTCTTTTTGTCTCTTTTGCCCATTTTTTTTCAGGATTTTTTCTCTTTTTCTCCAGGGATTTTGGATATATATATATATATATATATATATATATATATATATATATATAATATTTATATATATTATTTATATACAGTATTAGCCCTTTGTGATATATGTTGTGACTCTTTTATTCCAGTTTGACAATTTTATTTTGACTTTACTTATAATCTTTTTTTCTTTCAAAAGTTTTTGTTGTTTTATTCAGAGTTTCCTTTTGAATCATAGTTGGAAAACCTTTCCCTATACCCAACATGAAAGAATTGGCCTATGTTTTATTCCAGTACATGTATGGTTTCATGATTTACATTTTTTAAAAAAGATTTTTAAATTTAATTTAATTCTCTCCCACCCCCCAGTTGTCTGCTCTCTGAGTCCATTTGCTATGTTTTCTTCTGTGATCGCTTCTATCCTTATCTGTGACAATGGGAATGTGTGTTTCTTTTTGTTGTCATCTTGTGTCAACTCTCCATGTGTGAGGCACCATTCTTGGGCAGCTCTCCTTACGGGGTACACTCCTTGTACGTGGGGCTCCCCTACGCGGGGGACACCTTGCAGGTGTGGCATGGCACTCCTTGCGCGCATCAGCACTGCGCATGGGCCAGCTCCACACAGGTCAAGGAGGCCCCGGGTTTGAACGGCAGACCTCCCATGTAGTAGGCGGATGCCCTATCCATTGGGCCAAGTCCGCTTCCCAATGATTTACATTTAAATTTCTCCTCTATTTGGAGTTTATTCTTATGTATAATATCATGGAGAAACAGATTTTAAATCAATCTTTTTTCTTTTTCTTTCTTAGGTACCAGAGCCAGGGATTGAACCTGGGACCTTGTAAGTGGGAAGTTGGCACATAACCACTGAGCCACATTGGCTCCCCTACGTTGTTTTTTTCAGTTTTGTTTGCTTATTGTTTGTTTCTTTTGTCTCTAGGAGGCTCCGGGACTGAACCCAGGACCTCCCATGTGGGAAGCAGCTGCTCAATTGCTTGAGCCACCTCTGTTCCCTTAAATTAATCTTAAGTTGGTATTTGCCTGCCTTGTGGTTTCTTTTAGGAACTTGCCAAAAAGTATGGCATAAAATGCCAGTGCCATGAGAACAGGGAATGTTTACTTGGTAGCATTAGTATGAGAACGACATGGAAGACATTCTCTTGCTGGCAGGGGTTCACGGCCCAGAGCAGCTCTGCAGAAGCATCCGTCATCAGTTGGCAGGGAGGCGGCGAGTCAGGTTGAATTCCCAGTGCAGGCGCAGAGGGTCTAGTGGGATTTCTGGGAAGATGAACCAAGAGATCCAGCTATCAGAGACAGGCAGTAGAACTCCTTCCCTCTAGTAAGGGACTCAAGCGGCAGTGACAGAAAAGCCAGGGAAGGAGGAAGCACTGGGCTGGTCACGATGCATCCAGAGAAGAGGGAATTTCCCCAAGCTTCATGTAAGGGCCAAGAGGGAGGCGCATCAGTGAATCGAGGGCGGGTTCACACAGAGGGCCCAGAGTGACCAAGAGCATGAAGAGTGTCATCAGCCCAGAAGAAGGGGAGCCAGTGGCCAGGGTGCACCCCTGCCGGGACAGTTCACGTCCACTTGTGTTTTATGCTCTGGATCTAAAGTATTGGATTTCACCCAGCATTTAAAGAGATCTGTGTTCTTCAATCTCGGGGCTGGGGAGAGAGGAAAATCAGCCATCTGAGGGAGTTTTATGGATAAGCCCCTTGAGCTTTCAAGAATGTAATCATGCAGAGCAAAACACAGGTTACAAGGCTTTGGAGAGATTTCTGACACAGACCATGAAATCTGGCTCACAGAGACATCCATAAGTCAGGAATACTGGTCGGAATAAAAATCAACTAATTCTACTAAGTGAATTATTGCCGAATATGAGACCAAAGGATAGTTATTACTTTATTTTCATTAATGTGTAATTGCTGCCACTTCCCCCATCCTCTCCTGTGCTCTTGGTGGCTGGACCGGCTAACACTGGGTTGCAAAGAGAAGTCCAAGGTCATATGCTGCCTTGTAGCCCAATCAGGATTGCAAAAGAGCCCTGATCTCATAGTCACAACCTAAAATAAGGTCCAACACAATACTTTCCATGTTAAAATGCCACCTGTCAATCAAAGCCGGGAGAGCCTGGTGCTTGGCAGGTTCACACTCCCATACTAAACTTAAGAGGTGAGACTGGGAGCCCATGGCAGGCTCAGGGAGCACTCTGGAAAATGGGAAAGAGCGAGAGAGCAGGCTCTTCTCTCTCCTGGGGGAGAAGCAGGTGGTAGTACGAGTGTAGGAACCAGCTTGGCAGAGCCTCAGAGATAGGCCTTCAAACTCCAGGACACCTTGTTCCTTCCTTCGTGTCTCTGGGCGCCTCAATTTCTTTGAGCTTCAGGGCCCTCATTTGTATGGGAAAATATCACCAACTTTGCAAGATTGCTGAGACGATGAGAGATGTCTATTAACTGTGGGGCATAGCGCAGGTGCCCAGAAAGTGGAAATTAGTGGAACTACTACTATGAATAAATCCTGAAGTCATGCAAACCCACTGCTGGAGGGAAGGGTAGGTACAGACAGTTTTCCTGAAAAATCTGTACCAAAAGTGTCTTGATCATCCCTAGCCTTTGAGTCAGTCATGCCTTCTCAGCATTCATCTGGAGGAAATAGTTGAGATGTACACAGAGAATTATGGATGAGGATGTCCATTTTAGCATAATAAACAAATAATTTTAAAATTGGCAACAGTAAAAGTATGGTTAAATTAAATTTGTTAAGCATAGACCATGAAATTCTAGTCAGATATATAAAAATAACTTCTGGAACAATAGCTTTCAAATTTATCTATCAGGGGAACTAAAAAAATTTACATGGAACCAAAACATATGAAGATGGATAGAAATATAGATATAATCACAGGCATATTTATTTGCAACTCTATAAATCTTTATTAAGTCGAAAAAAATTATTTAAAGCGATAGAGACAAATGTAGATGAACTCTTATGAACATGTTGATAGCTGCATGAGTCATTTGAGATAGTTTCTTACACAGAAATATAAGTAAAATTGTCTTCTGTTGGGACAAAATTACATGTTGGGTTTCCCAATAAACATAGCAAGTCATTCTTAAAATCTAATTCCAATTTGACAACTACAAGATGTAGATCGCTTTTCAATCGGCAACATACTGTGCTGATTCTGGCTCTCAACAGACAGCTTTGTTTTGAATGGACTGCTCTGTCCTACCACCCAAAGCATGAATGAGGCTGAGGATGCTGGATGGATATGCCTAAGGAATGTTCCTCAGTCCTCCATACTCTACCGATAGCAAGTCAGGGCACCAGGCTGTCAAGCAGACAAGAAATGCCTTTCCTAAACAGTCCTGTAATTGAACATGGTGTCTACACTTTTTACCATAGTTACTCTGATTGGAATCAGAATGCCAGTATAAAGAACATGTCTGGACCTTGCATAGAACTGTTTTTGATGAAATTTATTATACTAGTGTTATTCTATAAGAGTACGTTATAAATTCTAAGGTTTAGTATCATGAAGTTTGCCAGTCTCGAAGAAATAATAAACTACTTTTTACCAGACAATGAAAGGTATGTGTCATGCTGGATTTTCCTTTTCACCTTGGCCACTGGGAAGCTCAGAACTAGTGTTAGTGCCCAATTATGAATAAATTACATATCTCATTACTTTTTCTAATTATTTTACTTTTTATGTAATTTCTGATCTTGTCAAACTTTATTTTAGCTATCCTGATTATAGGCTATTGTCATTCGAGAGCACTTCGATAAAGAAATGCCATAGACATGGTCAACCAAAGCCTTCTCAGGTAGCTCAGTGATAGAGACTAAGACCAAGTCTGGTCTTCAGCCTGGTAATTCCAAATATTGGGTGTTTTCTGGAACAATAAGCCAGAAATAATTAGGCTCTGAAAGATAATCTCAAGCTAACAAAACTCACAAGAGACCAACAGTGATTGCTACTATTCATGATGATAATTGCTAATATTTTTGAAGGCCTATTTTGTGAAATATACTTGCAAATACCCAACTAGATGTTTTCTAGAACAATAAACTAGAATGTAGTAATCTCTTGGAGTTAATCAGACACACAAGAAACCATCACTGTTTGCTAATATTCAAGATAACCATCTACCTACTTTGTGAACATACCAGCACACAGCCAAGATAATCAGTATAGAATAGTGGTTAAAAATTTAGTATTTGGACTTAGACAGATCTGGGTTAAAAGCCCAACTCTGACACTTACCAAATATTCAACTTTGGACAAGTTACTTCCCTTTCTGTGCCTGCTTCCTTATCTGTGAAATGGAAGTAATTATAATACCTACTCAAAAGATTGTGGGAGGTGATGTATGTGGATATTTAGCACAGGGCAAAGTGTAGAGTAAGTGCTAAATACATAAAATTCATGATGATGAGAGGACATGGAGATGGTGAGGTTAGTTGTCTAAGGAAAACCCATAGGGGAAAATCTATCAGATGACCCAGTGATTTCACTTCCAGGTATATACCTCCAAGGAATTGAAAACGGACTCAAACTGATGCTAGTACACTAATGTTCATTGCAGCATTTACTCACAAATGGTGCAAGGATGGAAACAACCCAAAAGTTCATCAACAGATGAATGGATAAACACAGACACACCATGGAATACTGTTCAGCAGTAAGAAGGAATGAAGTTCTGATACATGCTACAATACAGATGAACCTTGAAATCATTATGTTGAATGAAATAAGCCAGCCACAAAAGGCCAAATATTGTGTGATTCTACTCATGCGAAACATCTAGAATAAGCAAATTCATAGAGACAAAGGTATTAGATGCCACCAGGGACCGGGGAGAAAGAGGAATGGGGATTTATTTCTTAATAAGCACAGAGTTTCTGTTCGGGTGGTAGCCCAACATTGTGATTGTGGTTAAAGTCACTGAATTGTACACTTAGAAATGGTTAAATTTGGAAATTACATGTAATGTATATATTACCATATGAAATTTAAAAAAATACAAACTATTCTACAACAAAGCTGCTAGAGCTAATAAATGATTTCAGTGGAGTGTCAGGATATAAGATCAATATGCAAAAATCAGTGGTGTTTCTATACACTAATGCACAATCTGAGGAAGAAGTCAGGGAAAAAAATCCATTTACAATAGCAACTAAAAATCAAATATTTAGGAATAAACTTAACCAAGGATGCAAAACACTTGTATTCAGAAAACCATAATGCATTGCAAAAAGAAATAAAAAAAGACCTAAATAATTGGAAGAACGTTCTATGCTCATGGATTGGAAGACTAAATATCATTAAGATGTCAATTCTATCCAAATTGATACACAGATTCAATGTAATCACAATAAAAATTCCACCAGCATTTTTTAAGCAAATGGAAAACATGATTATCAAATTTATCTGGAAGGGTAAGAGGCCCTGAATGGCTAGAAACATCTTAAAAAGGAAAAGTGAAGTTGGAGGACTCTCACTTCCAGACTTTAAATCATATAACCTAGCTACAGTGGTAAAAACAGCATAGTATTGGCATAAAGATAGACACATAGACCAATGGGACTGAATTGATGGTTCAGAAACAGACCCTCACATCTATAGCCAAGTGATTTTTGACAAGCCCGTTGAGCCCTCCCAGTTGAGGCAGAACAGTCTATTCAACAAATGGTGTTGGAATAACTGGATATCCATAGCCAAAAGAAAGAAAGAAGACCCCTATCTCACACCTTATAAAAAAAAAAAAAAAAAAAAAAAGCCAGTCACAAAAGGACAAATATTGCATGGTGTCATTAACATGAACTAAATACAAATAATAAACACATGGAATTAAAACCTAGAGTATAGGTTATTAGGACATAAGAGGAGGGTTGAGAAGAACTATGGATGCTTAATGTATGTAGAAGTTTTATTAACTTGACTGGAAAGTGTGGAGATGGATGGAGTTAACAGTAACACATAGTGAGTAACAACTGGTTTATAAATGGGATTGTGACTGAGAAATGTAGTCTGGGGAAGTAAATGTCAATAGAAAGAAAGCTAAAGAATAATCTAGGGACCAAATAACAGTGAACCCAGAGGTGGTTGAGAATTGTGGGTAAGCGTACAAATGCAAGAGCCCTTCTGTGAGTTAGAGCAGCGGTACGTCACTATTGCAGGATGATGGGAATATGGAGAAGCATGGGAAAACTACAACTGGTGTGACCTATAGACTGTGGTTAACAGCAATACTATAATATTCTTGCATCAATGCCAAAGCTGTACTGTGTTGAGAATGGAGGTGTATGGAAAAAGTGTGTCAAATGTATGCTATGGACCATGATTGGTGGTAATAGTCTGATGATATTGTAGCAAATTTTCCACCATGGTGTGGCGTTGTATGGGAAATCTACACATTTGTATGATGGTTTTGCAAGTTCACAATATCTGTAACAAAAATATATTTTAAAAAAAATAGTATGGGTTGGGGGAAAAATACACCAAAAGTAAGATGAGGACTATAGTTGGTAGTAATATTTTGATGATGCTCTTGCATAGTGTGTAACGTATGTGTCACAACAATGCAAAGAGGTGGAGGGGTGATGTATAAGATCCCTGTGTGATGTTATGTATGCTAATTTTGTAAGTTCACAATCTTACTAAATACTTATTGTTTATGCATGTTCATGTATGAATGATATACTTTAATAAAAAATTTTTAAAAATACTAAAAATTAAAAAATAATTTAATTTTTAAACATCTCAGAAAAAAACAAAACCCACCATCAAAGCCAAGGAATAGTAAGTTAATCCGGTAAGTAGATGTTGCTCAAGTGCTTGAGCTTCTACCTACCACATGGGAGGTTTATGGTTCGATCCCAACGCCCCCTAAAGACAGCGAGCTGGCGCGACGGGCAGACACGGCAAACTGACACAAGATGACACAACAAGAAGCACAAGAGGAAAAACATAACAAAGCAGGGAGCAGATGCTCCCAGTGCCTCCTGAAGAAGACAGGCATGACAGCAAGCAGGCGTGGCAAGCTGACACAACAAGATAACACAATGAGACACAAGGAAAACATAATGAGAGACACAACAAAAGCAGGGAACGGAGGGTTTAAGGGATTAGGTTCCTCCCTCCCACATCAGAGGTCCCAGGTTCAGTTCCTGGTGCCTCCTAAAGAAACAAGATGAATGGACACAGCAAGTAAAAACGAGGGGGTGGGGAAAAATAAAATCTTTCAAAAAACCAAAAACAAGTTAATCCACTTGAGGGAGGTAAAATATTTTAACATGTGCCCTGCTAGCTTAGCAGGAGGCCTTCTTCCCATTCCAGGGCTTGAATATTCCGGTCAGTGAAGGAAGTCCATGAATCACGTGGCAGCACACGAAATTGCATCATGATTTTGTTCCCTCTCCATTTTCCTTTGGCTGCAATTTAAGCACAGCCAAAGACAGCACAGCCCCCACGGGAAGGGCCACTCGCTCCTCTCGAATTCAGTTTCCATTCACTGCCCAGATTGCCTCTTTTTTGGGAAAGCGACTCAGGCTCCCTGGTCGCCCCCTGGTCATTTTCACTGACAAAGATGTTGTCATATCTCCTCGAGCACCCAGGCCATTTTTTAAAATGAGCTCACTTAAAAAGTTAAAAATTTTATCATTTTACGTTAATAGACAATCTTTCCCTTCCCCCCGCAGTTCTTCTTTTCTTGTTTTATTTTATTTATTTATCAGAGCAGTTATAAGTTTACAGAAAAGTCATGCCAAAAGTACAGAGTTCCCCTTATACCACCGCGCCCCCTGTTCAATTTTCCCTGTTACTAACGTTTTGCATTTGTGTGGTACCTTTGTTCCAATGGATGGAAATGTTGTTATAATGATATCACTATGGTTCATAGTTCTCCTGTTCTTGCGACCACTTTATCCCTGCATGCTGTCAGCTCTGGTGTACGTATGCTTTTGTTTGTTTGTTTTCACTGTAGGTTGCTTCATATTCTTTTTATCCCTTTGGGAATAGGCAGAGTGTTATTTTTAGAATCCCAATCACTGTTTTTTGCCAAAACATATTTTGAAAGCTTTTAAAAACCTTGCCCTTCTGGCCAAGTGAAAATAATAATTTTATTAATTTAAAACCCTACACCTGCTTGATGTTGGGAAAAAGGAGAGGAAAGAGCAGCTGGTTAAAAAATAACATCAGGGACGATCTCAACAGCAATGCACACCCTGTGGTTTTTATTTGTAAATCCAAGAGGACGAGCCAAACTCTGAGAAACCAGAGCTATTTGCCTTGGTACAGAAATAAATCATAGGTTATTTTCTTCTTCCAGTGAAATACTATTCAAAGTGAATATTTATGTTCTTCCCTTCCCTAAAATGATATTGAAAATGAATATGTATCTGGTGGGAATTTAAGTGCTGCATATTGTCTAGTTGACAGGGTCATTTATAAAAGTTGGGATACTTTATACCCCATGAGGGCTTAATTAGGTTTATAAGATCACTGGAAGTTGCAATAGAAATATTGTATTCTCTCTTCCCCCAAGACTTCCCCTAGTTCCTTGATGAGGGCCTTTAAAACTCATTTAAGTCTTGCTGAAGTTAATCATAAAGATAGATACCAACCATTCCACGGGGGAATCTAATCTCTGCACCTTCCCCCTTTCTTCCGGAATTTCTTGGATAATCATAAACAGGGTCAGTTTCATATTCTGTCCCTCCTCCTAATAGACGTTTGAAAGGAAATTCCCTCAAACAAGGAGGTGACTGAAAATACACACAAACCTCAAGACATCTGTGCTCATAGAATTTCAGCTGACTTAGGCCAAAGAATAAAAAATGAACTGTTTAGTAACTCCAAGCGACAGAAAATGCTGACAAATGGTATCTTTGCACAGGAGATGTTAACGCCCAGACTGTGAGGGTGAAAAATTGAGCAGATGGCACCTCTAAATGCAAGGCTCATATAATCTGTTTCCAGTGTTTTTCGTAAACCTTTATTTTAAATTTGGTGCTAGGAACCAAAAAAGTGTGTTAATGGCACCATCCCGGGACAAACTTGCACTACCTTCTCTTTAGAACTCGAGTAATGCGCTTCTAATTCAGGCCTGTAGTTCGCATCCTCTTCCGGTTCTTAAGTTTTCCTGGGAACCAATTAAGGTGTGACCTGAAGGCAACCAGGATATTCAGTCAGGTAGTAACTATGTGAAGGTTTTTACTAAAGATCCTGAGGAAATGGCAATCTAAAACCATTCCCCTTCTGGCCTGGCTGCCATCCACTTTGCTTTATCATAAATATTATCGACGAGCATTTATTAAACTGCAAGCATGGGTGAAGGGTGAGAAAAGCTCTTATTTGAAATGTGGCTGAATATTTATGGAGGACAGTGGCTGATTGTCTAAACAAGTAGTCAAAGCATACTCATCTTAAGTTTAACTGTTCAGTCTTGAGCTGGACATTTTAGAAACTTTTTAGAATCTACAAATTCCACCAGCTGGTTATGTAATGTAATTAGTTGTTATTGTCGTGTTGCTTGTGGAATAGATATTTGGGGAACTGGATTTTTATCTGGATACACGTACATGTCTTATATTACACATGTCTTACCCAGATTTTGCAGGCCCTCTGAGATGTGGCCATATCTTATACATCCTTACAGCTCCACTCCATCAGTTGCACGAATCATATCAGTCACTCACTAAATGCACATTAACCGGGCTCACTGGCCTGGTTTCAGATGAGGGTGGAAAGCTATAACTGCAAATAAATATTTCTATGACTATAAAAGCTTAGAGACCAAATGTTCAGGAAAGTGAGTGCTGAACAAAGTAACTATTAAAAAACAAGCATTTGGCTCAACTGATAGAGCATCCGCCTACCATATGGGAGGTCCAGGGTTCAAACCCAGGGCCTCCTGACCCATGTAGTGAGCTGGTCCACGCACAGTGCTGATGCACACAAGGAGTGCCGTACCACGCAGGGGTGTCCCCCACGTAGGGGAGCCCCAAGCGCAAGGGGAGTGCCCTGCTTGGAGAGCTGCCCCACCCGAAAAAAACACAGCCTGCCCAGGAGGGGCGCTGCACACATGGAGAGCTGACACAGCAAGATGACACAACAAAAAGAAACAGATTCCTGATGCCACTGAGAAGAATGCAAGCAGACACAGAAGAACACACAGTGAAAGGACAGAGAAGGCAGACAACGGGGGAGGGGTGAAGGAGAGAGAAATAAATAAACAAATCTTCAAAAAAAAACAAACAAGCAGGCTGTATAAAAGGATAGGCTCTGGTTCTCTTTCTATTAATCTACTTTGTGTATCAATGACTAGACATCTCACCAGTTATTTGGTTAATGGTGAACCCCCAGGGTTCAAATACACACACCTGCACTACCCCTTGCCTCTGTGCAGGTCACAGAAAATCACTATATCAGCTGGGGTCCCAAGTGCAAGCCACAGACTCTGACACTGGATAACCCACTTTGCAGAGGGTATTTGGCAAATCACAGTATCTCTGGGAGGCACAGAAGACATGGCTGGGGTCAGGCAGCCAAGAACAAGATCAGGTGATGCTGCAGAGGTAGTGTGCTGACATCCAGTGGTGACCAGGGGGCACAGATGGTTTGCACACCACCTTGAGTTCCAGTGGCTCTGGGCATTAGATGATGCCCCTCCAACCACTGCCATGGTCACCTTTGGAAACAATGCAGCTGTTCCTGCTGTTGCCATATCAAATCCACTGCCTCGAACTTGCTTCTTTGCTGCTCTCATTCAAAACTGAGGAAGGGTGGGGACATCTGCCGGGGGGGTTAAGCCATATGCTGTGTCTTAAGTGCAAAGGAAGCTGACAAACAAGTGTCTGGCATTTTGGGCTTCTGCAGGAGGAAGAGGGTTGTGCCTTCTAAGAGCTATGCCTGGTTAAGGGGGTGGTATTTTCCAAGTATAGGAAGCAGGTTCAAATGCTGGGCAGACAAAAGTAATGCCAAATGTCCACAGCTTTCACCATTTCACCAAATCTCTGCAGGGCTGCCTGCCCCTTGGCTCCCCAATCCAACCCTCTTAGCATCAGGGTCAGCCATCGGTTATGTTCTACCGTGTTGATAACAGTCCGCTCCCCTTTGCACCTCCTCGGTAGCCTGTAAGCTCCCTGAGGCTAGCAGTCCTGGCCCTTCCCCACTGCCTTCGCAATGTCCAGTCCAGTCCCTGGCACAGAGTAGACTCTTATAAATACCTGATCAGTTAATGTAGATGAATAAAACTGTCTTCTCTGGAGCTGCCCTCTAGTCACGGTACAAAGAGGAAGAGATGGGGAGTGAGAACAACTCCAATCTTTTAAACTTACTAATCGCAGGCTTCAGGCCGCCTGTGAGCCCCCAGCGCCTCCACACCGATGTTTACGTGTGTGTGCACCTGTGAGTTTCTCCAGGAGAGAATCCATGGTTCACAGCATTTCCTCAAAGGAATCAGAAAGAAGGTCTAATACAAATGACATCTACTTAGGTCTGCTGCATCTTTGAGGAAAGCTTGCTGACATGAGTACTTTGGAAACACGTCACAGTCCTACAATAGGATTATTCTATGGAAAAGACTAATATGTTCCTTTCTTTCGTCTAGATTTTTTTAGCAAGACAAAACGTTAGTACAGACATGCATTTATCAAACTATAGAAAATGTGAAGTCAATAGAAGAAAAACGCAGCTTTGGAGTCAAAGTTTGAATTCAGGTTCTATCATTAGCTGTGCACCTTGAATAAGTAGTCAACATCTCTGAACTTTGGCTTCCTTGGGGTTAAATTCCTACTTCAGAAGGTTGCTGGAAAGAGTAAATGAAATGATGTGAGTCGATGTTTGGCAGAGTAAGAGCTCAGTAAACAATACATCCTTTAACCTATTCAAAATATCGAAGCATAGGGACAAGATTTCTAAGTTAAGTTCACTCCACTCTTAGAAAGATATGACCGTGTCACTCCGACTCCCATTTCAGCAGTTAGATATTTGGATATCCATCTCTGCTTCCAACACGGCTAGTGCACAGAGAACATATTGCTGAGAAAGGGCCTTTCAGTTTCTTTGTGGGGTTGCTGAGATGTTGGTTGGTAAGTGAAAATCTTTGGAAAGTAGGTGGTACTGGCACTCTCCCCCCATGCACCAGCGAAGGAATGACCTGGGCAGGCCTGAACCACCACGCAGAGAGACCCCTCCCACTTCACAAAGGGCCTGGAGGCCTCGCTCGCATCTTCCCTCTTTCCCTTGGCCTGAATGGCAGATGGGTTCTAGAACCAATCAGAGATTCATGAGAAAGAAGAATGAAAGAAGCAAAATTATTCCTATTTTTGCCACCTCAAAATCCTGGCATAGTCAATACTTGTGAAAAGTGCTTTCCTCAGAAAAGAAGAACAATCCTGAAACAGGTAGTGGAGAATCACCATGAGTTGTCCCTTTGCCAATACAAGGTAGCGATGTCCCTCCACCTAGCACACTCAGCTCTCTAAGCCCACCTGAGGAGACACAGGTCGACCATGGCTTCCTCTGGCCTGCAGGAAAAACTGCCACTGCCTTTTTAGCCTCTTCCCATACTAATAATAGCTCATATTTAGAGCCTTGCATATGTCAGACATTGCTCAGGTGTCTTTAGGTATTTGCTCACTCAGTGCTCACAGTAACCCAAATGAAGCGGTCATTGTCCCCATTTTGCAGATGAGGAAACTGACCCAGGGATCATAAGTAATTTATCCACAACACACAGCTTAGAAGTGATGGAACCAGGTGTCACACCCCAGGCATTCTGCTCCTGAGCCCACTAACCACCAGGCCTTGCCACCTCTGTGGCTATGGTGTGAGCTGGAGAGTCCCCAAAAGAAGCCTCCACATGCTCGGTGGCACCTACTGGAAGACCCCATTCTGCCTAGCGGTTGCTCCTCGAGGAACCCTGATGCTCAAGGAGAAAGTGCTCACCTCGGCCAGGTAACCTGCCTTCCTCTTGGGCACTCACGTAGGATACTCATCTTCCAGACACACCCACCAGCCAGAGTCTGTCCTGGAGCCAGGGCCCGTCCCAGCCAAGAGGTTTTGGAAGCAAAGTAGAAATGAGCGTTTTGTACTAAATGTAGGCCATCAGAACAAACCCATGATAGCAACTTGTATCATTTTTTAATGAAGGCAGGCTAATTTATATTAACTAAAGAGATTAGGTTTTGAGTTATTTAATTTGTTCATTAACAATTCTTAGCAACGATCCAAATCATAGCTTATAAATTGTGCTATAAATGGAATGATCCAATAACTGTCAAAATGTTTTAAAATGTTGGGTTTTTTTTCAGCTTCAAAGAAAAAGTTCCATGTCAAAACATCTTTGAAGAAGATATATTTTGTGGTTTAAAAAATCGCGGCATATTTAGAGTTGGAGAGGCCCTTGGTACTTACCACGTCCCCCCTCCCTCTCCACCCATACACACCTTCTCCCCGTGGCGTGGGATGCCAAGTCTCTCTGCCATTCTCGATACTAAGACTGGCCTGTTGATGAGCAGCTGCATCATCATTTGAGAACTTGTTAGAAATGCAGAGTCTCAGGCCCCCTGCAGCCCTACTGATAGAGAATCTGCATTCAATGGCATCCTCAGGTAATTCATATACATACTTAACTTTTAGACACACCCTTCTAGAACACTGGTGGCCAATCTTGACCACACAGTAGAATCACCTGAGGAACTTTTGAAGCCTACTACTACTCTCAGTGGTTCTGATTTAATTGTTAGAGGATGCACCCTGAGCATGGAGAAGTTGAAGTATCCCTCAGGTGATTCTAATATTCAGCAAAATTTGAGAAGCCCTGGTCTTTTAATGAGGCAGCAAGTGACAAGCCTGCCTTTTCTTGAATATATCCAGAGACTAACAGCCCAGTCCATTTCCTTGTGAAGTTAGAAATTGTCACTTGATGTTAAATTGAAGAAATCTGCCCCTAGGTTACATCTATCCACTTGGCCTAATTTCTGCCCTGGGAGGCTCTACAGAAATTGTCAAATCCCTGCTAGGGGAACCAGCTCATCCTGGGCTTCCAGGGAAATCTCCTGTCACCCTGAAAGTCTCACATCCTGGATAACCAAGTCCCAGACAAACGCAGATGCTTGATATAATGCCCTCCCTTCCACGATTTTTCATCCTCGGGCTAAATATAAATGTTTTCTTAAGTGAATTTATTAGCTCTTAAATTTTTACGGAAACACCTACATCTATCAACACAATTCTTAATGGCATGAACCCTTGAGCTTCAAGCTCAAAAAGAAATTCTGATCACAAAAATAAGCTAGTCTTTAAGAGGCTTCTTTTAAAAAAATGAGTTTGAGGTACTGCTTTGAAAATAAACTATTATCGAATCTCTTTTCAAAGGATCTTGTGTTACCTTCACAAATTTTAGGGGCTAAATGCTACACATACCCAGAATTTTACTTGTTGCTGTATCATCTTCCAGTATAATCACTGGCAATAATGAAATCCTACAAAAGCAACAAATTATAGAATTAATTTTTAAAACCAGAAAGTACAACTGTTCAGGAGAGCAATTTGGCAATGTGATTCATGGGTTTTAAATCTATGTTCATTCCCTTTGGCACAGTACTTGCATCTCTTGGAATCTATTTTAAGGAAATAATTCAAAATGTCAGTAAAGATGGAGGGATAAAGATGTTCATCACAGTGTTATTTATAGCAGGAAAAAATAGAAACAATGTAAAAGACAACAACAACCAATGGTTTAATACATTACATGCAGTGTAACATTACACAACTCTTAAACATGATGTTTATCAGGGTATAGGAAAATGCTAGAATAATGGCATTAAGCAGAAAGCAAGGTATGGTTTTGTAAATGCAGTGTTATCTCATTCATATTAAGAAGTCAGAAAAAATGGGAAGGTAATATACCTACATATTACAGTGCTTAAACTGGATGATTCCTTTTTTCTGTTTTTTATACTTTTATCTTCAGTCATTATAAAATTAGCACGTATTAATTTAGAATTAGAAAAAATGAAGTGAATCTTGCCCAAGGCAGCATGTAATCCAGGGCAGAGCTGAGATTCAAATCTGGGTCCATCAGACACTGAAGCTACGTTTATTCCACCACACCTGGGGTCACAATCTCAAAAGCTATAGACCCATCCAGTAAGGTTAATGAGCCAAGAGGAGAGGGTGTCAGCCTCAGGGAATGGGGGGACCCTGGTGCTCTGAGGCCACCCCCGATCTGTTCCAGCCCATCTCTGCCATGGAAGAAGGAAGTCTTGCCAGATCTTTGGGTTTTCCAAGAGAAGCCAAGATTCTAGCTCTTGAATGTTAAATGTCTCCATGTTTAAATGTTGGTAACAAATTCCAAATATTTAAAACCATTGTGCAGCAACAGAAAGCCACCTCGGGCTCTGTGCTCTATGGCATGCTTCACTCTCTGCAGCCAGGGTTCAGTCACCTGAATGAACCAGCCATCCATCCTGATCCTGCTCACTGTCCCAGGATCCCGTTCACTGTCCCAGCAGCTCCCAGCATTCTGCAATGTCAGAGTCTTCCACTCAGCTCTTTTGCATAGTAATCTCAGGAGAGATGCATGAGCTTTGGTCAACTAGCTTATATTTGAAACACAGTAAAAACGAAACTGACTTAAAACGATTTTTTATAAGACCATTTCCCTGTGTTCCCTGGGACGTAGCTTAGTCGAAGTTCAAATTTAATCAGAAATAAAAAGTGATGACATGGGTCGGGCAATAATTTGGTCCATACTGCAGAAGCAGTATTTTCTGTCTGAGTAGAGACTTCGGGTACTGGCAAAATCTTTTCCCAAAATGATATTTTACAAGTTGTATCATGTAACATATGAGCAGAGATAGAATAAGATGAAGTCCTGTATATCTAAAAAGACAGATGCTTGGTAAAATTCCAGGGGATAAAATAGGCATTTTTTGCAAAAATGTTTATAAAGCTGCAATACAAATGTCTAACCAAGCATAGAAATGTCATTCTTCTGGGAAAATCTCACCCTCTACTTGTGCACCTGCTTTCTCAATTTTTGTTTTGAGTTTTAAGTAAGGAATTGGAATTGGTCCCTTTCCTCCAACCTGTAGCAGAGAGACCCGATACAACAGACAGAATTTCTAGAATGTAGGTGAGTGTCCTTTGCCTACTTTTACATAATCAGTCTTAATTCACTGGTAGACTTGTCTACAAATATTTTATACACTGCAATGTTTAGGTGTTTTCCAAGCTTAATTGTTTGCTAATATCCCAAATTACCCTCTGTAGGTACAGGCGGCTGTTTTTTCTTTCTTTGGCACAGTGCTTTTATTTTGACAAGAATGTGACAAAGGATTAATTGGCCCCATTTATTCTTCAAATGTTGGACTCTCAGGGAATTCACGAGTTCCACTTCTAATCAAGAGCTAAACTGGCAAGTGGGTAGTTAGCAAAGTTGGCTGCACATCTGCACATATCAAATGTCTGTGAACAAGAGTAAGCAGGTTCTCTCTCCTTTCTGGTCAGATGGCTTCATTTAAGATCCAAGGGGTCAAGGTCACAGCATGACCTCATCAAATTAGGCCCAACTGAGAAAGGTGTTTAGCACAACAGAAAGGAAATAATCTGAAGGACATTAAATGCAAATGAAATTGCCATCTGCAAACTTCAAAAAACACCTGACCTAAAAAAATAAATCTCCCACTTAAATCTGAAACCTTGCCTCCTTGCCTGCTCTTTGAGAGTGGACACAGAAGTTTGTTCTCGTAGCTGCCTGACAATCATTCAACCTGCCAAAGCCCATTTGCATTTAATATTCCCCTCCAACTCTTTTCTAGTTGAAAATTTTAACAATGATCTCCGCAGAACAAAAAGAGGAAAGTTCACGCATGAATATTACTCATTTGCCTCTGGTGCATGAACTGCCAAATAGGGCACCAGGAACTTTGGTTTCTGAAACTGGAAGCCAGGGACTAGGGCATGTTTTTGTGGCCATCAATAGTGTACCAGACAAATTCTATGGTGCAGCCGGAGATAGAGGTCCTGAGGTGACAGGAATTGCAGCTTGTTTTATACTTATTCAGAAAAAAAGTCTTTACATGCCAGGAACTGGGCCAGGCCCTGGGGAAACACTAAGCCAGACAGACGTGGCCCCTCTCCTCACTGAGTTTAGGCAATTGAACAAGCAATTACTATAAAGTGTGGCAAGTGCTGGGAAAGTGCAGCTCAGCACGCTGGTAACTCAAAACCACCAGAGAACCACCCAGCTGGTCTTGTCCTGTCCAGATCCAATCTGGGCAGAGAGGAGAACAAGGCAGGTGGTGGCAAGCAACGGCGTCTGGACCTTGCCCTCTCTAGGGAACCAGAGCTATCCTCCCTTGGGTGACACCGTTGTTGGTTCTGACAGCCCTGTTATCAGGCATTTTGCCCATTTAGCACCATTTTACTCTAAAAACTCACAGCTGATGCAGAACACTTCATTCTCTCATCAGGCTCAAAATGAAGACTGGGAGGTCGGGGTGGAGATGTCCCATTGGTAAGAACTTTCTAATAACATAGATTTCTGGTAAAACCTGACAAATTGCTTTGTAAGATGAGCTTCTCTCTCACTGCCTCTGTTACAGAAGGGAATGGAAACTCACTTGTGACAGATGCTGGTGGACAAACCGATAGGAGAGGTGATTCCTAAAATCCCTTGCAGCTCTAGCACTGCAGAAGACTAAGGAGAAGTATTTTTCAGTTGTAAAATTCTATGATTCTATTTGAGTAAAGAACACTGTGGACATTTTATCCACATTATATTAGAGAAAAATTCTAATTTGCCCCCAAATATCAGATGAATGGTGCTTCTTGGAATCATTCTAGGCTATGACCCTGGGAAACTTAAAGAAAACATCCCCTTTAGCAAAATTTAAAGCTTTTTGAGATACTGGGTCCAACACCTTCTTCAAATTTCTTGCAGAGCCTCAGTGGTTGAGAAAGATGTGATCCTTATCAGGGTTGGTGAGATCTTTCCTGATGATGTGTAGGGTGTTTGTCCTTGTTAGCACTGTTGGCTGAGGCTTGTGAATAATAGTCTGTGCCATACAAAACAGTGGGAACTGACTGTGGGTTCAAGTTCAAGCTGTGCCACTCATCAGTTAATCTTAGGCAAGGCCCTTGTGCTCTTTGAAGCTCAGTTTATTGTTAATAAAACGGGATTTAAATAAAAAAGAAAAAATGTACCTGCAAGGATTTTATAAACTGTGAAGAACTATGGAACAGCATGGGGCTACCACTGTTTCTTTATCAGTGTTGGACACCAAGTTTCCCATGAATTCTGGTGAGGAAGTTTTGGACATTGAAAGAGGGATGTTTTGACACTGAAACTCTCAGGAGTCTTTTTGTTGCCAAAGTGATCTGAAAGGTGAATGATTGACAAATACTGTTTCAGAGATAATAATAAGCTCATAGTTCTGCTTCCATTTTCCCAGGATGGTAGAGGAGGCAAGTAGAGATGTTATGGCTCTTGAGAAAATGTGAAAAAAAAAAAACCATAAGATTTCTGTCCTGCGCAGTATCCACACCCACTATACTCTAAGGACTCACTGCTTAGAACCTGCTCATTTATTCTAGGAAAGCACCTGGGAATCAGAGAGAGAGAAGTCTTTAACATGAAAGAGCTAAACGTGAGTGACAGGGAGGTCCACTTGATGGTTCAGGGCCACCGAGGTTTGGGTAGATGGGAGCCTGGGCTGAGCATAGCAGTATTCTCTAAGGCCTGTGCCCAGGACATGGGCAACCCGGCAAGTTCCAGACAGGGTGGATGAAGCACTGGAATGGAGGGCGAGCAGTGGAGAGGTGCAGAGGGAGTAGAAGAGATGTGGGTGAGGGGCAAGGATTGCAAATAGATGTCAGGGAAGTTTTGGGGGGCTCAGTTCACTCATCAAAACCACAAAAATGACCGAGCCAGATACCTTCCAAAGTCTTGGTCATAAAGCAGCAGAAAAGATGTGGGACTTGGCAGTGGAAAGTCTGGGTCTGGAGAACCAGTCCTACCATTTATGGGCTATGTGATTTTCTTCAGGTCACTTCATCTCTCTGAAACTTGTTCTCATCTGTAAAATATACCAGTAATACCTACCCCACTGGGGTGGATTAAATGAGACCGAGGGTGGAAATGCTCAGTTAAGTGCTACGCAAGGTGTCAAGTTCTAGGGCCCCACCAGGGAAGGGAAAAGAATGAGGGAGCAGAAATGATTCACTGATATATGTAAATGGTTTCTCTCTGTTAAAGATGAATCTGAAATAGTAATGGTTAAAACTGGCTTCCCTGGAGCTAATGTACTACATTCAAGTATTTTTCATCACTAAGCATTTTTTAATGCATCACTAGAATAAAGAAGGCAGACAGAAAAATATAGTTTCTGGCCAAAATGTATGGGGACTGGACATCCATTAGGGCATCTGGGCCTGGGCGGATGGGCTATGAATATACATGCTGCGTTGCTGGGATCAAGAAACTTCTTGGACTCGATGGTGATATAGGATAACTTCATCAGCCTGGGGTTTGTGAGGAAAGGAGAAGGAGGATTTCAGCATGAGGCTTAACTGTCATCTTCCTTGAGTGTGGAATGACGACACCTCATTGATCTGTGTCATTGCAGAAAATGGCCATTTGCCTCCCTGCTTTGGAAGTGGGTCAGGGAGCAGCAATCCAGAGAGGCATTTGTTAGCAGTGAGGTTGCAGCCAGTGCAGGTAGCAGGGGATTTATGAATTTGAGACCAGGAATGCTGGGTGTGGGGGTGCACATCTGGCCACAAGATGCTCACTGGCTGCCTTTTGGATGGAGAGGCTTGGTCAGAAGAGGTCACAGCAGGTTCAGTGGGATTGCAAAGGGTGGAGGCTGCAGGGAAAGTAAACAAGCCACCCTCCTGGCTTCGGCTTCCCTGAACAAGGAGGAGAAAGTGGTGCTCATATTGATTTTTAAGACCATTAAAATACTACAAACCTCTCAGAAACGCTGAAGTGACAAATCTCTTATCACAGTCAATATTGAAATTTGTGTGTGAGAACTATGACAATTAAAAAGAACATGGCTCTAAGGTAAACAAAGGGATTAAAGAAAGAAAAAATCCCTAAGTGCTATCAGTCCTACAAAGTAAATTGCAATCAATTCCACCCACCTTTGACATAATTCATGCTGTTTTATTGGAGAGATTTTTAAAAAATATATTGGTAAAAAAATTTGGTAAAATTAGGATTTCATTGGATTTGGGTTATTTTCTTTATTTTTTAATTCAAAAACAGAAATTAATATTAGAGAAAATTAATAACGAGAACAAGAATGAAACTGATCAATCTGCAGTGCTTTAACAGGAGGAAAAGACCAGAAAAAAATAAAAGAGTTGGTGACTCCTCTTGGGATTTGGTTCCCAAGGAAGTCATTTATTTAGTGAGACTTTTGCAGCAGCCACCATCTCTAATGCCATGTTAAAGAAGAAAACATGTTCAGTAACACGGCTAACTTTCCCCCACATGCCTTATGTTTTAAAAATACAGCCACTGCTACAGAATTCAGCTTGAGTCTGTACTTCATATGTTAGAGGACTGGTTTTTTTTTTTTAATTTTTATTTTTTTATTTATTTCTCTCCCCCTTCCCCCCCCCCCAGTTGTCTGTTCTCTGTGTCCATTTGCTGCGTGTTCTTTGTCCGCTTCTCTTGTAAGTGGCACAGGAATCTGTGTTTCTTTTTGTTGCGTCATCTTGTTGTGTCAGCTCGCCTGTGTGTGCAGCGCCATTCCTGGGCAGCCTGCACTTTCTTTCTCGCTGGGCGGCTCTCCTTACAGGGCACACTCCTTGCATGTGGGGCTCCCCTGCATGGGGGACACCCCTGTGTGGCACAGCACTCCTTGCGCGCATCAGCACTGCACGTGGGCCAGCTCCACACAGGTTAAGGAGGCCCAGGATTTGAACCGCAGACCTCCCATGTGGTAGACGGACGCCCTAACCACTGGACCAAGTCTGCTTCCCGAGGACTGGTTTTTATGTTCATTCCTGGTGTGGTTAGTCCCACGTCTACATATCTACATGCGACATACTTTGGATTTCTCATGGGGGTCTCCTTCTACCCTTGTCTAGAGTCTAGATGGAGAGAAAAAGTCCTTATTCCTTCCCTTCCAGGGTGTGGGCTTTCTTCAAGGGTCTCAGTTCTAGCTCATGACCCTGTCTGGGCTTTAAAAGCGCCCAGCCTATGAGCCTTGGTCTGAGTCCATGATCTTTGCACTTTCCCTCGACAGCCACCACACTTTTTTGCCCTGGCTTTGCCTCTCCTCTTGATATCTGGCATCTGAGGATTTTTCTTTCTTTCAAACTCAGCTACTTGTGTTTGTTTTATTTTCTTGCATTTTATCCTGAATTTCTAGGAGCCTGGAGGAGAGTTCCATATTGGCTCTGATCACAAATTTACCAGAACTGGAACCCCTTATAGAGTTGATCACAAAACTAATTCCTCCAAAACGTTCTCAGACAGGTTTCTCATGGGATTGATTTTTACACCATCACTAAAATGCCATGTTTTTCCATCATGTGAATTATAATGCATTCTTGGAATTGGCCAGGCCTGGTGGGATAGGAGGAAGGATGCTTTTGAGGTTAAGGGTTCGAGCCTTACTCCTGTTGGTTCCTGCCAAGTGACCTGGGGATAAGGCGCTTCCCGTCAGCTATTAGGAGCAGTCAGTAATGCCAGATCCCCACAATGAGATAAGGAAAATCCAAAGTGTGAGGAGTAATTGTTAGTTCTCAGTGGGTTTTTACCAGTGGTGGAGCCATTGTTCTTAGCAAGGAAGGTGCTCTGGGCCCAAAGGATAGAACTGTCATTCAGTGAGAATGAGGGATTTTTGTTAAGGCAGAGGAAAGAAGTGTTTCTAAAGGCAGAGAAAAATGTTTTAAAGGTAGAGAAGAAAGGATTTCTTTTATAGGCGTATTGAGTGTGGCTTTCAATATTTACCCCGGGCTAGTAGAGCAGGTGTTAAGTACCAGTTCCTGTGGACAATGTCATCAAATGGAACATTCCACCTGAACTGCCATGCCCTACTCCATATGCAAACTCAGCCTGATGCACTGGCCTCCCACATACCATTCTGCAGGATCTCCCCTTGAGCTTCCCCTTTCATCAAGGTGGATAAAAGTTCTTACTGGAGCACTGTTCTGATCCCCACCTTTGAGGTGAAAACATTTAGCATCCGTTGCTAATAAAGACAAAAAGAGGTTCATCAGAAGTCTGGGACCTGGAGTCTGAGCTTGGGATGCCCAGGCAAGGTGCTTGCTTCCTCCTCCCTGACACACCGAGGAGGAAAAAGGAAATGTTTTTAGACAATCACTGTTTTCTTAGGTGATGCCTGAGAGAAAATGCCTTGGTTATGAAAGACTTTGATCCAGGTTTAGGGAATTTGCAGGTGCAGTCTTTGGAATCTTTTTATCCAGAAGAAGAAAAGTACACAAGAAGGTCACCTTTCTAAGAAAGGACCCGCTGGCTCAGCCATTCTAGGCAGAGCAGTGGATGTGGGGAAAGAACTGGCCCAGGCTGTCACAAAAGCCTCACATAAAACCATGTTTTCAGGAGCGGCAAACAGATAAGGCAGGCATAGTCAGATACTCCCAAGGAGTTCTGAATCAGGTATAATTACCCCACTACTGATCTCCTCAGATTGGACTATTCATCACTGACATCTCTAGCTGGCAGCGTTCTTCAGACACCACTTCATGTATCTCAGTTCATATCACAGAACCTGCTTATTCATTTTGCACCCATGAAAAAGGACCTCCTTTCTTCACTATGAAATAAGTTAAAGTTTTGAAAATCTACTTGATATGAACTATGAAGTTTAAACCAGAATATGGTACTTCCAGGAAGAGTAAAACTGGTACTCTATTGGGAGAATAAAATTTACTTGGATCTAAACCCAGAAGATTCATTTGGCCCTTACTAGGGACAACATACAAATTTGTGATTAACATTTTAAGGAAAAAATAGTTTTTTGTGTGTTCATTTTATCTGCACACTTTTCTAAACTGTGTGAATTCCTTATAATGAACATGTATCCATTTTATAAAAACTAATGATTTTTATGAATAAGTCATAGCAAATATAATGATTACTTCCAGGCACTGGAATTTGATAATTACTTTCCTCTGTGCACTATACCAAACTTCTAAATTTCTCAAAGTTACACAAGTTTTAAGAATAGTACTGAACTGGAGATAATGTAATAACAACATAATCATTGTTGTCTATAATTTTAAGCAGCTCTTTAAAAGGACATTTTATTGAATGTCATCAATTAACTAAACATATAAATATGTAAGCTTTCAAACTCTATCTTATTAAGTCCTGAGTGATAGATTTTCATCACAAAGATTTATGAAATTTTTAAGCTCAAATAATTTATGTGTTTTAATTTAAGACATCTGTTTTTAATTTGACGAGTTAAAATACCTTCCGTACAATGCTCTTTTTTTACTCAGCACCATGTTAGTTTGATCATCCTTCGAGTTTGAGAAATTTTTAAAGTCCCAATACATTGAAAGTATAAATTTTAAAAGAATTACAAATTGACAATTCTGTCCTATCACACCACACATCATTCTCCAAGCTGCAGGGCCAACTTCTCAGGACAGATCATTCTTTATGTCCATAAAACTATTCTCTTCCTCAGCAATGGAAGGAGAAAAGCAGACTGATTCAGATTTTCACAGTTACCTTTCCTTTCTTTGTGCATCTTTGAGTGCTTGTTTCACCTCTGTAGAGTCAAACTCTCTAATGAAGGCAATAATATTTGACTAAAACACACAAGGACGCACTGCCTCCAAGGCACTGTTCCAGGTACCATGGTAGAATGTGAATAAGATCTAGTTAAGTCAACAAGAAACTTATAATTTACTAAGGGAGGTAGAGATGTAAATAACTTCTCTAATAAAGACAATATGTAGTCATGGTCATGATAAGGCCACAAAGAAAAATGGGAGGGTGGCTCAAGAAGTGATTAATCCTAAGTATGGAAGAGGGAGGGAGAAGTTTTATGAAGTCATCTGAGCCAGGGTTTGAAGGGTGACTAGTAGAGGATGTGCATTTCAAAAGGATGGACTATAATGAATAAAAAGGACTAAAGGGAGGGAGACAGGAAAATTGATGGCATGTGCAAGGAATGACAAGAGCACTGTTGTGGTTGGGACATGGAGGTGGATTTGGAAAAGTTGCCATGACTGATAAGGTTTGAAAGAAACATTAGGCTAGACGATGGAGAGACATGAATAGTGTATTAAGGAGTTTGAAGTTTATTTTAGATAATAGGGGAGGATGGGCATTGAGGGTTTTTAAACACAAAAATTACATGATTAGATCTGCCTTTTATGACAATAACTCTTTCCAATAGTGCAGTAGGTAGATGGATTAGTAGAGGAATACACTGGAAACATAGACTAGTTAGGAAGATATCGCAGTGGCTCTGGTAAAATTTTAAATGCCTGAATTAAGACAGTGGCAGAGGACAAGGATGATTAGGACAGATATTTCAGATATTGAAGAAGATGGAATGATAACTTAGAGAACTATTAGAAGCCAAAGAGCAGATCAAAGATGACTCTTAAGGTTTGTTCCAAAGGAAACAGAAGAGTAGTTTTACCATCAACTGAAACAACCAAGGCTATTCAGAAAAATCTTCTAAAACAGGAAATAAGTTTTTGAAAAACTCTGCACAGCTTTTCATTGTCCTAGAGTATTGTCTAATTCTTTAGAGAAATGTCACTGTGCCTTATTATTTATTATTAAGGCTCAGAGTCAGTAAAGTCATGTTAACTTGTAGACTTTTATAAGTTGCAAATGATTTTTGTGTGATAGAGATATAAATGACTTCAGTTCAGTAGAAAAGAGAAGGTTAAATGTAATGGTTGTATTGATCTGTAGGACATAAACACTTTGGCATCTAATGCAGCAATCTTATTTCTTTTTCCCATATCCTCTTTAAAATAAATTAGTCATTCAAATACATACTTGACAGATGCCCACTATGTATATTTTTTCTGAGAGATATGTTTTTAACTTCTTCATAATTATACTTTGACAGGACTTAAAACATGTAGAATGGAATGCCAAGGATATCCCTGATTTATTAGGCAAAGTAATATGTGAAAAACTATCTCAACTTCTTTATAAGGATCATGTCTGCAAGGCAGGATTCCTAATCCTGAGACAATGGCTCCAAAAGGATGGAACCGAAGGCATCATTGAGTGTAACTGAAATGAGATTGTCAACAGCTTTGATGACATGAATCTCTGAGTCCCTCCTCCCTGGCATCTATGCTATGATTTTGAGAAGACCTTTGCCATCCAGCAGTGAACCATTCTTTCTTATATCAAGGGTTATCATATGATCACTCAAGCCCACTCTGGGACTGGGAAAATAGCTGCTTTTGCCATATTGATTTGGCAACAGATTTAATTGGATGCAAAGGCCACCCAGGCCTTGGTCCTGGCGTCCACTCAGGAGCTGGCTCAGCAAATATAGAAGATGGAAATGGCATTAGGAGATTACATGGGTGCTTGCCGCCATGCTTGCACTGGGGACAGCAACATGTATGCTGAGGTTCAGAAGCTGCAGATGGAGGCTCCCCATATCATCCTGGGTATCCCAAGCCATGTGTTTGATATACTTTGTCAGAAATACCTGTCTTCCAAATACATCAAAATGTTTGTACTGTACAAAGCTGATGAAATACTGAGCTGTGGATTCAAAACCATATATATGACATACTCCAAAAGCTCAACTTACAATACCCAGGTGGTTTTGTTGTCACCTACAATGCCCTCTGATGTACTCGAGGTGACTAAGAGGTTCATGAGGGACCCCATTCAAATTCTCATTAAGAAGGAAGAGTTAACTCTAAAGATAACTGCCAATGATACACCAATGTGGAACAAGAGGAGTAGAAGCTGGGCACACTGTGTGACTTATGTGAAACGCTGACCCTCACCCAGGCAATGATCTTCATCAACCCCTGAAGGAAGGTCGATTGGCTCATTGAGAAGATGCTTGCCAAAGACTTACTGTCTCTACTATATGTAGCGATATGGACCAAAAGGAATTAGATGTGATCATGAGGGAGTTCCATTCTGGTTCTAGCAGAGTACTGATTGCCATTGACCTGATGGCCAGAGGCATTGATACACAGCAGGTTTCTTTAGTCCTTATCTATGACCTTCCCACCAATAGGGAAAACTATATCTCCAGAATTGGTCGCGGTGGACATTTTGGCTGTAGGGTGTCCATTAACATGGAGACAGAAAAAGACAAGGGGACTCTTCAAGACATTGAGACCTTCTACAATACCTCCATTGAGGAGCTGCCCCTCAATATTGCTGACCTCACTGGAGGGCCCCAAGGATCATTCCTGGGGGGCTGAAGAGAAGGGGAGGGGGGAGGGAAGGGAGCCAACAGATGGACATCTTGCCGATTTCTTTTTTTTGTTTTGAATAAATGTCACTTTTTTGAGACAAAAGAACTGTGAACATTTTAGACACCCTTTTCTTTGGGGTAGGCTCTTGCCCCAGGCACTGTCTCCTCGCCCAAGAAAACACTTACTCAGGGGATTGTCCCTGGGTGAGGGAAGAAAGGGAGAGAGAATGGTAGCCATTTTTACATTGTTTTGTATAGTGTTTATTGATTCAGGAAAGAAACACAAAACTCTGAGAAAAAATTACTTGGAAACTGAAAAAGAAAAAAATCTCAAATGAAGATTTCAACAACCAAAAGCCAGAAAAGCATGTTTTGGTTGGGAAGACATTGTATCCTATACACTTCAGTTGTCCAAAACCCTTCACATGGCTCACCTGAAAATATTTCCCATTACTGCAATGCACCATTCTCCAATAATATTGCAACAGTATTGCCTACATCCTTAATTATTTACTTAGGATAAATTACCAGGATAGAATTGCCTGTTCAAAGGGATGCACATTTTTCTGAAGTTTTGATATGAATTGTCAAACTGTACTGGGGTTTACATTCCTATCAAATGGTAAATGTGACCACTAATATCCTGAAGAGTTATCAGCAATGGGAACTATTACTTTTTCCCTTAGGTTATACCAAGTTGATAATTTTTTAAAAAATGATTTCAAGATAGCCCTGCTCACCTAGATAAAAATTTACCCACTCTAATAACATTTTTAAAAAGCTGATTAAATATAATAAAACAAAAGTCATAGGCATATAAACCAAACCAGAAAGAATAAAGGAAAGACCTAGATGCCAGGTTCTCTAAATCACAGCTGTGTGTGAAAGCTGAAGCTCAGGAGCAAAAAGTGAATGGGCCTTCAGTGCTCCCACGGGAAGGCAGGGGTAGGGTATAGGCACCAGCACACCCGGGTCTTACATGATGCTGTGTACACAAAGTCAAGAACGATCAAAGGGTTGCCACTTCCTTGAAAGAGGAACAAGAAAAATCCCACCCACAAGCCCATGGGCACACGGTGAGGAAGCTGGCCAACTATGTGAAACCACGAGTGGGAAAAGTATCATTCTCTGGAACTGAACTAGAACTGTATCACCCACCGCTGTGGTATCAGAGTTCATGAGACCCATGAGGTACAGGAGTTCCAAGCTGAAAACTTAATTTAAAAAACTGACCCTGGATGAGGAAAACCTACAGAACTAAAAGCTAAACCACTAGGTGGAGATGCTTACACAAACTGATGGGACTTTAATGAAAACAACTACCGATAAAGATGAGCTCACAACAGAAAATTATAAACCACATGAGGAAACAAGTGTACCTCCAATACTGGATATAATAGAATAATTTGAAATAAACTTTAGAATATACAAAGAATATGCAAGGAATATTTAGAAAATATAAAATATATACAATATTTAGAATAAAATGTACAAAATATACAAAAATATACCACATATTTTTATACAAAAATATTTTTATAAAAATTTATTTTTATATGCAAAATATATTAAAATATACAAAAATATTTAGTATACACAAAGAAGTAAAAAAAGTCATAAGGCATGAGCCTTATAAAAAAAGAAAAGCCTGGTTTAAAAGCTAACCAAAATAGAAATTTTAAAAAAAGCACACACATAACAACACTCAATTTGCAGGATAAATAGTATTTTATTAGACACAGATATATCATAACTCAAATTCTGGAAAACTTACAGCATAAAAACCAGTTACCTATCCCCAGAGCAATTAAGTCATAAATCAATTATAAAAAGATGATTATAAAAATTGGAAATGGAAAAAAAAATCCTAAACCTAAATCATCCATAGATTAAAGAAGAAAGCACAATGGAAATTATGAAATATTGAGATCTAAATAATAGCAAATTTCTCCATATCAGAATATGTGGGATGCAGTTTAAAGAAGTACTTAGAGTAAAATGTATGATCTTATGGATACTTAACTGAAAAACAAAAAAGGATGGATAGAAAAGTGAAATTACTCATTTAAAAGGCCAAAAAATATGAACAGAACTAATGAAATAAGAAAGGAAAAATTAAGATTATCAGCAAAAACAAATGCTGCTTCAAACTATATTCATAAAATAGACAAATCTCTATCAAGCTTGTTCAAGGAAAAAAGAAGAATAAATAATATTAAGAATTAAAAAGAGAATGCAACTATAGATGGAGATTTTTAATCATATGCAGATACTGTGAACAACCTTTGCAAATAAATTTGAAAATTTAGATGAAATAAACAATTTTATATAAGAATGCAAAGTATTTGAAAATAACAGTACTCTAAAGAGGAAATTCAAGGGACTTTAGAGATAAACTATTAAGACAAAATAAGAGAATTTAGTAGGGTTGCTAGCTACAACACACACACACACAAAAAAGCTACACACAAAAAGTCAATGCCTTTTTTATACATCACTAATAACCAAGTAGAACATATAAAAGAACAAAATGATGGCATTCACAATGTTAGTAAAAAACTCTGTGGAATCTTGGAATAAATGTAACAAAGATGTATATAGGTGTATGGAGAAAATAAGAAGCATTACTGAGGAATGCTCATAAGGCTCATGCCTTATGACTTTTTTGACTTCTTTGTATATACTAAATATCTTTGTATATTTTAATGTATTTTTTGCATATAAAAATAAATTTTTATAAAATTACTTTTGTACAAAAATATGTGAGCAAATGAAACCCATGTCAATGGATTAATAGACATGATATTATAAAGATATCAATTCCCTCAAAATTAAACTATGAATTTAAGGTAATTTTGATCAAAATTCCAATAGGATAGCTCACATAAATCATTCTAGGGCAAATCATTCTACAGTTCTATGAAAGAGCAAAGATCCAAGAATAACTAAGAAACTTGGGGCAGAAGGAGGAGAGTGGGAAGAACAGGGTGAAAGGATTTTTTCTCCTAGATATTAAATTTAATTATGAGTTATAGTAATTAAAATGGTTTGGAGATAGTGCAGCACTTGAAATGATATTGATAGACTAGACTTGCAATTATAGCAAATCCCTAGGTAATGCTGATGCTGCTCTGGGGACCACATTTTGGGGGTCACTGTTGTGTAAGAGAAGTCCAAAAACTCCTTGAGATGGAATGTCCAGAATTGGCATGCCTTTGGAGAGAGTTGTGGAGGTGTTGTTTGCCCTCCACCTTCACACCATGGAGAGGGGCTACCCTATCACTCAGAGGGCTTGAGGTGGGCTCCCTGCAGTGCTTCCTGCCTAAGGACCTCTAAAGTTAAGAGCCTGTGGTTGGCTGCCCGTATCTCGGGGCAAAGCCAAGAGTCAGAGCTATGGTGTGGTCAGCCTGCTCTTCTAGGCATGGCCAGTGAACCGACAGCTGTGTGCTCACCGAGGCTGGGGCTGAATGGGGACTCTGCAGAAGGGAGCTGGACTTGGGCCTTAGAAGGATGCCACTGATCCCAGCAGTGAGGGACAACTCCAAAAACCAGGGGAGTTTTATTTGTGTTCACTCTTTGTCTATATGAACTGTGTTTTTTATTCCCATTCTTTTTCCCGAGTAATTTTCAAAGCATATATATATATGGGATAGCTTATTTTAAATACTATTTGCAGTTTTATCTAAGTCAAAGACAAAAACTTGACTTTCTGGATTTTAAGAATAAAAGAGTATACTTGAAAGTGGTTAAAAGAGGAAATTTTATATTGTATAGACATTACTGGAATAAATAACGTAATAAAAAAAAGAAAAATAACAGAAGACTATGTAGAGTTTGCCCCCACTTCTCCCCTTTATGTGGGATGAGGAGATTAGCATCTTGTTACTTCCTTCTTCCTTTCCAACCCATTACATCTTTATTTTTATGGAATAATTTAGAAAGTCTAATTTATTATTATTAAATGATTATTGTTTGCATTCGTATTAGTCAGCCAAAGGGGTGCTGATGCAAAATATCAGAAATTGGTTAGTTTTTATAAAAGGTATTTATTTGGGGTAGGAGCTTACAGATCCAGGCCATAAAGCATAAGTTACTTCCCTCACCAAAGTCTATTTTCACGTGTGGAGCAAGATGGCTGCTGATGTCTGTGGGGGTTCAGGCTTCCGGGGTTCTTCCCTTCCATGGTCTTGCTTCTGTCTGGGTTCAAGTTTCCTTTCTTCCCAGGGCTTGCTTTTTCCTGGGCTCAAGGTTCCTCTCTTCCTGGGGCTGGCCTTTCTTTCCTCTGTGAGCTTACTTCCTGGGGATCCAGCTTAAGGCTTCAGCATCAAACTCCAGCATCAAAACTCCAACATCAAAAACCCTCATCTGGAAGCAGACTTGGCCCAATGGATAGGGCATCCACCTACCACATGGGAGGTCTGCGGTTCAAACCCCGGGTCTCCTTGACCCGTGTGGAGCTGGCCCATGTGCAGTGCTGATGCGCGCAAGGAGTGCCGTGACATGCTGGGGTGTCTCCCGCATAGGGGAGCCCCACGCACAAGGAGTGTGCCCCATAAAGAGAGCCACCCAGCGCGAAAGAAAGTGTAGCCTGCCCAAGAATGGTGCTGCACACACGGAGAGCTGATGCAACAAGATGACGCAACAAAAAGAAACACAGATTCCCAGTGTCGCTGATAAGGATAGAAGCGGTCACAGAAGAACACACAGTGAATGGACACAGAGAGCAGACAACTGGGGGAGGGGAAGGGAAGAGAAATAAAAAAACAAAACAAAATAAAACCCTCAACCCTATCCTTTGCCTTTTATCTGTGAGTCCCCACCCCTTGGTGGGTGGGGACTCAGCATCTTAATGATGTGACCCGATCAAAGCCCTAATCATAACTTAATCATGCCCAGATACAGACCACATTACAAACATAACCCAATATCTATTTTTGGAATCCATAACCATATCAAACTGCTACAACATTACATAGCTTATGTTACACAAATTATTTATGACATTTGCATTCTATTTTTCAGTGATATCAACTGCTGCTATTTACTTTTAATTGCAGTTAATTCATATCAGTACTTCCTTATTTATGACTTTAAAATTTTCTTCTCTTAGTTGTAAATCTTCTTAACATTTGTTTGTTTGGCGAGGAATGTTTGGTTTTTGTTTTGTTTCTTTCAGGAAGATTTCACAGCTGCATAAAAGGCTATCATACCGTAAGTTATCTGGTCTTAGTTCTATTTTTAAATGGACTTGATGCTTTCAATCTTTTCACCATGGATTCAACATCCTTGAATTATTTATTTTGACTCATCTCTTTATGAGCCAGATTTAATGATGAGCATATTTTAAGAAGGGTTCAGGGGTGCCATATTCCAAGTCTTTTGCTATTTGACAATGTCTGCCTGCTACTAGACAGTATCAATGGGGATATTATCCATGCTTCTCTCTTTCTCTCAGAGCTTTGTTCTATCTGCATCTGGCAGCAAGTGCTATTATGGCCAAGTCTGAGACCCACCTGATTTCCCCCAGCCAACCCCAACCATGTGGGAAAGTTCTTCTTTCTTTATCTTTGAAATTAAATAATTTATCCAGGCCAACAAGGATTCTCAATCATCCTCAAAGAACTCAAGTTGCTGCTGAAAGCGATAGGCAATGAACAGTGCTACAAATTGAAGGGTCTCCCTCTCTCCCCTGGCCACCCTCAAATTTAGCCCTGCTCCTACAAATTGGAGATCTGTGAGGACTTCCTCTGATTTTGAGGTATAGTAGCAACTCTGGAAGGCCAGTTGTGACTTGCCCTTGGTGACTCTCTTCCCCCTATTTTCCTCTGATTTATGCCACATAGAAGTTCCTTGAAGTTTATAATACATGGATTGCCCTGGTCCCTATTTTCAATGTTTAAATCCCAATTTGTTTACCCTTGACATTACCTATTAGCTGAGATGTTTGTTATAAACTTGAACTACAAAAGCTCAAGAATCTGTTGGTGGTTTATTTTAGAAATGTTTTTCAATTCAATTTCTATTTCTCCACCATCTTTCAACCCAAATAAAAAGGAAAAAAAAAAAGGAAAAAAGATTCTGACATCTGGATCGACTTGCTGAAGGAGAAGAAGTTTTACCCATTTATCATCCATTTATTCAACTGGAGGCCAGGCACTTTCCTAGACTTTGGGGATAATAAGGACAAAGCTCAAAAATTAGCTGAAGAAAAAGATGCACAAAAATACAAAACACAACGTGCTAAATTCTGAAAGAGAGATACGTTTAAAGAGCAATAGGGTTGTGCTAGAAGAGATTCATTCTACCTGCAGTTACTAAGGATGGCTTAATATGGAAGGGAAAAGAGAGGTGTGGGACGAAACTATTTATTGAGTACTTTCTAAGTACTAGACACTGTTTTAAACACTCTAATTTTTAAATTATTTAATCCTCAAATAAACCTATGAGACAAGTATCATTATACCCTTTTTCCAGTTAAGTAAGCCAAGGCTTAGTGGGGTTAAGTAATTTAGGCACAGCTGGTTGAGTGCAGAGACGGCTTCTATCTCAGGTCAGTCTGACTCCAAAGCTTGAGGTCTTTCAACTACAGAGACTGATGAATCTTAGAAGAGTTTTCTAGAGAGCTCTGTGTGTATGTGTGTGTGAGTGTGCAAACCTGCAGCTTTTAGTTGCTGGGTTGTATTTGGTCATGTTCTTGTACAAGTGAGAATTATGATTTTCATCTTATCTCAGAAATAAATGATCATATCAACATTGTTCCTAAAATGCATTAATCATTTACAAATTTTAGATCCTCTCAGCATTCCTGGGAAAATGAAACTCTGGCTAAGTTAGAAGATGGAATCTCAAATCTTCCTGTATAGAAGTAATTAAGGGCATCCTCCCTCAGCCCCGATACCACTGGAATTGGTGGCCTGAGTCAACACTGTTCAAAGGTGCTTGAGGTGTGCAAGCCTTTCTTCTGAATGACCTTCAAATGAGTTTCTGTAAAAAGATTAGCAGCCCCAATTTAATTAAATCCTATATTTCAAGTCTGTGAATAATATTGTTTAAGACATAATTAATCATTTTATTTTGTTGTTTTGGATTAGCTTTTTAAAGAGAAAAGACTCAAGGCTCTAATTAGTTGCTGCCAAAAAATTAATTTAAGTTACCTAATTGCCTTCATGCTGTAAGCTACATACAATCCTGGTACTTAAATAATTCAATTCCTGACAAAAGTAAGTATGAACTTTATACTGCCTTATAAAAGAATATTAGGTCAATCTCCTGCCAAATACTCACTGAGCATCTATCCAGTTAATGTCTACCTGGTACTCAGTGTGGGACCACACTGGAGTCTCTTACACATAACAAGTGCCCAAGAAATATTTGGTCTTGATCTGTGGAAGATACAAACAAAAGCAGCCTGGCCCTCAAGGAGTTAGTATTTGGGAAAGACAAAACTTATGGGAGATATAAAAGGTAACAAAGAGTTAAAAATCAAATGAACCACCTAGACTATTAGTTCAGAGGAGCAAGAGTGAGGTCATTATAGATGCAAAGGTCTTAAAAGCTTTCTGGAAAAGAAGCCAGTTGATCAGGCTAAGTGTTCCTTGGCCTTGAAAGAGGGAGAAGGAAGAAAAGAATAGGAAAACCCAGTATTTTACTTCCTAAGGACATTTTCTAAGGCAAAGACTTACTGAAAACAAACTTCAAACATTCCTGGTATCTTTTCACCCATTGAGATTAAAGTCCTCAAGAGTCATTGGTTTGACTTATAATGACTATTCAGAAATTAGGTAATAATTAATGAAGCATACATTTGATTCAAAGTGAGGAAGGACTCTTCAAGGAGGAAATGAGCTGCCTCCGGGGAAAACATTATTCACCTCTAACAACTCAGCTCAAATATCACCTCCTCAGATGCCAACCCAGCATCCTCCAGACAGAGTTAATCACTCCATCCTGGCAGGCCTGGTACAGTGTATACTACTCCACTTCAGTGATCACCTCCTCTTATGACGTCTTATTATAAAACACTGTGAACTCCTAATCTTATCCACGATTATGGCCAGGCATGTGGAAGGTACTAAGATATTGACTGGATGAGTGAATGAATGAATGGATGGATGATGTTAGCTTATAGTTCAGGTGAAAACGTAGATAAATGTAAAGAAATCCAAGTAACATCTAAGGAGTTGGATTATAAGGCTTTTTGGATCTCTCCTATAAAAATCAGCACCCTTATTAGCCATGAGCAGCCTCCATCCCTTACCCCAAACTCTCAGTTCTGGTCATCATGAGCCAGCTTGAGGGCTCTCTTCTGGTATTCTCAGGGCCTGATCCTGAATCAACCTATCTTGCTGACCCCAAGGTAGAGTTTTACTTCATAACCAGTTTGTACTTCCAATTTGGATTTGGCAATCAGGACAGTCCTTTTTAGTTCTTGGAAGTAGAGGGCTACAAACACTGTTTTACTCCTCCTTGTTTTATATTCTCCAGCCAAGGACTGATTTTGCCACACACCTAGGCTACACTCAGCTCACACTCACACTCAGGTCAGGGCCCCAGTTCTCTTAACCAAGAGAAGAGTTTAAACACATTTCATTCCAGAGTCTCTGATAGCTACATCAGAATGGATGTTGAGTTGAGAATGTTTAATTAAAAATTAAGCCTTGTGCACATTCCTCTAGAAACATTGCCCACTATAGGCACATCCAGCAGAAATTCAGGCATTTTATAACATAACCAGATATCTTTGTCTCCTGTAGCTGCCACAATAAATTGCTACAAACTGGTGGGCTTAATACAAAAGAAATTTATTATCTCACAGTTCTGTAGACCAGAGGTCTGAAATTAAAATGTTGACAGGGCCATACTCCCTCTGAACGCTCTAGAGAAGAATCCATTTCTTGACCCTTCCTGCTTCTTGTGGTTCCAACATTCCTTGGCTTGTGACTATATCACTCCAAACTCTAACTCCATGGTCATCTTATTTCCTTCTCTTCTGCCTCAAAACTTCCTCTGCCTCTCTCTTATAATGGTACAAGTGAACGCATTTAGGGCCACCTGAACAATCCAAGATAAGCTACTCTTTTTAAGATCCTTAATTTAATCACATCTTTTCCATAAAAGGTAATATTTATAGGTCAAGAGATTAGCACACAGACATATCTTTTTGAGGGACATCATTCATCCCATTACACCATGTAAAACTTACTTCGTCCTATCATATTTGGAAGATGTTATGGTATTCTAAAGGCCATCATATGCTAAGGCTGGCAAGCCACTGAGAGAGCATATAAAGAAGCCTGAGCAGAGTGGGAGTTAAATGACTGGCCCAAGATCACCCAGTGCTAGAGCTGGAAATAGAGGGAGGACACCAGGCATTCAGTCCAGGGAGCTCAAGTACATATTGGACATGAATCCTAGTGGAAGCATTATATATGTGTGCATTCATTTAAAAATAAATCCCTGCATTGAGTTTGTGTAGGTGTCAGTATGGTCTTGTGGAAGGGAAGCCACTAAGACAAAGCAAGTCTGAAGCCATTTCATTCAGTATCATCTCATTTTCATCTTTGGCAAATAAAATGCTGATGCACGCAAGGAGCGCGTGCCATGCAGGGTTGTCCCTGCGTAGGGGTACCCCAAGTGCAAGGAGCCCGCCCCTTAAAGAGAGCTTCCCAGCGCAAAAAAGCGCAGCCTGCCCAGGAGTAGCACCGCACACCTGAAGAGCTGATGCAGCAAGATGACACAACAAAGAGAGACCCAGATTCCCAGTGCCGCTGACAAGAATATAAGCAGACACAGAAGAACACACAGTGAAAGGACACAGAGAGCAGACAATGGGGGGTGCGGGGGGAGGGGAAGTGGAGAGAAATAAAAAATGAAAATCTTAAATAAAAAAAAAGTGCCCCGGGGGAGCCCTGCCTTAGCCCTAAAGATTTGAGAGCTCCTAACAACTTCATTTAACTAGAAGCGCTTACTGAGAGGTGCTATGCACCAGGTGTGTACTCCATACTGAGTTCACAGTCCTGCCCTCAAGGTTCTCACAGTCCAGAGGGGGAAACAGTAAGAATGGAGTAAAAAACACAGAAGAGCCTGTTTCAATAAAGGTATATCTGATACATTTTGGCAACATAGGAGAGGGAGGGAGTAATTGACAATGAGAAATGGTTAAGTTTCTGAGGGTTGAATTGCTACCCCCACTAAATTTATTCATTCAGCAAAACTTACTCAACACCCAAGATGTGCCAAGCTTTGTGCTATCTGGAAATAATATTGTTCTGTAAGTCCTTGATGAATGATTTTATAAGTGGATGACGTGAAGTTTCCTAACAAATTTTATTGAAAATGCCTCCTCTATGCAGATAGATGTTAAAGTGGTTTTCTGGTGCTTGGTCAAAAGCAGTGATTTTTCAAGCGTATTTCCCTGAACTTCTGGATTCCTACGATATGCCTCAGGGACTACGTGGAATGGGGACAAAGACAAAAGGGGATGCTGATAGGCTGTGCTTCAGATTTCTTATTACCACCCCAGCCTCACTTCAACAAAGCAGTTTCATTTCTTGTTTGAGCCACACAATGAAGTACATAGGAAGATAATACTGAGATCCCCTTTTAAAAAGTTTAGAAAACATAGGTTCAAGGAATTCACATTGCCACAGTGAAAACCAAGAATTAACACTGATGTGAGCTTTTAAGGACAGCATAGTATAGCAGGAGGAACATTACACACGCAGTCAGGAAGCCCGGGTTCCAGTTCAGCTCTGCTCCAGACAGGCGGAATGAACTTGGGCAAGGAGCTTCATCGCCCCAAGCCTCAGTTTCTTCTTCTGCAAAAGGTAATGGTTATTCTAAATTATCAGAGAGGTAGCCCTCAACTATAAGATGTTGCTGTGCAATTATGCAATAATACCAATAAAATAAACAGGCTGAGAAAGTGTCTGCATTGTATATATGACAAGAATAAATTACACCTTTGAGCTTGGGTTTGCCATGCAATTTCCTATGGAAAGAGAATGGAAACCTCAAATATGAATCCATATAGTAAAGTTGGCATACAAAGAGTTAGGGCTCCCTAGTGTTCCAGGTCCAAGGTCTGAGAAGCATTCTTGGACCTTTCACTGGTCTCACCAAACGTGAAGAGAAAGATTTCACTGTTCTCTAGATTACATGTGAATATCAACGGAAGACATTTATAAGAGAACTCTGCATTGAGCACACAGAATATTCAGTTCGGTGGCTTCATCACTGTACCTAGCAAAATACCAGAAGCCCAACACGACTGGTGGTCCGTCCATGGCCCTTTGCTGCTGGGATGGGGCCTGCTCAGGAGAAGCTGATGAAGAGCAGTAACTGCACAGCCTGGACAAGGAGCTCTAATTCTCTCTCCTTCACCCTCACAGACTGCCTGGCCTCCCTCAGCAACACAACTTTGCTTGTAACTACACTGACTTCAGCACCTTGAAGGACTTTGTTTCTGATAACAAGAAAGATCCCTCCTCAATCATTCCTTCATCCATCCATTCATTCAGTAAAGATATTTTGAACACCTATTACAGGTCATATAGGTCAGGGGCCTCTTTGCTCCCACTACCACCCCTAAAGATGGAGGTGCCTTTGAAACGATGATCGCTGGTCCTTCTGACAACCTGCATTGTCCAGGCAAATCACTGGTTACTGAGCCTTCCTAGCATTGTAATTTTCCCAGCATTTTCCATTTTTATGTGTCATAACTCCAGGAAGTCATGTCTCCCTAGGTTATTGGAACAGCTCAGCTGAGAACGAAACCTACTGAGAAAGAAGAAATTAGGAAAAGGAAGGAAAAGTTAATGGCAAAGGCTATTAGCATGGCACCACCCCCACAGGGCCGACAGGTTCCTGATATCCTTACAAGCTTGATTAGTGAGGCATGCCTCCCCAGGGAGGTGCTAGGACGTCCAGTTTCTCTAAAAGACCTGCCAGGCCAAACTTCCTGGAGAAAAACCCACTATCCATAAAACACATTTTGAGCAACACCAAAGTGCACAGTGACCCTTAGCTTTCTTCTGCTGAACAAAATGTTTAAAGACCAAGATGTGTTGGGGAGATACCAGGCACTGGAGAATTAGCAGCAGGTGCTATTTATAGAGCCACTGGGCTCTGCAGAGTTACCTCTGCCCAGGGAAAGCCATTAATCTTCTGCTGCAAAAAAAAAAAAAAAAGAATAAACTTAATAATTTAGAGTAAAGGAGGGAGAAGAGAAAGCCCTGAAGCTAATACCAAGGTGGCTCTAAGCCAGATTAATTTCTTCTTGTGAAAGCACACAACACACACAACACACATAATATAACACACACACAATACACACACTCTAAAATGTAGGCCTTGTTCCTTCCCACTGCTGCTACTCTGCCTCTCAGAAAAACAGTTAAATGGCTTTTCTGAGACTGATAGACCTACGTCTCTAAATAGGGCATTGCTTCAAACAACTCTCTGAATATGCTATGCTTAAAACAGAAAAGCTAAGGCATCCAACATTAAACCTCTCAACACTGTTGTTCAAGGCTGCTCAACGAACAGAAAACAAGCACATTATTGATTATTGATTTCCTTTATCAACAAAAAATGCCAAGACATATTTTAAAACATCTATATTTCACCATATTGTATAGTTTATCTCACATTCCAGTGTGAAAGCCTAGTAGCTCATGAGACTCTTTAGAAAAGGGTTTCAAGGTTTTACGTAAGAGACACTGCCAGGTACCTCCACATTAAAGCTCCCATTCAATAAGGGGTCTTTTGCTTTAAGAAATTTTCTCTTTTTCTTAAGGTTCACATGGACAGCAAACAAATTATGGAAGCAAGATATACAAAAAGGTAACATTTTTCAGAAAAGATGTATAAAAGTAAATATACCTCTGAAGGAAGTGACTGTCCTCATTTGTGCCTCTAAAGTTCTCAGAGTGCCAGTTTAGCGGGAAGTATTTTCGTTGCAAACAATTCTGCCTTTTTACATGTTAAGTATCCTTTATTCCTGGACACCAACCAGAGACAATGGAAAGAAAGGGAGACCTGGGCATCCAGGCAGAAAACAGGCCTTGTAACCCAGCCAAAGTGAATTTAGAATTCTTGTGCAATACAATGTTAAGGCAGGAGTGTTGAGTAGAAATGGATAATGAACTCCAAGTGGGCTGCCTTTCAGCTCTCAAGAGCTGGAACTGACTTGACGCTGGAGACCGCTGTTTCCCCTGCTCAAGTATTCAAGTGACAGAGGCACCCGGGAATCCCAATGAGAAAGGCACAAAGACCACCACTTCAGCCTGGTGCTCAGGGATGGAGGCGGGCCAAATGTGAACGGGCAGCGGACCCCGAGAGCACTTCGTGGGTAACAATTTTTACAATTCCATATAGCCTCGATGTAGGAAAAAAAATCAGGGACAGATGGCAATTGATTAAGTGCACGTCACTTTGGGAAGGCTCTTCTGATACAAAAAAAACACGGGGCATTTCACAGTAACATCACATAAGAAGGAGACTAGCAGGGCTACAGGACTTGATTAAGTAAAATTTCTCTTATTAGACCAGAGATTATGAGGATGTTGACTAAATTGTCAAAGGAAAAACATCATCTCTTAATTTATATACATTAATCACATCTATTACCTCAATTATTGTCTATCACAATAAATCTGTAAAATAGATGTGGCAGGTATTATTATCCCCGTTCTGCAGATAGGAAATCTGCAATGTAGAGTTGATAGCTCCATGTGACTAGGGTGGTAATAAATCCATGCTAGAACCCAAGTTCTTGGTTTTATTTTATTGGTCATTACACCTTAGCAAATTTAACATTTGTCTCTAAATGTTAATTATGGTGTCCTTGGGTCAACTGATTGGACCTGTGCTCATAAGATAAAGACATTAACTATAGGTTGAATTGTAACAAGGACCAAATAGTCTCGCTCCATTTTATGGCCACAGCACATCACTAACGTCATTCAGCTATTTCACTAATATACACCCATGATCCAAAGGATTTGAAATGAGGCAAAAAGAATTGATAGAACAGCAAAGATTACTTATCGCAGGTGGGGGAAGAAAAAAAATTCAATTGTAGATCAATGATTAATTTTCATAATAAAAGACAGACATTACATTATGAAAAGATAGCAATAGTGTAACTAATTTTGAAGTTTTCTACCCCTATGGGAGAGCAGTATAGTACACCAACAGTGCAGGTACCACGTGCTAGCACCCAGACTTGTATATTTAATGTGTTCACCAGCCTACAACTACCCTGGTGCTATTTCAGGAAGGAATGAAATTCAGACAAGGCAGAATTGGCTTTGATCCCATTTAAGGCAGTTTAGAACTTTCTCTTTGTTAGTGGCTCAATCATTACAAGGACCTATGATCTAATTCCACCGATGACATTAGAGTGAGGCTCCCTCCCTGTCTAGTCCTCAGTGTCACTGACATTTCCTTAGATTGTTCTTTGACAGTTCCTTTATTTTCTGGGTAATGACCAATGCTTCTCATTTGCATTTCCCCCTGTATTGAAAAATGCACTTTAAAATACTTGCTTACTAAATAGAAATATACTAGAAACTATTCAATGACAGGTAAGGAGTATTTCCATTTTTACATCCTCTAATATGAGACAAACTGTTTTTGAACACACTTTTTTAAAAGGCTACCAGCAAGCCGTGCCAGACTTCGGTTGTGTGGAGTTTTGTTGGGTTTTGTTCTGTTGGCTCCTTCATCATAAACTTGATTCAAAGTTCTGTATGACACAGAACTCTCCTGGAGGAGGGGGGGGGGGTGGAGAGGTGGAGGAGTCTGAAACAGTGACGTATCTTGAATTATATGGAATTCTAGAATATTCCAATTCTAGAAGAAACCCCAATGATGGGTTGAAATATCTATATGAAACCCTGAGATCCCACTTTTCAAATGTTCTCTCTCTTCCTGGATCACAGATCTGGTTACAGACGGTGAGATTAGCCTCTATCTTCCTATATTAGGTACTTGGCTACTACTTGATATTGTAGCAACCAGCTTTTGTGCCAATATCGAATGAATAATGCTTTGCATCAAGGTTTTCTTGGTTATTTTTCAGGGCTTCCGCCACTGATTTCAGGGGGAAAAAAGGAGCACTGATAATTTCTTTTTCTCATAGCCATCTCTGTAGATATTGGGGGTTTCTAGTCGTGAGTAAATACACCACTATTAAAAACACACAACAAGGTCATGCTAAGAGGAATTTAACCAAAAGGAAAGAACCTGAGTTCCATGTTAAAAGAGTAGGTGAAAGCAAAGACTTTTAACTCTCTCTTTGTTTAAACTCATGGATTTTGCCATTTCCACATATATATACCAAAATTTGTTTTAGGTGAAAAAAAGCAAAAACAGCAAAATTACACATGAGCAGCCAACATTGTATAATAGTTATGACTTGTTTCATGAAGGATTTTTTTGAAGATGAGTGAAAAATCCAGTTTTAAAAGTTCCTATGCTAAAGATACCTGGTTTGTCTTAAAACTGGAAAAGCTCAGGATCTAGAAAGCTTCTGCCTAGTCTTCTCTGGCTTGTCATCAGAATTTGGCAATATAAAGATGAGCACCCCTCACAGAAATCACAGCCACCTCAATACACCTTAGTAGGATGTCACATCAATTAAGGTGAGATGGTGTCCAGGAAGCATTGTCCCCAATGCAACGTGGCTGCAGAGAAGGTAAGAAATAGCTCCTTCTAGCAGGAAAGTGGCCCTGGTTGCTCCACTGAGCTTCCTAGCCTGCAGTCCCCACCAGAAGGGCAGGCACGGTGTGCCAGCAACGCCAGCATTCTTTCCTATCTGCCCCCACGCAGGTGGGCTAGTGGCTGTCTGGAAGGCTGATTACTCAGGCAGATCAAAAGCACAACATTAAAACAGAGTTCAATGCTCTCCCTTAACAGAAGGAAATGTCTTCATTGCTCTAGTGCCCAACACAGGATAGTAACGGAGCGTGAAAGGCCAACAGGGGCCCCTACCGCCTCCACAAGCCTGGTGGAAGGGTATACCGAAGCCTTTGAAAGGCTCCCCAGCCCAATCTGCCCCAAATCAGAGAATTTTTCCCTCTTCCTGATGAGGAAGGCTGCCGTGCCAGCAAACTGCTGGATTTACTTTTCTAAGACTCATCAGCCAGACGTATCAAAATTCACACTCACCATCCCAGGGGAGACACTTCGGGTTAAAATGTGGCAACGGCCTTGACTGCTGTTTGAAACTCACCCTTGGCCAATGTCTGAGAGCAGGACCCAGCTTGGAGAAAATGAAGAGTGGTAACATTCCCACGTCTCGCTCCGGGAGACTGTCCCGAGTTTGGTGACAGCCAAACGGGATCATCACCAAGACACAGCCCGAGGCCTGCTTCTGAAGGGAACGTCCAGTCCGAGGGCCCTTGAGCCGCAGCGCCGGCGCTGCCCGCGGGAAGCTCCTGCTCTGGCCGAGGGCCGCCGGCGTCTCACGCTCTGCCAGCTGCGGCCTCCGGCCAGAAAACCGTCAAGCAATTTAGGCAACTGCCCTGTTCCCAGGCGGCTTTGAAAGGACAGAGTTGGATTCTGAACCTTCCTCTGCATGTATTTATCTCCGGCTAATGAAGAATTCTTTCATGGCTCTATTGATAGCGGACGTTATCTCAACAGTTCTAAACCTGACTTGATGAATCGTGGTGAATGTTTACATGGGTTTTGCATGCACTGCTCTGAGCAATTTCTAGTTCCTCGTATGCTTAATTTAAATATATTCATTTTCTCAGTGATGTTACAGAAAGCACTTTTTAAAAAGGTTTCATTCTCAACTACTTTCTACTGGGACAGGCCAGAGGCTTGTTTCCTTCGGTCACTTTGAGGGTAATTTGAACGGGAAACCAGAGTTAATGCTAAACCTTAGATAAGCAAAGTCTGTGAGGTATCACAGGGCAAACCTGCACCCAGTAAAGAGCATCATACTCATTTTCCCTCCCTTTAAGGGATTATTTAGTCCAATTTGTTTTCTTAGACGCTATTATAATATCACTTTATAACTTCCAGGGAATGTAGAAAACTCCAGAGATGTTCTGATAAATGTTCTTTTTGCTGCTTGCAGATGAGGAAACTGAGGAAGAGTGAGCTTTTGTTAAAGGAAACCCACCCTGTCAACGACAGAGCTGGGGTGAGGTCCTGTGAAAAATCCATCAATCCGTTCATGAATTTGCCACGCATCGTGTGCCCACCCCCCAACCCTGTGAGGAGACCTGAGCCCAGAGTCACTTCATCGTGGTCCAAAAGCAAAGATGTGACTGGCTGGTAAGAATTACAGATAATCATTTCATGGAGAAACCGCAGCTGTTCCATGCAAACTCTTCCAAAGGAATAGCTCCCTGTCCTAGACATTTTTATCCAGTGGTTTTCATCGTTGTCACTTCCTTACCTCAGTTGCTGTCAGTGCCTTTTGGGGTTAAGCACCTCTTGGAGTTAGACCATGGGAAACCAGAAAATCAGGAATTACCTTAAGAGTCCAAAAAGTGAGAGAGAGAGAGAGAGAGACAGAGAGTGGTATGTATGCATGTGTGTATGTGTGATTTAACAATTAAGTCGATAATTGGGGGAGGTATCACTTGTGTGTCTTTAAAAGTCTTAGCAATCAAAACATAAGCACAGATGAATACACAGAACTTAGCACAGGGTGCTATATGTATTCAATGCTTAGTGTTTTTTTTTTAAAATAAATGAATCCCAGCATTTCGGAGGTAGGGGATCTTTGCAAACATACAAGGTTGGCATTTAACACCAGCAATATAAAGAAAACAGCTCTAATTCTCTGCATAGAATTATAGCTGCTCTGGCTGATGTCACCTCACTCTCTATATCATACCATGCTCTTGGCTTACTCAACAAGGCTTGCTCCGTGCTGTTTGTAAATTTCCATAAAACAAATACAATAGTTAAGAAAATTGAGTAATAAACTATAATATATAATAATATATACTGTTTTATGTTACATATAATAATAATATATAATGTGGAGTCATGTTGCAAAAGAGAAAAACAACAAATCTTCTGTTGACTTCAGAGCCTGGTTAAGAGCCTCCCTTAAAACTGCTCTGGCAAACCTACATTTTCAAATCTTTTGGGGTCTCACAGATGTATCATTATCACTGGCTTTTTTTTAAATTTTTTTTAAAGATTTATTTTTATTTATTTAATTCCCCTCCCCCGGTTGTCTGTTTTCTGTGTCTATTTGCTGCGTCTTGTTTCTTTGTCCGCTTCTGTTGTCGTCAGCGGCACGGGAAGTGTGGGCGTCACCATTCCTGGGCAGGCTGCACTTTCTTTCGCGCTGGGCGGCTCTCCTTACGGGTGCACTCCTTGCGCGTGGGGCTCTCCTTCGTGGGGGACACCCCTGTGATTATCACTGGCTTTTGATGGCACTTAGTTATTTTGGCACCAGGAGCTCCGTAAATTCACAACAATGACTCGCCAGAAAGGAGGGGTAGAATTTTTCTGACCAGAGGAGTTCTGCCCAAGATGGCAAATCACTTGTGGTACATTGATTACATACTCAAAAATCATCTGATGACTAGCTTATACAATGCTTAAAGTAGAAGCGAAAGATTCTCAGTGCTCAAATATTAAGAAGAAATTTGGGGGGAGAAGAGGAAGGGAAAAAACCTTCGTTTTTAATTGTCTGCTGTCAATTGACAAGTCAGTAGTATGTGCTAGGTGATGGATTTCTCTTTGCAGCACTGCTGCTTGTATGTAATTGCTAATGTCTTTGAAACAATACAGGCCAATGAAAACATAAACAGGTCACCATCATAGCAAGTAGCAAGTCAAGGTGGATTCTAGAGCAACTATTTCAAATGACCTTACTTCAAATACTCGTCTTTTATTGACAGTGGAGTGTTCTCTCAGAGAGAAGAGCTCCTTGTATTGAAAGGCTGTTACTCTTTTGTGGCAGAACAATTGATTTTTTTTGCTGATATGACTTCACATATCATACTGAATTTCACAATCCATATACATTGGTACAAAATGATTTTTAAAGAGCTCATATAGAAGTCATTTGTGGGCCACATATGTATATAAATATACCATAGGTATTTTTTTTAAGTGTGCAAAATAATAAAGAACATATAATATAAGGTTTATTTATTTAGTTGATGATGAAAAGTTTTCTACTTTATACCACTAATGGTATTCTTTTTGTGCTGAAAATATCACTAATCATCAAGCCCACAGGAAGAGTGGACACAGGTATCTGGCTTTCCCATTTGATTTTTTTGAAAGGGCATGTTCAGGGAAATTACCATTATATTTTTTTAATTAAAGAAGAACCTTGCCACCAAACTGCTCTCCTGCACATCACGCAGGCCGGGTAGCAGGAATATGGTTTCAGAGGGAAAGAGGCTGCACAATGCGCTTATTAAGGAACTTTCCTGGCGAACCACTGAAAAATATCATAAAGTGTGACTCATCACATCTGCATCAAGTTATGAAAAAAGTAAGGCTTGTTAACCTGCTGTTTGGAAACCAGAACACTTTTATCAGTTCATATAATTGCTAACCCCTTATTCACTGCTCAACACTGGAGAGTTCTTTACCTCCTAAGATCCCACTAATTGCTGACAGATTTGATTTCTCCCTGACAGCAGGAGTCCTGTTTCTGGCCTTTGCATCAAGTAATTGCTTTATTTTTCTCCCTCTGCTCAAAAAACGGAATTCCCCTCTCCCCTGCTTGAACCTCTTTAATGGCTTCTTTCTCTGTTATTAAATCCTTGCCATTTAAATCACATTTAGCGATGTTTTGAATAACTGATTCCAATTACTAAGGCTCTTACCAAGAAGCAGCTGAAAACGCAAGTCATTACTTGCCCACAGACAAGCGGTTACACCTTGCAGCAAAGTCTCTCGTGAACTGTATTGTATTTCTCCTCAGTACTGTGCAATTTATACTCACAGGAGGCTGATGTTCAGCAAATATACAGCTGCCAGAGCCCTTCTTCCCTATCATGTGAACATAATAGATATTAGATTTTCTATTTATTTTATAAATAGCCTGATGACTGAAAGAAATCATGCCCTTCTTCCCATCGTGGCCGGGTCCACCACTTGGACCAACGGTTGAGATGAACAGTTGACCTCCCCATGACCCACCAGTAGGTTGCTCTTCCAAGGTCTAATAAAGAGCATGGCGGGCCAAAGCAAAACAGTGCCATGGAGCCGCCATGTCTGCCAGGACAGTGCTCAGCTGCATCAGATTTTGCTTTGACAGTTCACAGTTTGTTTTCCCTTGACATTGTGGAATTAAAAAAAAAAAATCCCTGCCATCTTGTCTCCCTCCTCCTACCATGCTTTTGGGCATTGCTGTCTGTCTGTCAGTCTGTCTGTGTGTGTCTGACTTGGCAGAGGGATAGTCCTGATAAATTTCAGGATGACCATATTTCTATTATAATCTCATAATTTAAGGCTTTGAATGGATTCTTTTTCTCAATCATACTGGATGTTCCTTTCGGTGAATCAAATTTAATGCACTGTTTTGGTGCCACTAAATCACCTATTTTCTTGCTACATTTGATCAGTGAAACCTGGTTTTTTTTGGTCATAATAATTCATGTGAGAAAGGCTATCTTACACAAGGTATTTTAGCAGGCATGTCATAATTTGCACATCTTCAGCTTTCTTATTTTAAATATTGAATAACCAATTAATTGTACACCCACATGTATAACGTATTAAGTTTAAGTGGTTCACCATGTAACCTTGACACAGCCTGACCATCAAAGCTATCAGGCATATCTAACTTAATGAACTGACAAACATGAATGCAGAGCTTATGCTTCTAATTTTTTAAGTAATTGTACTAAGGGTAGTTTTTAACCCAACTAGGACTGGAGCTAAGGAAGGTTATCACTAATTTCAAAGCTGGGTTTGCTAGAGCAGTTAAAAGGTCTCCCAATTTTTTATATTTCATCTAAATGTGAAAAGAGTTTTGTGTATGACATTGTATTCAAGAGGTTTAATGAATATCACCACAATAAAAATTAATGATCTTTGAGGTAATTAATTACTTCTGCTATCTCTTATACTAGATTTTTCTCCACTTTGGTGGGACTCCAACAAAATTCTAAACAAAAACGTAGTGATAACTTTTCACCCTAAATTCCTGAAACATTTTGGTTTTCATCTCCTAATTAAAATAAGTAATTTAGGAAAAACTTTTAAAATCTATTATCTATTATATGACCCTTTTCAAAACAGTGACAAAAAGAACAAGTATCTAAATGAAGTTCAATGAGGTCTCAGAATGACAGAACATTTCAAAAGCCTCATGCAGCCTGTGATGTACCCTTGGACATCCAAGAGAAGCAGAGGCCCATGGAAGGAGAGGTGAGCAGCAAACTCACCTGGGATTTTGTATTTTCCGTTTTTAAACATTGCCTCTTAAATTATTTACATTTGATATTTATGAAAAGTGCTACCCTGGATGGCCCAGAAACCACAGCTTTCTATTTGTCTGTGGAGCGGGATGCCCGAATGGTGGCACTGCCCATCCTAGAGCATGCATTTTTAATATGCTTCTAAGCCAAAGGCCATTACCTCATTCCCTTTGTCCATCCTCAGAACCAAGGTGGTGCTCATGCATCCAAAGAGACAAAAAATCTTGTTACGATTCTTGGACTGAGTACATATCAGCAGAAATGGCCCAGTCTTTCCCAGGTCTATTATAAGTAGGTAGCCCTCTGATTCTGCCCAGCTCCCAGTCCTCTGCCGGTCTATCACCTGTTAATCAGCTCTTTTTTAAAATGAATTGTATGCTTTATTAATATGCATCAGCAAAATTGCTTTATTAAAAAAATATACAGAGAATTCCCATATGCCCCACTCCCTCCCCGCCAACACACTTTCCTACGTTAACAACATTCTTCATTAGTGTGGTACAGTTGTTACAATTGATGAGCACATATTGAAGTATGCCACTAACCCATGGACAATAGTTTACATTATAGTTTATTCTCTGTCTTGCACAATTTTGTATGTTATGACAAAATATATAATGGCCTGCATCTGTCATTGCAATGCCATGCAGAAAAATTTCAATGCCCCAAAACTGCCCCCATATTACACCTATTCCTCCTTCTCCCTCCCCCAGAACCTCTGGTGGCCACTGCCTATATATCAGTGATAAAATTTCCTCCATTGCTAGAATAATAATAAGTCTATAGTAGAATAATAATGTATACTTTAGTCCATTGTTCATACCCCAATCTTGAGGATTCTGGGATGGCGATGCCCACTCTACCTCTAATAGAACAGGGACTTAGATCCCATGGGGCAGATGAATGGAACTATCTTGCTTGTAATTGCAGATACTCTCTGTTCCTTGGGATGGGCATTGTTCATTATCATCTCCTTGTTAGCTGTCCTGGGTGAGTCCAATGAACTGGATCCTTATCAGTTCTTTGTAGAGAAATCCACTTGCAGAGGGGCTGCTAAAAACTCAGCTCTTTTCTTATGAAGGTTCCCAAAGGAGCCCTCTGGGACAAACAGTGTATTTAAGGGTCTTTGAAGACAGTGCAGCTTTTGGTCTGTAAGGACCAGCCATGGAAAGTCATCAAGTCAACCGGATACGGTGCAGGGAAGAGTCTTATTGGAGCCATTTTGATGGTGAGAAAAACAAGATGGCTCAATCAGGCCACTGCAGTTACAAAATTGTAAGGTAGATGAATGGCCAATGCAGTCATTCTGGGCTTGGACCCTGGAGACAGACTGCCTAGACTTGAAATCTGCTATTTACGAGCTGTATACTTTGGGCAAGTTACTTAACCTCTCTGCCTCAATGTCCTAATGTCTAGTGGAGACAATTATAATAGTGTCCACCTCTAAAGATTGTTGTGAGGATCATATATTTTAAACACAGAGAACACTTAGAGCCTGTCAGAGCTCAGTATAACAACTCCAAAATTACTAGCTTTCCTTAGTCAACTTCAACACACTCAGCTCTCTGCTCATCTGTCTCCCTTCCTCAAGCAAAGATGTTCCTCTCCCCTTATTTGCTAGAAGCACTGAGGGTGCAGGTGTGCCTTCTTGTGCTGTCATTTTCCTTCCCTATCAAAACTTGTTTTCCAAGACTTCACTTAAGGGAGAAAATGACTGATAACATCTTAGGTTTTTCTTATCAGAGGTACTTGTACATGAATAGGGATGTAAAACTAGGATGAAAGAGGTTTAAATGGTGGCCTTTGAGGCGTCAGCCATGGGGTTTGTGGATATAGGGATAGAGGAAGGATCTTCCTAGGACACTGGCTGAAATCATGCCGGGGTAGGGAATGCCTCTTCTATCACTGAATGTCACCCTGACTATCAGACACTCCTTGAACAACCTCAACTAACCCACAATGCTTTCTGATCCACCTCTCTTGCACCTAGAAAATCCACTGAAAATGAAAGATGCAATTCATAAACTGCTTTCTAGGCATGGAGTTGCTACCATCTTTCTGCTGTTGTAAAGATGCAACTTAGCATTCAGATCCTACTCACTGGATCTAATGAAATGGGTAAAGGACAATTTGCAAAGTTAAGTGCTTTCATTTATATTTCATCACTACAATTCTACAAATGTTTTAGCTTTTCATGTGGCCAACTTTCTTCCTGATCCTAGACATCACCATGGAGTAGCATCAACAAGGATGGAGGAACTTCCTTCTCTTATCAAAACAGGCCTTTCCCCAAGAGGACTTCCGTCCAATCCAGGCGAGATGCTGTGGGCCAGTGATGGGTGCAGTGAAGGAGCCCGAGAGTGAGTGAGCAAGTGAGATATTCTGCTGGTTTTGGGGAGAGGGCCTGGACAAAGATTCAGGCCCCCACTGATGAGCCAGGTGATCTTGGACAAGTCATTTCCTTCTGGTTTGAGTCTCCTTAGTCACACAATGAGAGGCCTTAGTCACACAATGAGAGATCATTTATGATCTCCATGGTCCCTTCTATCACCAACATACAATGCTTTGAAATAAATCAGTCTTCTGTACCCTCAGACCCAGTTTTTGCTTGTTTATCCTATTTATGACTAGGCATTCACCCAGAGAGATGTACATGTAATATTATTAAAGAGTATTTAAAATATTCCACAAGATGTATCAGACTGTGTGTCTGTGTATATATGCGCCCAGTGTTAATTGCTTCAGAGATAGCTCTACTAAGGCCATCCTTGTTTCTCTATACTAGCCTTTGGCATGCAAGAGGGACCCTGAGCTTATCAGAGTAAAGTCCCTCAGGGGTACGATGTTTTCATAAATGTTTGCAGTCATTTTGAAGAAGAGAGAAAATGATGGAACTATTGTGTCTTTACCTCGGGAGTTCTTCAAGGAGATAATTCTGGGCAGTCATCGTCTTTGAAACCGGCCTTACAACCCATCAGGAAGATACATTTCAGCAGTAAAGAGTTTCTGACTAGAATTTAAAGAGAGACCAGATAATAAGTCTACAGAATTCCTTCTTCCTCATCATCCTATTATTATTATTTATTAAGTAATTAACAAACAGCAGTAGCATTGACCAAAATAATTGGGCTTTTGAGTATTTGTGGATTCTTTATGACTTGATAAAATTACCATGAAATTCACTTAGAACATTTCATTTAATAGACCACATCTGTGCCCTTAATGAATAGTAATTAAAGCTCACAGCAGCAATCAGATTAGGTGATGGAGGGTTATTATACATACTTTCTAAAATAGGTAGACTTTAGACCATGTAGTCTGCCCTTCTATGTGGTGTTAGCAACAAGGAGGAAATTGAGACTTAATACTAATTTTTCCATTTCCAGAGGACCAGGCACTCTTTTCAGAATAATTGTGAAGTCTGATAATCAAAATTCCAATATGATCCTTTTCCAATGTAGCAAGGTGTGGTATAAAAGTACTGGTGCAGGTTCTAGTGCTTGTTTTTTCACTATTACTCAGGTGATTGGCCTACAGTAAAACATCCATCATCCTCAGTTCCTCATCTAGAGTGAAAGGTTGGGTTAAATCCTGCCCAAGACCACGTGTGGATCTAACAAACACTGAATTTCTCTCTGCCTCGATACTTCTGGCATCAGCCATCATGGCCAGTGATGACTGCTGTAGACCTCAAGCCACCTGTCCTTGGCAATTAGACCCTTTATGTAAAAAGAACATAAAAAATCTTCTTGGCCTCAGAGCTTTAGTTCCTTCTTGTTAGAGGGCTGCATGTCTCTTCTTCCCCCTTTTCTTATCCGATTTGTGACTCCTAACTCTTTGCCTGGACAATGGATCTTCAATTGCCCTCCATTACCAATAATTTCTGGGTCCAGTCTGCCATCCAGCAGTAGGCTTGATTTGCTGTCTGCAATGAATTTCTTAGTTATGATAAGACTTCATGAGCTGGAAGCCCTTCTATCTTCCTGGTCCCTTATTTCCCTTAGTCCCTGGTCCTGATCCTACAAGCCATTGCTATTCCCTGCATTGGCAACTACTCCACCCCAAGCAAGGTGTGGGTTCTTCTAAAACAGATTCTGAAACAAGGATTCAAATGTAAGTTGTTTAATTGGCAGGTAAAGGAAATGCTGGAAGGGAAATGGAGAAAAGAGACAGGAGAATAATTCAGCCAGAATAAGAGAGTGCTGTCAAGCAAGTTATCACAGTGAATAACTAGACATTAATCCCACACGGAACTCAGAGCCCATGCACAGCGTATGCTCAGAGTTACACCGTCAAGGACTGAGCCTGCCTGTGCTTGGGCAGAGTGGGTCCTTCCTGCCAGAGGAAATCCTCAGGTCTAGAGATGTGGTGTTGGCAGCTGGGAGACAGAGTGGGCAAGATGATGGTAAGACTGGAAGGGATGTGTGCAGGCTCCCACAGCACCTGGGTTCAAATATTGCCTCTTGGATTCTGTCACAGGAAGGATGCTAACCCTCAAGCAAAAGGAACTCAGGGGTGACTCTTAGTCCTATCAGCCCCTTTAGCATGTGGCTGTATCCCAGCATGGCCTCTTTGTGATCCCTTTTCCTTGTGCCCAGTCTCTTACTTCTTTAGCCAACTTTCCTTCTTGTGACTATCTTTATTCGGCTGCCAAATCACTGTTTCTTTTCTCAGCAAATGGCCAGCCTTTGTCCCATGGCTCACAGTTTTCTGCTCCACATATCCACCATATGGCTACTATTTCAGTTTGGCCTCTCCCTTGAACCTTTCTATGAAAAGTCCAGTGGTTTAGCTTTCCAGCATTTCCCCAACTTCCTCTGGCTTTGTCCTCAGAGGATCAGGAGTAAGACTAGTGGGTCTGATAATATTACACCCTCATCTGTAAAGCACTTTACAGTTTGTAGAGGAATTTCGTGGTACTTCATTGAAAGACCATGGAGGTTAGAGTAAAAAATGTTGAGTTTGTTGCTTGGTTCTCACACTGTCTTAGATTGCCAGGCTGCTATGGCAAATACCACACAATGTGTTAGCTTAAACAACAAGCATTTATTGTCACAGCTTCAGGGCTAGAAGTTCAACATCAAGGAGTCAGCAAGGCCATGCTTTCTCCCCAGCGTCTGTAGCATTCTGGTGATGGCTCGCTGCAGTCCTTGGTTCCCTGGCTTGCATCTCTGCCTCCTGTCACATGGAAATCTCTCCTTGTGTCTCTTCCTCCAGTGTCCACTGACTCCCAGTTTCTGATTCCTATCTGACTTTTTCTGACTCTGGTTTCTCTTTATAAGGCCTCCAGTAATAAGCATAAAGAACTGCCTGATGCAGTTGGGCAACACCTAGGTAGGATTTTAGGAGATCCTAGTCACAAATGAGACTGCACCCTGACTCACCTTACCGTATTCTAGGATACTATTTACAAATGGTTTCGTGCCCAGAGGAACAGGGATTAGGATGAAAAACATATCCTTGCTGGGGGTGAGTGATTCAGTCTTCTACGTGCATTTACTAGCTCTGTGATGCTGGGCAAATGACTCCTCCTCTGTAGGTGTTGGCTTCCTTACCTGTAAAATAGACATAATAATGGTAATGACTGCCTTCCTTACTTCACAACGGTTATTGTGGGGTTGAGCAGGATAATGGGTCCAGGTGACTTGTCAGGGGCCCAGGTGACGTGTCGATTATCTGATTTTTTTCCCTCAATTTTAAAGCTCACAGCAGTCCTTAGAAGGTAGGCAAGATGATGTTTTCCTGGAGGGCAGGATAAGAGGAGATAGAAGCCCTTCTGACTCTAGTGTCAAAATCTGTAGTTCTCAAAAGCATGCCAAGATTTATTGTAGCTTCAAATCAAATCATGTTTAGAATATCTTATAATGTTACATTCTTAAAGAGAAAAGCAAAATGCGTGACATTTGAGTAAGTATAGTCATAAATCTGAGATTTTGGAAGAGCTGAATAAGCATGACACTCGAGTCATTTCGAAAAAGTTGTACTCTCTCTCTTAAAATTAACCACACAGTTGACGGAAGCAGGCATTTGAGGTTCTAAAATGTACTGATGGGGTTGGACTGAAAAACCAAGAACTATGTACTTATCTGTTATTGCTCTTTTTAAAAATTCCCCCCAATGACTTTTAATTTCCTAGATAGGGGTCAGCCAGCCTTTTGAGGAAACTCATTTATTTCAGCGTCTCTCCGAATTCCTAATGTCAATGTTTTTAGGAGCTGATGTGGAGGAACTGGGACAAGACATTTCCACTATTGCTTGAAGGCAATTTGCATCTCTTAAAGATGAAGAGGCAGAGGTTAAACATAAGCTGAAACTCATCATGACTTATATACATGGGCTTTTTTTATATATCATTTCACACAAATCCATTTTTTAAAGTTGAATATGTGCTTTTTAAAGTCAAATATCTGCAAAGAAAATTGGAATGACCCAAATCTGCCCTCAATGTTTAATGGTAAGGATGTTGTGAAATTTGAAGCAATTTTGTTTTCTACACACATATTATTTTTTAAGACGAAAGTCTTTCTTTGCTCCACATTCCTTTTTGTGCCCACAGAAATGCTTGATTTGGTTCGGTTTGAGTCAAACAAACTGTTCTCATCACAAGTGGAGCAAAGAAAAAAGAGCTTTTCATTCAAGTTATGGGTTCTGGAAAAATTTGTGTAAAAAAATTCTATGTAGCTGCACTTGTTGGCCACTCTTTTGTGAGCTATCTGTAGAATAGTTATTTTCTCCTGCATCAAACAGGAAAATAATGGGACAGAGAAAATTTAGCCTCGCCTGTTAAAGTATAGGAAGCATAGAAAAGTACTTATAGAACACCCCCAATTTTCCCACCATATGAATGTTCATGCACATCTATGGAGAATTCTTTCTTGTCTCTCTTTCCATGCTTACCCCAAGATTGTGCCCTGTCAGCCTGACAAGTTTAAGAGGTGAACAACTAGTCAAGAACCAAATCTAATGCTGAATTTCATGTGATGAAGTACACTACATATTAAATCATATCCACCTCTCATGCTTTGATTTGGTTGATACCTTTGATTGGAATAATTATGACTCTTAAATTACAATATTTAAAGGTAGATATTTAACAAGAAAATTAAAAGGAGCCATAGATAGAAATTATATGATTAACCATTTCCTGTACTGCAGAAAGTATCTTAGCAAATGAAAAAATAAAATACTGTCAATGATCCCAGTGAATGAAATTTAAAACCTCAACCAACCATCTTAGAGATTATTTGATCCAATCATCTAGTATAATAATTTGGAGATAATAGAATGACTTCTTCAATGCACTAGGGCACAATTAACCTCAACACTGGAGCTCTTTACAAAGCTTGTGTTTCAGGCAAAACTGGAATATTAAAACTAGAGCTTGAATGGATCTGGTAAGTCAAAGGACGATTGGGATGCTGGTGAGGAGAATTTGTGGTTTCAGTGCTGGTGGAGTGGGCAGATTAAGGGAGCTTCATGAGGTCCAGGAAATGACTTGGGAATGCCTCTTGGAATCCTACATCCAGGGAGAAACTGGAAATACCATGTAGTCTGCCCACCTCCTTCAAAGCAAGACTACACAATTTTTTTTAAAATCCTATGGAGCTTACACGTTGCAATCTAGTAGCATTGCCGCATAAGAAACCTTGGAAAATGGTAACTGATTTGTTTCCCTTTTGAAAAACTTAGATCAAGTCAAAATAGTTAACATCTCTGAAATCATCGATTCTCAGATAAAATATCACAGAACCACCTTCCACTTTTCAAATGAGCCTTGGAAATACTTAAGTCAGTGTTTTATCATTCTGGTTTGTGATCGAGTATGACTTAAAAATACTAACGAACAAGTAAATGTCAAGAGATGAAAAAAAAATCTACCATGCTCTGGTTTTCATAAAAAAAAATACAGATTTAATAAGTTTCTAAAGAAGAACAGAATGGCCATGGTAAAATACTGCCAAACTTATAAGCTTTGACAGTCCCACATACTGAGATGAACAGGAAAATGCATTTCACAAGACATAAAGCATACTTTTTGTCTTCTGGATCCACCGAAGAAGAAAAAACCACATCTGTCCCAAATTTCTCTGAAGGAATTGAATGGCTCTCAATCTTCTTAGCTTAGCAATGATGCTTATTCTTTCTGCTGGGTTATCTTAGACAGTTAAAAAAAAAATAATGCTAATGCTATAATAAAACAAAATCAAAGGGACTAATGGAAAAATCTTTGTCTATATTAACATCTTAGGGCCGTAAATAAAATTTTTCTCAGATGTAGAAATAATTCCAATGTAAGAAATGAAATATTTATAGGGTTGTTCACTTCAGGGTTGCATCAAATAAATAATTACAGCATTTTCTTGCTTTTTAGTATCAAAATGGGGGACAATCACACCCATTTCATAGCTCTTGTAAAGATCTTGTGAATTAATGTTTTTAGCTATGCAAATATAAGGTACATTTATTATTACTCAAGTTAATATTAAATTATGGCAGCATAGAGAAATGGGTAACAGTATGGACCTGAGAGCAATATCCCCTGGGTTCAAATACCAGCTCTGCATCTCACTGCTTATTTAACCTTGAGCAAGTTTCTTAACCTGCCTGTGCCTCAGTTTCCTCATCTATAAAACAGGGATGATAGCAGGATCTACCTATTAGAGTTGTGAGAATTAAATGAGTTTTTATATATATATATGTGTGTGTGTGTGTGTGTGCTTAGTGTCTGATGCAAGGTAAGTGCTCTGTAAGTTATTTTTATTCTTCTTGTTGCTGTTACTTGCTCTAGGATTTCCTTCTATCTAACTGGCCTGACTGGGCCCAGCTGCAGTAACCCCAGCGACCAAGCTGCAGATAAGGATGTCTGAAAGCAAATAGACAAAGAGTCTAAAATGGATAGAACTAGGTTACCAAGTCTAAATGAGACAAAATTAGAAGGACCATGATTTGACTCCAAGAATGTATGGGGAAATGTATGGGAAAGCCCAGTAGGATGGCACTTCCTCTACCATTTCTATGCCCTGAAGATCTAATGGTAAAAACCTGGGGAGAAGATACAACCCATCAACTTATCTTTTTTTGAAAGATTTTTAAGGATGTTTTGGAATATATTATATAATAGCAATTTACCGGAGATGTTTTAAAGCAAAGTGTTGGGTCTTAGTTTGCTGGAGCTGTGGTAACAAAGTACCATCACCTGGATGGTTTAAAATAACAGCTATTTATTGTTTCTGAGTCTTTGGAGGCTACAAGTCTGAAATCAAGGTGTCAGCATCTTGACTCTGGAGTCTGTAGGGATCTGGCAGTGGCTTCTCAGAAATCTGTGCCATAAAGCATATAGCTCTCTTCTCTTTGTCTTCTACTGACTGTGTCTAAATTTCCTCTCTTTGTAAAGATGCCGGTTGTATTGGAATAGGACCCAGCCTAATTCAGGTTAGGCTCATCTTAACTAGAAACAGCTTCAAAGATCCTATTTCCAAAAAGGATCATAGTCACAAGACCAGGGGTTAGGACTTGAACATATCTTTCTAGGGCTCACAATTCAGTCCCTAACAGCAAGGAAAGAGTTTGGTGTTCAGGTAAATGATGCCTTTTGTTGTAATAGGTGACATATTAGTCTCCAAGGATCAGTTCAAGCAGCCTCTCCAGATAATGTAGACGTTCTGGTCCCCACGGGGACCAAATCACCTAATCTAGCAGTGCCCAATCCGGTAGAGTATCTTCAAATCACATAAAAGACTGAATCACTGTCTACTTTGTTAATTCAATAAACTATGTAGGAAAGAAGACGTTGAATCAGTAAGACTTCAGTAAAACAAATTTGCATTTGGGCTGTATGTAGACAAAAGGTCTGAAATGTTGATTTTCAACTACTTGTTTTGTCTCCATATAAACAGGATTCCTTACCATAAAGACACTTCTCTGATGCTTGAACATAGGGTTTTTTCTTCTTTTAGGAGAAAATCATTTAAAACTTAGTGATCCTGCTAATTTTTTTAAGCTTTTTATTTCATTGAAATATATCATTCATACATGAACATACATACACAATAAGTATATAGTAAAAGTTGTAAACTTACAAAATAAACGTCATAGAGGGTTCCCATATATCAACCCACCAACAACACCTTTCATTGTTGCTAGACATTTGTTACAAATTATGAAAGAATGTCATCAAAATCTTACCACTAACTATAGTCCATATCTTACATTTGGTTTATTTTCCCCCAACCCACCCCATTATTATTATTACTTTTTTAAAGACTTATTTATTTTAAATTTTATTTCTCACCACCCCCCCCATCCCAGTTGTCTGTTCTCTGTGTCTATTTGCTGCGTGTTCTTCTTCGTCTGCTTCTGTTGTTGCCGGGGGCACGGGAATCTGTGTTTTCTTTTTTTGTTGCGTCATCTTGTGTCAGCTCTCCGTGTGTGTGGCGCCATTCTTGGGCAGGCTGAACTTTCTTTCGCACTGGGCAGCTCTCCTTACGGGGCGCACTCCTTGCGCATGGGGCTCCACTATGCGGGGACACCCCTGCGTGGCACGGCACTCCTTGCACACATCAGCACTGCACATGGGCCAGCTCCACACGGGTCAGGGAGGCCCGGGGTTTGAACCACAGACCTCCCATGTGGTAGATGGACGCCCTAACCACTGGGCCAAGTCTGCTTCTCCCTATTATTTTTTAAAATATATTTTTATTACAGAGGTTGTGGACTTACAAAACAAACATGCACATGTGCAAAATTTCCATACACTCCTTCACCAATAAACCACACTGTGGTGGAATATTTGCTACAGATTATGAGATAATATCATCAGACTATTACCACCAACCATGGTCTGTAGCATACATTTGGCACACTTTTTCCATACTCCCCATTAGCCACACAGCACATCTTTGGCATTGGTGCAAGAATATTACAGTATTGCTGTTAACCACAGTCCATAGGTCACACCAATTTTATTTTTCCCACGCTTCACCATATCCCCACCACCTTTTGTTTTATTTTATTTTACTTTTAAGATAAAGAGTTACAGAGACATTTCCTTTGGACAGTGCCTCCCAAGCTTTAACCTGCATCTGAAATATCCAGAGGACTTGTTTAAAAATGCAGGTTTCTGGGCTCCGCACTACCAATGAATCAGCACCTTTGCCCTGTGGGGAAAAGTGGAAGGATACATGAAAACACAGAAAGAGGGGAGAAAGAAATGCTCTGCAGAAATATTTATCATATGTAAAGTGGCCCTTCATTCATGAAGTGAGAAAAGGATTCCCATACTGAAATATATCAACTCTCCTCAGTCTAGGTTTTCCAGTCCAACTATTTCCAAACCTAGGTCCCAAACCTAACCCCATATAAGTCTTTTTGGATGGATATTTATTTTTGTTTGATTACATAAGTTCTGTTTTTCATGAAAACACAGATTTAATTTGTTTCCAAAGAAGACCACTGTTTTATGGTAAGCTACTTTTTGTTATTAATCAGTATATACACATAAAGGATGATTAGAAAAAGTGCAAGAAGTGTGAATGGAAAAAGTTAACTGGAGACAGGATTTTTTTTCTCTTCTTAATATATATGTTTTATATAACAGGAAACCCTCCCGTTTATTTTTAGAAGGATGTAACATACATGCCTAAAGAAATAACCATAATCTGTTCTTTCATGAGACTACAGATAAGACCTAATGAAATTCCTAAACACTACATTTTCTGGAAAGTTCCCAGCAATCACAAAGATGGCCTGTATGAACAAAACTAACACCACCAGAGAACACAGCTAGCAAGATCTTTAAATTATTTTGCCATGTATTAAGTTACTTGAAGTTTCTGAAAAGTAGTGTATTTCCTGAATTAAAATGGCCCTTCTCTTCTACTTTTGATAAGTGAATACAACTTGATGATTGCCCAAGGACAATAATGTCTGGCCACCCAGGCACTCTCCCTTAGCTTTTTGACAGCTATCCTAATATTCTTTGTTTTTTCCTCTAGTTTGTATCTGAGTTTTGAAACTGGCCTTCCTCCATTTACTTCCTCTATCATTCCCCAGCCATTAAACACTGGTAAATCTCTATCTGTGGGAAATCAAGAATGGTTACCTTCAGAATTACTGATGTGTATATTGATATGGTCAAACTGGGTGCAAATGTGCCGTGTTTCTGCAAAGAAAATGGAATACTTGGATGATATGAAGTCGATATAAGACTAGTATGTCATCATGTTTGAGAACTGAGCCATTTTAACTGCTACTGGATAATATAGAAAAGTCATTATTCTGTTCTTATACAAGGCTCTTAAAAAGAAGTCTTTCCAGATCTCATATATCTTATACTCTAAATCTTGCATATTAATGTCACTATTTTCTAAGAAAAAACAAAAGCCAATGTCTGATTGATGCAGTGGGTTTCATGAGGACAGTTACTTCAATGCATCCAAAGGCAGAGATAGCCAGGGAGGGGCAAGCATGGGAGTGAAAGTCTGTGTCCTGACTGATTTAATAATTTCAAGAAAGAGAAAGGCCAAGCAAAGAATTAGTAAAACTCATGTCACCTGAGGTCATGATTTCCATTTCCACTGCCAATTGATGGGAGACTGTATAGCAAAGAGAAAAACATTACTGGATTGGACCAGTTCTATAGAATTGGTTATGCAATGTAAGTTATAGGGATTTATTTTCCCCATTTGCAAAATAAATGAATTGGGTGAAATAATCCCTAAAGTCACCTCTAGTAATAAGACTTCAAAATGGACAAGAGAGTTTCTGCTTTCACTTCATGAAGTTTCTGCTTCATTATCATGAAGACTCATCCTCACTTCCTTCTTTACAATAAATCCAGATGAAGACTTTTTCTTCCTGACTAATAATAAAACCAGCAATAAGTGGGTGAGTAACCACAAACATTCTCAATTTGTCAAATATAATGATAAACAAACCCTTATGCAGATGTTTATCATTTCAGAGAAATGCCTCCAGTCCATGCAGTACCAAGGAGAAACAGGATATATAGTCAGTCCAGAATCCCAATCTGAGTAATTCAAGCATCCAGTATGTCTGTTCCTGCTTGGTAAGATTTTCACTCTCTGTCCCTTCTGACCCTCTATCTGAAAAATTAACTCCATTACTCATTTCTTTTTTTTTCTGTAGATAAAGCACTTCTGTATATTTCCGTATAAGGTTGTATAAACTACTTTGAAAGTATAAAAGCAATTTTTCTAGGCAAACTCACCAGTGTAGTTGAATAGACCCCCAGAGGAAAGACCACAGCTTCTATTTCTTCCTGCCAGAGCTTTCTTAACAGATAACTCCAAGATGATATCTATCATTATGTCAATCTAATTTTGTTTATCATCTTGGTTTGACTATGAGACAGATACCTAACTTTACTTTCTCTGAGACCCTAAAGAACAAAAGGTTCTTCTTTGGCAGTGAGGAATTAGTTGCCTGAGGAATTGTTAGCACAGGCGATATGGAGAAGTGAATAATTAGCCTGTTTGGGGAAGTGATATTAGACAATCTGGTGATAAAGCAAAGGAAATGTTCCCCTTAGTAGTAGGGTATTTTGGTTCAATTTACTCGTCCAACTACAGCATCTTTTCGATCAAAGAGCAGCAAGAGATATTTTGGAAGCTTTGCCATCTTTGCTATCAGTTGTAGGACAACAGTATTTGGTATGTGCCAAGATGAAGTTGCCTCAGAACTTATTCTACTTTCTTGTCTTTGAAAACATTAAGATTTTAAGCTATTATAGAAGGAAATTTATCGAAAGTTCTGCATAAAAAGTAATTCACAAGTAAAATTATTCAAATGAAACAACAAATTTTTGGTTTTTATATATAGCTTGAAAATTCTTTGGTTAAGCTGATTTTTCCCAGCCAGACTACCCACTTGATCTTCAAGGCTCATGAACAAATCATGTCATTCATTCAACAAATATTTGTTGAACCTATTATGTGTGAGGCAGCATTCTGTGTGGTAGACAATGAACAAAGACAAAAATCCCTACTCTTAATGGAGCTTATATTGTGTTAGCAAGAAATGAGTAATATAAAGATGAGACTTTCTGAGAGGAAGCCTATGCTATCGGTCCTGTGCTTAGCATCCATCTCAGCCATCGTGCACTCCCTTTACTATTGGCCCATTGCACCAGCCCTAAGTAGCCAAGAAAAGAGGCTTCCTGGCAGCCACAGAGCCAGTTTTTTTGTTTGTTTTTTTTAATCCTGTTGTTGAATTATTCCTTGGTAGTGAATTCTCTCTGGTGGGCATTAATATGCTTTGTGCCCATTCTCAAAGGCCCATCCTTCTAGACATACTCCTTCTAGAATTTTTTTCTAATCCAGTCTTCCCATCTTACTTCTTCTAGGCTCCTGATCACTTTCTTCTGCACTGAATTTTGTGTATATCCATATCCCAGGCCACTTCTTCCTCTATACAAAGTGAGCAGTTAAGTGTACTGCTCACAGGTCTGCCCACTGGAAAGATTTCCTGTCTTTACTGATGTTTGAGCCAACCTGCATGGGCAAGTAATCCTTTTAGACTAACAGCAACATATCATACCAGCTCATCTGTGAACTAAGCCTGAATTTTTTAATCCCTCCTCATGAGATCATAGGTATAAGTTGAGGGAAAGGTGTTGGTGCAACAGCAGTGAATGCCATGGATGCTTGGACTATCTATTTATGTCATTTACTTTGCATTCTGGATCTCCTTGGCCTGGCTGCAAAGGTACCAGTATCATCACACAAATGATTGCCACTCTGTCTATCCAGCTTTATTTATGACTCAGAGGATCCAGATTATGATGAACAGTTCCAGTTGCATGTTCAAAATACATGTGCTCGGTCTCTGCTAGGCCAAGTACCATGACCAGGAGCTGATTTTCATGGATAAATAGTTTAAGGTCCCAGAAAGCAAGACCTTGCTCTAGAATTGTAGGCATCTGCACTGCAACTCTGGGTGCTTCCCAAGATGCCACAGAGCCTCCTTACTCAAGAAACTTGCACCTTCACATATGCTTGGTCCTCTGACCCAAGATACAGGTTGTTTATACTATCGCTACAACCTTCATGGGACAAATAAGTCCTCAGGCATTTCCAATTTTCAGCACCTAGAGGTAAAGTAGTCTTCAGTAACCCAAGGGCAGTTCTACAGAGAAGAGCTTCAGGCACTGGGTGTTAGAAACCAAAGCACACCAGAATGAGAGGGGTATGGATAGAAGAGGGGAAAGGAGATTTGAGGGGATCTGGGGATAGGCCAACACTGTCTGTCAAGTTTGCTGTCACCCACCATGGTCCATCATATTTTGTACAGACGAGACAAGTAACATGAACAGAGATATAATGGAGACCACTATTCCTGCACCTTTAATATTTCTGAGGGTGACACTAATCTCTGTAACTCCCCTTGGCCCAGGGGAGCAGCCCTCCTACCGCATAGTACTTACTCCACAGGTCAGGGCAAACTGCTGAGGGTTCTAATGCCTACTAAGTGTATTGATTCTAATTATACATTCAACAACTAGAGAGAACACTAGAATGAGTGTCCAGAACCTTTGGATAATGAGGGAGGGTTGGGCCTAAACTCCATGTAACACTTAGTCTCCACAAGTCCCTGCTCTACAGGGAGGATCATGATGCATTTCTGTTTCCCAGACATTAGTGTCAGATGAAACTCCTATCCAACAGTCCCTAAAATGTCTGAGCATATCACTTTTCCCAAATTCCTTGATCGTAGTCAGGTGGTGGGTTCTCTAGTCGTATATAAGCCTGTTCTAACATTCCTGCCTTCCTGAGTCTTCTGTCCCCTTGCTCATTCTGGACTGAGGCAGGTCCAGCATCTCCACCTCATTTACGATAGGCTATCATTCTGTCCAAGACTTAAGAAGTCATTTCTATAGCACATTAAGACTAGCTCAGGGAAACGGACTTGGCCCAGTGGTTAGGGCGTCCGTCTACCACATGGGAGGTCCGCGGTTCAAACCCCGGGCCTCCTTGACCCGTGTGGAGCTGGCCCATGCGCAGTGCTGATGCGCGCAAGGAGTGCCGCGCCACACAGGGGTGTCCCCCGCATAGGGGAGGCCCATGCGCAAGGAGTGCACCCGTAAGGAGAGCCGCCCAGCGCGAAAGAAAGTGCAGCCTGCCCAGGAATGGCGCCGCCCACACTTCCAGTGCTGCTGACGACAACAGAAGCGGACAAAGAAACAAGACGCAGCAAATAGACACAGAGAACAGACAACCGGGGTGGGAGGGGGATTAAATAAATAAATAAATCTTTAAAAAAAAAAAAAAGACTAGCTCCAAGTGTCCTTGCCAGAATATTGAATCATGAATCATGAGTTAATGATCCCTTGTCAATCAATTCTTTTATATCCTGCTCCCAAGGTCCACTCCAAGTAGGTCCCTGAGTACCTACTAGCCAGGTCTTGCAATTCCTTCAGTGTGTAAGCTATTCTCTCAGAGAATAGGGTCTCTGTTTTCTTACTGGTAGAGTGTTGAGACCTGACCCTGATTATCAGCCTGGAGGCAATGTGGGGAAGTGGGGGTCAATCTTGAGGAAGAAAGCTTCCCCTTGTGTGGCAGCTATCTTGGGCAAGGTAGTGGGTTAACCGGCAAAGGGAAGTGCTCTCATCTATATAACTAAATGTGTAGCTTCTATTGACTTGGAATGGGGCATGGGGCTATATGGGAATCATGGAATTAAATCAGGCCCATCTACCAAAATGTCCCCATCACAGGTTTCAAGATCATACTGATTTCCTACAAAGGCTCTGCTTTGCCATAGAAAACCTGTTGAGTCTATGCATTCAGGCTCCTTTAAAGCTCTTCCCTCTCACAAACAGATCCTGGGTCTAATTTTCTGCGGTCTTCTTTCTGAAGAAGATGAAGGACTCCTTAACATGACATAGAGTGCTTCAGGATATTGCCTCATCCCTGAAACAGACAGTTGGTGACCTGAGCTTATGTTTCCTTCCCCCGTCCCCCTGAGGTTTCTAAAAGCAGTTAACAAAGGTCAGGGCACTCCACAATCCAGGTCGTTATAATTGCCCCAATAATATTTAAGTTCCACAGCAAACTTCCATTTATGCCTACATGCCAGAGGGATATCACCACCCCCACTTACCATTAGCAATGGAATTCTTAGGTTCTATGTCTGGTGAGTGATCCAATTTCAAATTCTTACCCTGAAGGTCTCCTCCGTAGCATCACTCTTGACTGCTCTCCTTCTTTGCAGCACATGACTCACTTGGCTGTTTCCTCCTTCCTGCCACACTTTTTTCAGTTTGCTTCCTTGGCACTGCCTTCTCTTTGTTTTAATCCTACCTCTTAGCCCTTTCTCCTTCACTCCTTTGAAGCAAGTTCTTCTTCTACCTATACATCAAGAGTTGGTGCTTCTATCCTTGGCCTTCTTCACTCCTGACACTTTTATTTTCCTCCAGTGATCTCATTCATTCCCAGAGCTCCCATTATCATTTTCTGTATGCTGAGATTCCCAAGGCCACATTGCCTGGCCAGCTCTCTCCATGGCCTTGTGGGTGTCTGCATTTGTATGTCTTAAATGCACCTTGAATTCAGGCTGTCTAAAACTGAACTCAAAATTGTACCTACTTACCAAACCACTCTTCCTGCTGAGTTTTTTAATTTGTGTCCCCACTCACCCACTGGCATCATCTTTGACCCCTTTCTCTTTCTTCCATCTCTCCCTCAAATATATGAACAAATTTTATCAACTCTAACCTCTAAACTGCTCTGAGATCTATGTCTACCAGTATATGATATTTAACCTCTATGTGTTGTTACAGATATAGTGGTTGTTTACAGCGAGTGTTCACTTTGTTTGGTCATTGGACCTGTAGCAAGTATTGTTGAATATTACTAATACCACTCCTGTCCGTTACCGCTCTCCTAGTACAAGCTGCCATCAGGCATGGCACCATGGATTTAAATACATCAATACACTGATGACTGCAAAATGTGCATTGCCAAACCTGACCTCTACCCTGAGCTCGAAACTCTCTAGCCAATTGCTATTTGACATTTCCAGTTAGATGTCTAATAGGCATCTCAAATTTAACATGCCCAAAACAGATTTCTTGGTTTCCTTTCTCAAACCTTTATCTCCCCAGTCTTCCTTGTGCCAGTCAAGTGTGATAAATTCCACCAGGTCACTCAATTCTAAAACCATAGGAGTTATCCTTGGTTCCTCTCTTTCCCTCCCACCTCACATCTGATCCATAAGCTTTATCATCTCTTTTTGTAAAACATACTCCAAATGTGATCACTTCTCATCAAACCATTGTTACTACACTAGTTCAAGCTGCCATCATCTTTCTTCTAGATGATTTCTTTAACCTCCTACATATTTTCCCTGCTTCTTCCATTCTTGAACCACTACAGCCCACTCTTAAACACAGGTCTATGTATTTCCTGACTGAAACCCTACAGTGGCTTCCCAAGTCCTTAGAATAAACCTGGACTCACAGACCCCTGATGATCTCTGGCCCCTGCTACTGCCCAACTGCATCCTCTACTACTCTCCCTCTTGGTCGCCTAGCTCCAGTCTCTAGGGCCGCCCATCTGCTCCTCAGACTCTCCCAAGCTACTCCCTCTCATGGCGCCTTACACTTACTCCTTTCTCTGCTTGGAATGCTCTTCCTCCTGGTTCTTCCTTGGCTGTCTGCTCTCTCGATTCAGACCACTTTTCTGCAGAACCTTCCCTTGGCCATCCTAAAATGACCTTCCTTGCCTTTTCACCATCTACCCTCCCTAAATGGATTTGTTTTCTTCATAGCACTAATTACCTGAAATTGCATTATTATTTCTTTACTTGTTTACAGATTGTCTTCCCTACTAGAATATGAGGGAAAGGGCATTTGCTTCTTCATTGAACAACTCCCAGAGTCTAGAACAGTGTTTGGCATCAATATATATTTGTTGAATGACCAGATAAATAAATTGCAACTGTCGGTCTACTTGTATCTTCTTCAGAGCTATACCTTCAGTGCTCATCATAGTCCCCAATTATGCATGTATGTTTAATCAATGAATGGACGAATGAAAGAATAATGAATGAATGAATCTTTTCTTCACCATCCCACCTAGAAGAAATCTCTCCCTCCTCTGGATTCATATATTAAATAACTTTACATGTCAATGCATCTTTCTGCCTTTGAGTCAATTTGTTTATATATGCCATCTCTGTTACTAGATTGTAAACTTGAGCCCAAGATCAGGATCTCTCCCATCTGTACTTCCCACACAGTGTATTTTGCCATACATTGCAGAGTGCTCATTCACTAGCTATTTGGTGAATGACTGGCTAGATGAATGAATAAACGAATGACTAAAAAAGACCTAATCTTGTATTGGTAGACTTCTACCTGCTTTTAAGATTGTTGATTCATTTCATACTTGTCCCAGGTCTGATATAGCTCTCCACCAAATCCACCACTTGAGATATTAGAGAATCAGAAAACTTCATTTCTTCCCTCTGAGCATCAAACACAAGAGGCAGCAAGTAGCAAAACACTTGTGATACCCATGGGTCTCTTGGGCTCTTTTTTGGCAACTAACTCACTTAATTTGGTGTAGTTTAGCACATTACAAGATTGTTCAAGAGTACTATAAATGATGTCAGACACCATCAGAAACCACTTCAGAAAATCATTGCCTGTAGCTGGATCAAAAGGGAACACCTGGAAACTGGCAGTGCTGGAGAAGCAGAATAAATCATGTTTTCTTCTCAGCCTCTTAGGGATTTGCACCTTTTTGCCCTAAAGTTTGACTGTATTTTCTTGAATTTTAAGCTACTACACTATATTTATAGACCATTTGTACAATAATAAAAATATGTTAGCACTTAATTGAAGAGGAGTTATCCTGTGTTCTCTCACTTCTTTTTGCAGTTAATCTGGACTGCGATACTATTTTTAACAAGTGAAGTTAAATAATACAAAGTAAGTCACATTTATCCAGATAAATAATAATAATGATGCTGGAATCTCCAGTTGATAACCTTCACCGAACTTAAATATTTTAAGTTGAACTTAAAAAGCAATGTGGGGGGGGGCAGATGTGGCTAAAGCAATTGGGTGCGTGCCTCCCCCTCGGGAGGTTCCAGGTTTGGTTCCTGGTGCCTCCCAAAGAAGACAAGCAACAACAGGCAGACAGAGGAGAGAGCTGGGGTGTGTGTGTGGGGGGGGGGGGGGCGTTAAAAAATTGTAACAAAAAAAAGATCTCTGTGAGGACTTACACACTGCAAAGTTCATTAAAAATTAGAGTTTGTATTATTTGATTATCATGTAAAGAAAATAATTAAATGTGATGCTTACTACAAAAAAATAATGTGGTAGTTTTTTAATGTTTTAAGCACACGAGTTTAGGCAAAATATAGGGCTCAGAACCATGATACGTTTACATCTTTATATTTTTATATTTGTATTTTCTTTCTTTCTCATAACAGGTTGCAAAAGGCAGGTTGGTAGGACAGAGTTCCCATTTGAATGACAGTTTATGCATTTATTTTAATCACTTACTTCTTGTATTCATTTGCTCACGAATGGCCACTCTGTGTCTCATGAAGTGGGAAATGCTGTCAAGATGACTTTGTGTCCTCTTGGGCTCATCCTCAGCTGCCTGTCAGGGTGATGGGGTCAGGTAACTTAAACTAAGTTACTAGTACATTCAGCCTTCTTGCAACAGTGTAAATATCTGCAATATTTCCCCTTACCAAAGAGATACCAAAGCTGGGCTTTCGGTAAAGTAGTGTGGGAAAAGGAAATGAGATGTGGGAAAAACTAAGCCTTTTGGGGTCATTTTTATAGCTTAAATGTGGTTTATCTGAAATTTTGTGGACTTGATATGCTATTGTGTTAATGCATCAAGGCTGCAGAGTTCAAAAAGAGAGGCTTTGTTTGAAATTATGGCACCAAAATGTGTTTCCACTTTAGGACTTTACAAAACAAATGCTTTGGGGATCTGAAGAAGAGGAGGGCATGGAAAGAAAAACTTTCAAACTTTGTTTTAACATTCGGTTCTTAGTACCCAGGGTAATTTGGTCCCAGAGCACTATGACAATCACATCTGTCAAGCCCCTTTTGGACTCATCTCAATCTTGAATGAAATAGTAAAAAATGCCCAGGAGGCTTTTGTTCCTCTGAAAAATGAACCTGCTTCCCTCTGAGGACACTTCTTAAAAGAATGTTACTTTCCTGAAATATTACAAGACTAAAATATATTATGAACCATACCTTGGATACCTTTCTTCAAAAAATATAAAAATTACAGAATTAATTGAACAAAAATGGTTTCCAAATGGACAGTTTCGTTTCAAGATGGTTTCCCCTAATTTAGTTATTGAATAGCCTAGACTAATGGAGAAGGAAAATGTATGTGTGTGTTTGTGTGTGTGTGTATTGGGGGGGTGCTTTGTTGTGATTGTTTTTTTTCCCTCCATCCATGGGTCTGAATGAAATAGTAATGCCTTAGAATGATTCATTTTCTCACCCTTCTAGTTTGCCCCAACCCCATTTAAAGATAGAGAGATTAGGGAATGTAGAAAAGTCAGAATGTTTGAGGGGGTGGTGATAGGGGAGCAACCACACTTTGAAAAAGTCAATTCTGGTAATAATGCAACCTTGTAGTGCCCAATCACCTCCCTATACCTTCAAGTTTTAAAAGGCTGAAAGATAAACACATAAACAGAAGCTCCTTGTAAAGCTACACTTTCTAACCGTGTCATTCACATACGAACTTAAGAATTTTTGACATATCCAAGCATCAGATTTGTTGAATTTAATTCACTTTCTTTAAAAAAAAAAAAAACAACTAAAGAAATGTATCTTGTTAACAGGAAATTTCTTTCATGACCATGCATAGATTTGAGGTGCTGGATATCTGTTTTTTGAAAACCACTATACTGAGGATATAACTATTCAGAGAAGTTTGCCACCTAAAAGCACTTCACTTTGGGAAACATTTTTATAAGCACCTGAAAGTATAATAACTTTTAAAAGAAAGGCAAGAGTCTCAGGGGTTGAGCCTGGACAAACCCACTTGACCGGGAATATATCTAATCGATGGCGTCCCTTCTTTCCTTCACTTTTTGGTTCCTTTCTGCCTTGGCTTATTCCAGCATCCCATACAATAGTCACATTTTCCTCTCCTTCAATCCTTTACTTTGACATATCCCACAGGGATAACACATAACCTTTGCTTAAAAAAAAATTTATAGCATGTTCATAGACCTAAGAGAGGGGAAGCAGCCAGTTACAGCAATGCCCTTGCTTCACTGCTGAGAAAAAGATCCCCTTCTCCTCCTCAACAGGACCACAAAGATTGTGAGTGTTTTGCTTCCTGCTGCCACTTGTGTTCACTGGTTAACTGCTCATCAGTGACCCCCAGAATCCAAGTTCCACAAGAGCTGGGGTGTGTGTCTGTATCACTCACTGCTGTTTCCCTGGTGCCTGGCACCCAGTAGACACACAAGCAAAATTTGGTGACTAAATGAATGAATAAAGGGAATAAGCAAACTTCTGAATTTGTGTTTTCAAAATGTCCATTCTCAAGATCAAGAGAGGACTCTGGGGAAATGTCCAGTGATAACCTGAAAAATATTGTGATCCTTTGAGTCTTTCTAGGGGCTGTCCCCCAAACTGTGTTCTGATCCTATCTTTAAAGTCAGTAAAAAAGTGAATTAGCAAATACCCAGTAAAGCTAGGCAAAGTCATGGTCAGATAGCCCAAATACATAAGGATGCAATTATATTTTCCTTTACTTTACCAGCTAACTCTCAAATTCTCCCTCACTCAAAGCTATCTATACAGGGCGGAAGAGAATGGTTTTGAATCCAAAGGAAGGTCAGGGACCCCATGAACTAATAAACCCCTGTTCTAGGGGCATGACATCTGAGTCTAGTGTCCAGTTGTCCAAGTGTCATGGTTGGGCTGTGCTTCCAGGTGACCAAAGTTAAAATGTCCAGCTCTAGCACCCAGGATCATGCATTTACTCTAGGGATTCAAGCTCCTGCTGTATTTCTTCAAACCATGTGGTAGAAAGCATTTCTCATATAATGTGGTGAAAACATAAATCAACTTTGGGAAGATTAGAAGGGGAATACATTCAAGAGGCAGGTAACATAGAATGTTAATTTAAGCAGAATGGAGTCACACCTAAGAGCATGGACTCTGGAATCAGCCAGTCTTGGGTCAGTCTTGGCTCCACCATTTCACAGCTGTAAGACCTTAAGAATTTTTCTCAAATATTTCTGAGCCCGTTTCACCATGTGGAAAATAGGAAAAGGATTTATTAGTACCATCTACATAGGGCTGCTTTGGATGAAACAAAATAATATACATGCAGTGCTTAGTACAATGTCTTGAACATGCTAAGTACTTAATAGTCATTTGATGCCATTCTTATTAATAAAATGAGAGCAGTTGCCCAGAAAACTATCTCTGGACAAGAAATACGGAGCGCCTTCGCAGCTGTCGATTCCCAGAGCAAGTGCTCCCCAACAAGCCTCTTGCCTCTTCCATCTGACAGGTTCCAGGAGAACACAAACTGCGACAATTTTCCATAGAACACTAACTCAGGAGTCACTCCTAAGAATGAAGAAGTGAGTAAATAAATAGGTGAACAAATAAGCAAACAAATGAGACTGTGAAAGCTGGCTACTTTATCTCTCCTCTGGAAACTTTTATAGTAGTAGTAGTAGTAGTAGTAGCAGTAGTAGTAGTAAACTAATACCTGCAAGGTGCTAATATTGTGCCATGCTCTAGTCCAAGTGCTACATACATGTCAACTCAAATAAACCCCTCAACCACCCTGAGAGAGATGCCTTACCTCTCTAGCGCCATTATAGAGCTGAGGATTCTGAGATACAGAGAGATTAAGGGACTTGTCCAAGAGCACACATTTTTAGTAAGTGGTTGATTCAGGGGTCTAATAAAAGCAAGGGCTCCAGAATACACACTCCTTACACTCTGGTACACTGCCTCTGAGACACGGTAAAGAAGCATCTTTAACTCTCTTTAATCCAGTGTTCCCAAACTTGTTTGACCACAATATACCAATCAATATCTCTCTAACATAATTTGGGAAACACGAAGTAGAAGATCTCTTTGGTTCCTTACTAGTTGTGTGGGTAAAATTATGTCCCCCCAAAAGTTAGAGTCAAGTCCTAACTCCCAATATCTGTGAATGTGACCTTATTTTGAAAAGGATCCTTGCAGATAGAATCAAGTTAGATGATGGCATATCGGATTAGGGCTCACCCTAATCGGAAGACTGGTGTACTTATTAGAGGAGGGAAATTTAGAATCAGAGACACAACAGACAGAAGGTCATGTGATGACAGAAGCAGAGATCAGACTGATGCTTCTACGAGCCAAGGAATGCCAAGGATTGCCAGCAACCTCTAGAAGCTACGGGAGAGACTCCCCTGGAGCCTACAGAAGGAACCAATGTTACAGGCACCTTGATTTCAGACTTCGAGCCTCCAGAACTGTGAAAAAAAATACACTTCTCTTGTTTTAAGCCACCAGGTTTGCAATGCTTTTTTTACATAAGCCATAGGAAATTACTGCAGGTGTACTTCCTCTGAGACTCTGTAAAGAAACATCTTTAGCTCTCTTTAACCAAGGATTCCCAAATTTATTTGACCAAAATATGCCAATCAATATTTCTAGAACATAATTTGGGAAATATAGAAGCAGAAGGTCTCTTTGATTTCTTTAAAGCCAAAATGTATGAACCTACACATAGGAATATGGATTATAATTAAGATTATTCTCTTAATTTTAGGAGAAAGTTAATATGGAATCAGTTTGAAATCTCTCCTATTACAGGATAGAAAGAGGCAAGATATTCCTTGCCATTTCTTAGAAATGAAACTTGACTTCTTTGATATTTGTGAGACACAAACCAAATAAAACCACTCAAAAAGTACATTGCTGGCAAAATGACATGACAAATAAGACCATGAAGTTCATAAGGAAATAATGCGAAGTGTTCCATTTTCCAAAGTAATTGAAACCTGGGCTTTCTATTCACACATGAGCTGTTCCAGCTGACAGATTCCTTCTCCCAGCCATTGGCAAGATACAAATGGACCCTGTTGCAAAGTCTAATGGAGAACACAGCTTCGTTGGACATGCTTACATATGACTTCAGGGGAAGAAGTAGAGAAAAGCAGTTTGTCCCTCTGAGAGGCACAAAATCCTGGTCTATCACCTGGAACAGAGAGCTTTGAACTACACTGTGAATTCCTGTCCCCATCCACCAAGATCTGCTTTAAGGTGGCAAGTAGGAGTGACAGAAGAGCCCACAAGTGGAAAAAGGAGCTGCCAAGTCACTCCATCCTTACTCTCCTGTCATCTTGGATGGAGTCAATGCCAACTTTGCCCTAAATGAAAGCTTCATTCGAGAAAGAGACCCTTGCAACACCGACTGCTTTGGCTTCATTTCACTGCTACTTACTATTAAATGGGCCATGGATTCAATAAACTCTCAAAAGGAAATGTCTTGATGACCTGAGGCTATCTGGATTTTCCTTAGAGACTTTTTCATTAAAATTCTCTTTATTGCTGATCTACAAATCACATAGTATCAGAAGACAAAATATGTGGCCATGTCTTGTAATGCATAGCATGTGAACTATTCTGCAAACCATGCTATTTCAAATAATGAGTAGAGGAAACTGGTGCTTAATTATTCCACTACTACACTCTAAAGTTTATTTTACTAAACATAACTTTTAATGTTATAAGCTGACATAGCTTTTAACAAAGGAAATATCCTATGTTGATGGCTATAAAGAATCACACACATATCAATTCTCGTAGTCTTCCGAAGTTAAAGGTACAATATGAGATATTTCACTGGAACACATAACGGAATACTTGAATGGTTCAATGGATGGCTTGAATTAATAAACACATAGGGAAATTATTCTTTAAAACCATGAATTCACAACTACAAAGCCTATTTTTGCTTTGCTATTATTAATACAATAAGAGGTTTGACTTTGACCCTGGCATCATAAACGTGGAAAACATTAACTGTATTATATTGACATGTTCTGAGACTCTCTTTTTCTGTATTAAAGCAGGGCTTCTGATAACTTTGGAGGAGTCCCTGTGGCACCAAATAAAACTAAAGAATTCATACAAAGATCAAGGAGGTCTAGTCAACAGAAAGATTCCAGCTTCTCGATAAAAAAGATGTCTGTTTGAATCCATTTGCAATTATTGCTCTAAAACTATAATTTAAGAATTCAGTCTTTAAAAAAAATAACTATTAACCTGCTTGAAAATCTCCTTTATAATAAGTTATATAACAGGGTGCTTAAAGACATTTCAGTCTCAGATCGATGAAAATGCCTTCATATTAGTAACCTAGCCTTTTTCTTAAAGCATGATATGTTTAAAATGCCTAAGAATTAATAAAAGCCTATGGATTTCTTTAATGCAATATTAGCGCATCCATTACAATAAAATAAACCTCCTTTTAAAACGTTATAATTTTTCCTAGCAATATTTAATACTTAGGGTTGGGATTTGCCAACACAGAATAAGATGGGATTTTTGTCTTCCAGATCACCAGTGAGGGTCCTCTGTGGTAATAAAGTCGCAGTTTGTTGAGACCTGTTACTCTGTCACCTTGCAACTGAAAAACTGTGTGTGGCAGTGCAGATTGTGCTGGAAGACATAATACTGCCTTTCTCTTGCTTTTCAATCTAAATAGACCAGTAACCATGGATCACAGTTCAAATGGGACCTACTCAAGAGATAGGTATATAACAAAGGAAAGTCACTAGGAAGCAATTGTCACTGGCTTTCTGGTTGTGATACCCCAGGTAAATAGTCAATACTAGCTGTTCCCAAATAGGATAACAGGCTGGAGACTTGGTCTGAAGCCTTTCACAACCTGAAAAATGCTTGCATGAATCTCAGTGCCTGTAAATATTGCTGACTGCAGCTCAGTGGTTCTTTAGAGATCATGTTTTCTTAGCCTTCCTGCTCAAATTACTGCTTTGATAAAGCTTACAGGATGAATCACATTTCTGAGTATAATTTTTGTCAGAGCAATGAAGTAAAAAAAATTATTTTGAGTACTTAATGGATATTTCCTTTTAAACCTAAAAAAAATTATTTTGAGTACTTAATGAATATCCCCTTTTAAACCTAAAGAATATACAATTCTCAATTATGAAACCATAGAGATATTTTCAAATTGTCAACGTGGGATTTGATCCTGTTTAATCTTCAGCTCTTCTACAAAGGCAGTGCTCCATTAACAGAGGGCAAGCGCTGAGTCAGTCTTTCAGCAGAAAATGTTGGTAAATGTTGGTTTCTTACTGGCTAAACTGAGCTGTCCACGCACAACAATCAAAACAGTAGTCACGATTTGGGAGGCTGGAAGGCCGGCTTCCTCCTGGGTCAGTCGCATTCTGACTGGCCAGCAGTCCTTGGGTTCCTTGGCTTTCCCATCATGGAGCCATGTCCTCTCCTTTCTCTTCTGGGTTCTACTGACTTTTAGCTTCTTGCTCTCCCCCATGTCTTTCTCTTCATAAAGCCTCTAGTAATATGATTAAGATCCAGCTTCATTCAGTTGGGCCACAACTTAACTAAAAATAATATCTTCTAAAGGTTGTATTTACATTGGCCTCCTAGAGAGAAAAGGAGAGAGGAAAGAATGGAAAAAATGAGCAGGGGCTCAAAAAAAAAAAAAAAAAAAGAATGGAGATTTAAATGCAGTAATTTTATTGAATTACATTAACAGAAATATTTTGAATATAAAACAAGTTGGGGGGGGGGGAGAAGAAAGAGTTAAATTGAAGGTTTAACTGCTACCAGGAGGAACGAGATATAGAACAGCAAACTAACCCCAAAACAGGATGAAGGAAGGAAATATAAGGCTCAGAGCAAAAATAATGGAATTTGAGGGGGAAAAAAGGGAGATTCAACAAAACCAAAATTTGGTTCCTTGAGAAGGTCAACAAAATTGACAAATGCTTAGCTAGACTGACTACGAAAAAGAGAAGACACAAGGTTTGCCCGCAATGCTTGGGGTTCTCTGGCTTGTAGATGCATATCTGCACTCATCACATGGAAATCTCTCACCTTCGCTGGCTTCTTTGGTTTCCAATTTTTGCTTGTAAGGACTTCAATCTTATTGGATAAAGGCCCAATCTCATTCAGGTTCGGCCTCTCTTTAACTAATACCACATTCAAATATCCAATTTACAAATGTGTTCACAACCACAGTACCTGGGGTTAGGACTTAAACAGCACTTTTGTCAGGGACAAGATTCAGTTCCCAACACTGAGTATATAAAGAACAATCACAAAGTGCAATCGTTTATCTCTCAAGGAGGGAAGAGACACTTTCACTGTTCTTTCATTTGCTTTACTCTGTGAATTTAGATGAAATTCTGTCCAGAAATAATAATCACTTGCATGCTATTTAAAATGCATATAAACATGATCATTCTTAACCAGTAATACATTGTTTTCTTTCTCTTTAAAGAAAAAAAAAAAAGGACAATTTTTTTTTTTTTGCTGGGGAACATAATTCAACCTACCACAGTGTCCTTTAGAGTTGCTTTAGTATGTCCCAAAGACAGTTTCTCAATTTACTTTTGGTTTAAAGAATTAATGTTCAATTTATCTAAGGAAAATCTACTCTGTTTTAGACTTTAAGTTCACCCACAAATCTCATTTGTCCATTTATAAGCCTAGCAAATATTAACACTTATTTTTAAGAGGGCTTGGAATAACATTTGGTCTCATTAGTTAAACATCTTCAAATATTTTAAACTTTATAAATTTATTTTATTCAATTTCTATTTTAATTATCTGAATTATATAAACCTGAGTATATACTTAAATAGCTTTTATATATTTTATACATTAAACTCATAGTGACATTAAAGTTCTTCTAGATGGCCCAATATGGTATATGCGTTTAGTAAGATTTCATTTTAAAATGCCCAACCATCCCCTACTAAGTGTCCCAGGTTGTGGTACTTTCAGTTTTAAAACTAGGACAGTCCCAGACACATAAAAATGAGCTGGTTATACTAACTCAAAATCAAACAATTATATGATTTCAATTCAAGTTACAAGACTGTCATTCCAATAGGCCAAGTACATAAAATAAGACGTACCTGAACAGATTCCTTCTTAACACCCCAGCAGTAATATTTCCATTTTAATGATTTCAATACTTAATTCCAAATTCTCCCAGGGTTACAGGAAGCCTGTTACCATCCCAGGTAATTTAGGTTCCTTGTGAATAGAGATTTTGGCCTGGATGGGATCTGGATTCTTGTTAAAGACCCTGAGTTTCACTGACCCTTATGGTTGGAATGTAATGGGTGTCAAAACATTAGCTCCAGTTTACTCTTTCCTCAGTAATTCTGTACTTATAGCAAATGTATTTCAAATTGGAGGTCCTGTGCACAATGAGTATTTAATTCATTCTCAGCATCTTCTCTCACTTCCACACACACAGCATGCTTCCACAGTTCTGATAGAAAGCCAGATTTCAGCAAATCCTGTTGCTGAACTGTTTATCAAAGTTTGAGTTTGAGTTTAGTTTTAATTTTGCTGCAGTCCTTGCCTTCTCCCTACCCATTTGTAGTGGACTTACCAGAGCTGCTCAGTTAGATGTTAAGCTCATGTATGTTAAATAGTTGAGACATTGACTATGTCTCAAAAGCTTAAAATACATGCAAAATGTTTATATTTTGTTGAGCTGACTAATCAGTGAATTCAGAAAAGTATAGAAGGCTGGACTGAAAATACATTGGAAAGAAAACCCCATCCCCTTGTTTTTAAATAAGACATTTGATACAATTCATTTGTAATTTAAAATATACAAGGTATGTTTACTCCCCAAAATCGTAGTAAGGGAAAATCTACAATAGCCTGGTTTGGTTAATCATGGCAGTGGCAGAAAAACTAAAGTTTTGAAAAAAAATCCCCAATACTTTTGCAACCACCTCCATACCTCATGGCTACTAATAGCATTAAACGAAGTTAATGGGAATGACTTGGTTTTCAGCAAATTGCTCACTCAACAGATTGGCTTTCCAGCAAGTTGATTTTCTCTTCTTCCTTTCTATTTGGGTATATAACAAATATGCATCTATATAAAAGTTTAAGCTGTAAGAAAAATGCATTTGGTAACTGTCTTTTTTACTATCCATCATCTCCACAGTTGAAATAGAAGGAAAATGACCTCTCAGTCAAATAGCATGATACATTTGCCATGTAAAAATACAATTCTCAAGTATGAAAAGATTTTAAGCTTAACTGAGGTTACTAGTGATAAATTTAATTTTAAAAATGGAAACATACACTTTTTGCATTGAATACTAACTAGAAGGATGGCTTTATTCAGCTGAACATTTTAAAGCATTTAGTAAAATAGCAACTTGACATTTAACATTTTCCCCTCTTGAAAACAAATTTATCTTTATCGGGGTTGAAATGATAAATATACTGAACGTAAATGAATACTTTACAGTGACTTCACATGGTTATCTACCCTCACCATTAATGTGTAATAAATAGATGTTTTAAATATTTGCTCCTAGAGGTCTCTTCTTGAACTTAAGCATAAGTTATCTAAACAGTTGGAAAAAGATTTATAGTTATGAAGAGGCCTATATGTCAAGGAAAGTTTTATGATATGTTCCATAATAAATTAGCAATAAATGGATACAGGTGACTGTGGAATTTATGGCCTTTAATGCTTTAATACTGCACTAAAGAAAAACTAATTATTAAGGTCCTAAAGGGTAATATAAGAAGGCCATCTACAAATTGTCAAATTAAGCCTTTAGTGCCAGGTATTCGAGGTGGGTACTTTTTATGCTGCCCAGCCAGAGAGGCAGATAACAAATACATACAAGAAAATGCAATGCCATGTCAAGCAGTAGAAAAGCAACCATCGGGCTCTTTAGTTGAAACTAAAGAATTACTTGCAAATTTTTCTTCTGCTTAAAAATAAGCATTCTTTCAGCACTTCAGTGAATTGCTATCGTTTATACTGCAAAAAAAAAAAATAGACACTAATTTTATTAGATTCTCTCGTAGCAATCATCGACTATTTTTACCCCAAATACCCATGAAAATGTTTGAATTACAAGAGGTTGCAGAAAAAGTGATCTGGCTAAAAACGCAAATTTAAGCTACTTGGAGGTTTTAGGACTGTCCTTTCAGTCAGAAATTTCATTAAACCACTCATGGGAGTGAGACATCTCCACTTTCATCTTTAGTTTTTCATAAGAAAAAAGAACTCACCCTTTTATTCCCAATTTGAACCTCACCAGGAGGTAGATGAGTTTGTTTCCTAGAGGGAAGAGACTATTGTAAAAGTCTGCCTCTAAAGTGATCTTCCGGTTTCCAGTCTCTCACCCTTTTAATCCATTCTCCACACTGACACCAGAATGGTTTTTCTTTAAAAAAAAAAAAAAAAAAGAGAAAAGAAAAATCTGATCATATCACATCCCTACTTAAAATCCTTTGATGCACTCCGACTGCTTAGTCCCAACGTCTTAGCAAGGCGCTGGGTGCCCTTTGTGATCGAGCCCTGACCTACCTTGCCAGCACATTCCCTCCTGGAACCCTCTGCGCTGGCCACGTAAGACCCCTGACCAGGCTTTCGAGGCATGCTCACGACGCGGTTCCTGTACCCTTTGCCTCTACTGCTCGAATACCCTTCCTCCCCATTCTGTTTTTCTTTTGAGGACCAGCTCAGATGCTGCTTTTTGTGTAAAAATTGTCTTCCTCTCTGCTTTTTTGTCATTGTATCCCTTCTCTTGCATTGCAGATAATCATGTAGTCGTCTGCCTTGTTGCTAAATTGATAATCATGGAAGGCAGAGACTTGTCTTCCATCTTTTCATTCCTGGCATCTAAAGGTATAGAGATATAATAGTCCTCAGCAAAGATTTATTGAATAATAATTTTTTAAAAGCTAGAGAAAGGGTACTGAAATGGGGGAGAGGTGCTGGGAGATGGAGTGTGAGCCCAAGAGATGGATCAGTAAAGCTTTTTTCCTCTTACATCCAGAGTTAAGGGAAAGCCTTGGAGAAACCAATTTAGCCTTTCATATGTTCCAACATTTCCTTAAGAGACTATTGAATAATGGCATAGAAAAGAATATATATTTTCTGAGCTTGAGAGATTTTTAGGCATGAGGGAAATGTACAGAAATAAAGAGATGAGATCTCTAAATTAGAAAACTGAAATCAGAATACTCAAGTAGAATCTCACCCCATCTGTGATTTAATGGAGAGCTTTTATTTTTTCTTGTCCTGTTTCCACCTCTGTAAAAATTGGGTAATAATGACTACTTGACCATGTTCATGAGGATTAAATGAGATCATATAAATGTAATGATGATAATACCCACCATTTATTGAAGATGTACTTTAGGCTAGGCTTTGTGCTACATTCTTTATATATACATAATCTTTAATTTAATTTCTAAAAATGTACAATGTATTTGTAACCATCTTATTCACCAGCAGCATCGGTTCTTTTTTCTAAACTGTCATTGCGTAGGTTGACATTTTTAGGTTATGTAATGTCGGATTCTTAGCCAAGAGAACCGGATATTGGATGAATACCTTAGACAAAAACATCCCACAAATGCTTCTGGCATGTGCAGGGGGCTGGTGTTCAACATTAAAGCCATGCATCGCCTTAGAAACATGACCAGCTGTAGTCAATGCTGTGAAAGAGGTAAAGATTCCCGTTACTTCCATTCTTTGGTCCACCTCTCCCATGTCTCTTTTGAAAAGGCTACAGCGCTGTGTTAAGAATCAGGTTTCCCTGAATCTCCTGTGACCTGCCCAAGGACTTCTATCTCTAGTACTTGAAAATGCTCTCCTAGCCTCCCCCCAACCTAGTAAATGATCCAAAGAAGTTGATGAAACTAACTTGCCCATGGCAAACCAGTAGGGGTCGCTTAATTTGTTAAGTCTCTCTGGATGGGTATTTATAATTTACGGAAAGATACAAATTAATGTTCTCTATTTGGTCAACAATTTCTAGTTTAAACTAGTTCAGAGGCAGACATTTGTTCAAGTCCCTTTCTAAGTAAATATTCAGTCAAAGTTTATGCTTTAGGCCCCACAGAACTTGGAATCACCCCTAAATATGTCCTATCTAAAGGTTTCAGCAGAATTTTCTGCTTCTGGCTTTGCTTCTGGGATTGGCATGTTTCCTTCCCAACCATTTCCCATCATCTCTGCTTCAGCCATATGGGTCCCGGGTAAATCTAATGGTGGAGTGGGAAGTAGGAGTCTTCACTAGAAACTTCAAATGTTATACCAGTTCTCCATGGTCGAAGTCCACCCTCCAGCTGCTCAGAAAATTCCATTCAATATCTTCTGAGCTTAAATGAATTTATCATCACTGTGTATTAATAAAATAAATTATTTAAAATGTTAACTCTAAAGGGGTAGCACAACAGAATTTCTTTGTGGTAATGGAACAGCTCTGCATCCAACGTTGATAGTAGTTACATGAATCCATACATGTGATAAAATCTCATAATACTATACACCAAAAAGAAAGAGTGTGTGTAAAAACTGGTGAAATCCAAATAGGGTATATAGTGTAGTTAACAGTATTGCACCAATGTCAATTTAATGATGTGTTTTAGTTATCATTGGAGAAAGCTAGGTGAAGGATAAACAGGCACTCTGTAATATTTTTGCAATTCTTTGTATTAAATTATTTCAAAAACAAAAGTAAAAAAATACTTAGTGGATTATTTCTAAAATCACCTCAGTAGTCTTATTCAAGTTGACAATGTTGGTAGAAACCAACATTAATATAAAACACTAGCTCATTTGGCCAAAGGTGCTACCTTCCTCTAATAGAAGACATGAAATAACAAAGAGGTTAGAAAACATTCAGTTTTCAATAGCACCTTGTTTTAATATGTATTCCAACTCAGAATTTAAAAAATCCTGGTTTTTTTTGTTTGTTTGTTTTTTGTTTTAAACACATCTGCCTTTCTCTACTTGCCAGAAAGGAAGAAGGTAGATTTTGGGGGTACCTCCTGCTGTGATCTTCTTTCCCATCTACTACTAATCAGATGTGAGGTTCAGGATCTGATGGCTGGATGTGCAACAAGCATATCTTAGACAGTGAGGTATAGAGAGGATATTTTCTTTGATTAGAAGGTTAGACTAGCTCAGTAGTTCCTAAAATATATGGCCTGTGCCAGTACAATATGAAGAATTCAGTACATGAGCCATTTAATAATTGATCTATCCACTTTGGGAAGGACTGGCCTTTTATTCTGACATTATGTCCTTTGAATTTTGTTAGTACATTTTGAATTTTTATTTTATAAACATACTTTATTGTTATACTGTATTTTATGAAATAATGGTGGTGGTGGATAATTATTCATTTAAATTTTTTACTTGGAAAAATAAAGAATACAAGTTTTATCATACAGTCTTTTTCTAAGTCCCCATTTTTTCCCCTTCTAATTTCGCCAATCTCTGAAATCCAAAATCCAATAACCGTTGGAATAAATGTCTTTAAAGCATCTTTAAACTCTTATAATTGTTCATCCACTTAGTTTTTTAGTTAGTGCCTACTATTTACATGCACAGTCCTAGGCACTTTGTGGATTCTACACTCCAAAAGCTAATGATAAGAAGTACAGAAATAATATTGAAAGATAAAAAATAAAAAGTGCTGTGAGAAGTTTGGAAATGTGCTTGAAATTTATTCTTATACCTATAAGCACAGGCAAATCTGGAAAAGGTAAGGACCACAATTTCACATGGAAGGAAAGTCATTGGCTAGACCTTCCTATAAGAAAAACCTAATATCAAGACTGACAAGAATGTACATTGGAGAAAAGCAAATACAGTTAAGCTTGAAATAAACATGTACTCTACTCAAATAAGTTTAAAGGGAGGTAGATATGAACTAGAACATATGTCTCAGGAATTCTCATAGCACAAAAGGAATGAAGTTATTTATGTCCATACCCTTGAGCAGTTTAGCAATGGAACTTTTTTACATGCTGAACCTGAAAAAAATGTTGAACCTGACCACAGAATGATTTGATATTAGATTTTTTAAAAAGATGAATCCTTAAAACCAGTAAATTTTAAAGCAATATCTCAATATATGTATTATAGAAATAAAATGAGTAAAAGGAAAAAGAGAAGAAAAGGAAATAGAATATGAAAAGACAGACAAATCACAGAAGTTCCCACTGCAAAAATGAGGGGAGAACAGAGCAGAGAAAGTCAGGTGACAGAAGAAAGTCAGAAATTCCTCCATTGAGCAGAAGGTTTTGTTTTCTTTCTTGTTGTCACTTATCAGCTTTGCTCATGAAACAGAAAAACAGTTGTGAGTTTGAAGAGCTCCATTGTGGTGGCTGTATTGTTTCAGTATCTACACAGGTGAAATACCACCACTCAGGTTCATCATTAATTACGCTAGAAATTTTATCCTATACATTTCCAAGAATTTTAAAGTTTGGTCTATTTGTTTTCCCTAGTTTCCAATGACTTGCTCTACTACATTAATAATAGAATAGCAAAATCTTGCAACTGAATTATAGGGGCTAGAAAAATTAATTAATTTTAAAAAGTTAATTCCAAAGGTCCAACACTTCAATTCTCTAGCCCTTACTACTTTTTTTCCCTAAAGATGTCTAGATTTATTTCAAGCATGGGTGCTGTATCAGTTATGTTCTAGGTGTAACTAATTACTACAAATTCAGTGGCGTAAAAGAACACATTTAGTAACTTAAAGTTTCTGTGATTTAGGATTTTGGGCATAGCATTTCTACATCCTCTGCTAGGGGTCTCACAAGGTTCCAGACAAAGTGCTGAATGGGCTGCATGCTCATCTGTAGATGAGACTGAGGAAGAACCTGCTGTCAAGGTCATTCAAGTTGTTGGCAGCATCATTTCCTCACAGCTGTGGAGGGAAGCCTTTGTTGCTGGAGGCTGCCCATTGTTCCCCGCCACAGGAACCTATTCATAGGCAGATCACCATATGGCAGCCTATTCTCTAGAAGCAGCAGGGGACTAAGAGCCCACCACCGTTGCCGTCTTCTATTTGTTAGAAGCAGGTCCCATCCCACTCAAGGGAAAGGGATTCTGCAAGGACATGGATATTAGAAAGAGAGGATTGTTGGAAGTCACCATACAGTTTGTTCACCACAGGTGCTAAGAATAGACCTTTCATATTTGGGGTAGCTTTTCATATGTCAAAAATAGATATAACTTAAAAGGTAAAAGTGAGAATAACATAGGACAGTGCTTTAATAGAGAGGGAAACGTTTAAAGTAAAGAGGAAAAAAAAACTTTAAAGGGTACTGCAGGTTGAATTTTTCAGAATACAATTAGTGCAATTCAAATTTATATTTTATATATTATTTAAATAATAATGTGGGGGAGTGGGTGTACCTCTGTGGTTTGAGCACCTGCTTCCCAAGTAAGAGGTCCCAGGTTCAATCCCTGGCACCTCCTCAACAAAACAAACAAACTACAGATAATGATTTGAAATTGAATAAATATATTAGCTAACTGATTCCTTGAAAATTTAAGGGATAGCAATATTTTTACAGCCTAAATCAGGATTCTGAAACTGAAAAAGCCCAAAAGGTAAGTAAGAGACTGGTAGAAAATATTTGCAATATATTTAAGAGACAGAGGACTACTCTTCAAAATATGTAATGATCTTCAACAAATCACTAAAGAAAATACAAACAACCCCAAAGAATATAGACAAAACATGAACAGACAATTCACAAAGAACAAAAACAATAAATAGAGCGAGAACTGCTCAATTGTCCTCATAATGAAGTAAACGCATATCAAAACAACAATGAAATATAATCTTCATTCATACAATTGGAAAGATAAAAAATGCTTTGCTTTCAAGGATGTGAGAAAATTGGTGCTCTTATACATGTAGGGAAAAGATAAAAAGCCTTTTGGAAGGAAATTTAGCAAAACCTAAAAGATTTTCAATAAGCTTACTCTTTGACCCAAAATTCCATTTCTGCAAAGCTATCTGAAAGAAATGCTAATTAAAAGGTGATTCTTAAAAGGTGATTGTTTTAGTTTCTTTTCTGCTGTAACAAATATTATGCAATTGGCTGGTTTAAACAATGGGAATTTATTGGCTCACAGTTTTGAGGTGAGGAGAATTCCGTAGTCAAGGTGTCATCAAGGTGATACTTTCTCCCAGAAGACTGGCATTTTGGGGCTGGCTGCCAGCAATTCTTGGTCCTTAGCTTTTCTGTCACATTTTCTGCACATGGTGGCATCTCTTAGCTTCCCTTCCTATGTCTGCTGAATTCCGGCTTCTTCCTGGGGCATTTTTCTCTGTGTCTGAACATCATTCTGCCTATAAAGGATTCCAGTAATAGGATTAAGTAAGACCCATCCTTATTTCGTTAGGCCACACCTTAGCTCAAGTAACCTCATCACAAGTCCTGTTTACACGGGATTTATACCCACAAGAATGGATTAAGTTTAAGAACATGTTTTTCTGGGGAATTTAGCTCCAAGCTACATAGTGATGTAC